>NW_024098363.1:0-477146 GCF_016545835.1 Crotalus tigris
ACATGGCTATCAAACATCAAAAAAATCTGCCAGACTATCCCACCTCCTTTATATGGATGATCTGAAGCTGTATGAAAAAACATCATCTGAAATAGAATCAACACTGTCCGTATATATAGCCAGGATATTGTAATGGAGTTTGGCTTGGACAAATGTGCCACACTTACTATCAAACAAGGAAAAATAGTGAAAACTGAAGGAATCAAGATGCCCCACGAAAATAACATTAAGAGTCTGGATGAGGAAGAGTAATACAAATACTTGGGTATCCTTCAAGCTGACAACATCAAGCACACTGAAGTCAAGAAAAAGATTAGAGGTGAATACATCAAGAGAGTGAAGAAGATCTTAAAATCCAAACTCAATGGAGGAAATACCATAAAGGCAATCAAACACCTGGCAATCCCAAGTCATTAGTACACAGCTGGAAATAGTGGAATGGACCTCATCAAGCAGAACTAAAAGCATATGGATAGCAGAGACCAGAAAAGAAAAAAAATGCCAATGAATCATGCCCTTCATCCACGCCAGTGACATTGACAGACTTTATCTACCAAGGCAAATAGGTGGGCGTGGAATGCTACAAGTACATCAGATGGATGAAGAAGAAAAAAATGGCTTTGGAAGAATATCTGAAGAACAATGATGAAGATGCACTGAAATTAGTATATCAGGAAGGCTTACTAACTACTGGAGAGACCAAACTGGCATTCAAGAAAGACCAAATGAAGAACAGAATAGAGGCATGGGAAGACAAAGCACTACATGGCCGATACATGAAAAAAATAGCTGGGAAAGCAGATAACAATAAAACCTGGCAATGGATAAGAGCAGGAAAATTGAAGAAAGAGACCGAGGGACTAATTCTGGCTGCACAAGACCAAGCCTTAAGGACAAATGCATACAAAGTCAAAATTGAGAAGACAGCAACAGACAGTAAGTGCCGCCTATGCAAAGAAGCTGAAGAAACAGTGGACCAATTGGTAAGCTGTTGCAAGAAGATTGCACAGACTGATTACAAGCAGCGGCATGACAAAGTAGCAACAATGGTGCATTGGAAGATCTGCAAAAAATATCATTTGCCTGTAAGCAAAAACTGGTGGGATCATAAAATAGAGAAAGTCATAGAAAATGATAAAATTAAACTGCTCTGGGACTTCAGAATTCAAACAGACAAGCACCTGCAACATAACACCCCAGACTTAACAATTGTCGATAAGAAAGACAAAAAAGTCTGGATAGTGGACGTGGCAGTGCCTGGAGATAGCAGAATAGAAGAGAAAGAACTGGAGAAGATAACAAAATACAAAGACCTACAAATAGAAATAGAAAGACTGTGGCAAAAGCAAGCAAGGGTAGTACCAATAGTCATAGGCTCCTTGGGTGCAATCCCAAAACAACTGGAGCACCACTTGAACACCATTGGCATTGACAAATTTGCTATTAGTCAATTGCAAAAGGCGGCCTTATTAGGAACTGCTTCCATCCTGCGACGATATCTGTAATACCATCAAACATCCACATCTGCCTATCCCAGGTCCTGGGTAAGGACTCGATAGGTAGACAAAATGCCAAATCCAGTCTGAACATCTGGCTGACTGTGCGATGATCGATAATAATAATAATAATGAATTCAAAGTGATTGTTCCCAGTGAATAAAGTTCCTCTGTTTAACCAAAAGTTTTTAAATATATAATTATCTCACTAGTTTTAATCAAGAGAAGAGCCATATCTTACTTTAATATATGAACTTATTATTACTGAAAGCTATTTCATATCTAAAATTATTTTAAAATATGATGCCCATAATGAAAACAGATTTTCTATCATTCCTATGAAAGGCCAGAGTTGTCTGCAGCTTCCCATTACCAATTTTGCATTGATTATTCTCAGAAAGGTTCATGGAATAGTTGTTCCTTCCTACGATAATGTACACTTCACTAATTAGACACAGATACCATTCACTTGTTTCAATGTAGGCAAATCAAAACATATCTAAATTAACATGTGGAAGACTCAAGCACTGACAAGAATTTAGTGGAAAAGACAAAAACAAAAAAGTGACAATCAATCAATCAATCCTTTTTAAGGAATACTTTGAATTCTAAACCAAAAGCTCTTTATCTTCATCAGACACGTTAAGTTTTCTAAAAGCTTTTGAATTCCATTTTATATTTTCAATAGTTTTTTAATTCCTTTCTTTCTCTTTTATTACTTTCTTGAGCAAATTAAAGGTGGAACTGATTCTAAGAAAGAGACATAAAATGTATACCACAGGCTCTCATACTGTAATCTCCACAGGTATGAGTCAGGAACCATTTAAGACAGAGGTCCCCAACTTATGGGCTGCGGCCCGGTAGTGGGCCGTCAGCTGCTGTGTGTGCACCACCACGCCCCACTTGTGCTAGCACCACCACCACAGGGCACAAAAACAGGATGCCACACCCTGCAGTGCAAAAACAGGCTGCTGCTGTGCCTCGGGATGCAAAAATGGGATGCTGCCGCGCTGCAAAAACAGACCGCTGCCACACCGCAGGGTGCAAAAATAGGGCTTTTCTTGTTTGTGTGGACCAGTTGCTGGCATGCCACGGCCTGGTACTGGTCC
The DNA here is from genome assembly GCF_016545835.1 of Crotalus tigris. Classification (NCBI taxonomy): domain Eukaryota; kingdom Metazoa; phylum Chordata; class Lepidosauria; order Squamata; family Viperidae; genus Crotalus; species Crotalus tigris. Next base: position 2,606 of record NW_024098363.1, read on the forward strand.
ACAGACTGGGGGTTGGGGACCCCTGCTGTAAAGCATAGAAAGAAAAAATATACAAAAAAACATATTTTGGTGAATAAAATAATACATAATCAGAAAGAAAGTACAAAATAACCTCTTGGATTACAAGAGATCTCACCAAACTGAATAAAAATGAAAATATGCTGCTTTGTTAAAGGTATAATGCACATAATGTATTTTCCATTAACATATGAAACTCATTGAAAAAACAATAAAACTTTAATGTAAAGTAACAGAGATTGAAATATGAAGCAGCCCTGCCCCAACCCCCACCTGAGTATAGACCAGATGCTTTAGTTGCTTCAGAGATATAGAAACAGAATTTATTTAATTCCATAAATTAGAATTAATCCATCTACTTGTGTTTCCTGTCTGGCTTACCTGGGAGGGCTGATATGATGCGACCAGCTGTGAAGATGTCCACCATTTTCCAGTACATGCAACCATTTTCCAGCAGCATTAGGGAGGCATGATGCCAGGAGGTACTTTCAACATGGACAATCCCATTATAAAGTTATACGTTGATACAGGCAGTCCTCGACTTACGACAACAATTGAGCCCAAAATTTCCACTGCTAAGCAAAACAGTTGTTAAATGGGTTTTACCCCATTTTATGACCTTTTTTTGCCAAAGTTAAGTCAATCATTGCAGTTAAGTGAACCATGAGGTCAATAAGCAATTCCAGTTTCCACCATTGACTTTGCCTGCCAGAAGCCAGCTGTGATAGTGCAACTGTCATAAATAAATGCTGGTTGCCAAGCACCTAAATTCTGACCATGTGACCGAGATGTTGCAATGTTCTTAAGTGTGAAAAACACTCATAAGTCATTTTTCAATGCTGTTGTAACTTAGAACAGACTACCTTACTTGGTATTTACCATGAACTGCTTTGGATACCATGGAAACATTAAAAACAAACAAAATGGCAAAAACTGGAATTTTAGCTTCCCCAAAGAGAGATACCTACTTACAGTTCTCCAAGAATTTTCTCTGTAAAATATTTGTTCACCTAGAAGACAGCATATCCTTTTAGTTTATGCAGCAACATAAAGCCAAAGTATCCACAATCATCTAACACCACAAATAATTCTTGCCTATCAAGCTCAGAAAAATATATGGTTCCCCAATGGGTAAAGATAATCTCCAGATAAAAACACCAGGCAAGGGAGGAATTAATTCCAAAAACAAGTTGGTGGTTCTTTACTTTCATGAGATCATATATTACAATTCACTGTCAGCCAAAGAGCAAGAATTACTCTTTGTATCTCACAAAAGACAACATGAGATGTTCAAGTCTCATGTTGTCAAGTCCCTCCCTGTATTCTCATTTAAAAAATACTTTTCAATAGCAATTCCTGGTTTCTCCTTTTCTCATCTTTCAAGAAGATTTTAAAAAGATTATTCACAAGACATTATTGGCATAAAACTTTGACCACAACTTTTAAGAGCTTCACATATAATGTTCTTGTTTTCCTGTCTTAACTATACAATTACATCCCAGGACCTCAAGGTAAAGTATGCATCCTCACAATTCACTATGTAATATTTTTAAAGCAATCAGTTTGAATAATCAAAGAATCAGAAATGTAAAAGGGGTTTGCTATGAAGGATAAAAAATAGATCAAGTTTGCCTTTATTGAACAGGAAGAAGAAAATGAATCAGAATTAGGCCTAAACATTGCTCATCATTTTTTTTCCATTTAGTACAAGAAAAAGCATGATTCTGCTTTCTTCTCTTCTCCATTCAATACAAGCATGCATGATTCTGCTTAGAAATAATTTTAAAAATGGTATATTACAACATGACTCAGATTATTACCATCTGGAAGAAACATTCGGGCCCAAGAGGTTTACAAATATTTTAAAGGCTTTAAAGAGACTAGTTTCTAGACAGTCTCAAATTAAAAAGAGAGGTGGGGAGGAGTGATCCACATAGCTTCTGTGAGGTGGTCAGAAAAATCTTTAAAGCAGACAAAATATAGGAATTGTGTATCCCTAAGGATGAACTGTTAACCAATTTTTAGAAATTTCAGCATTTTCAGACATGCAGTCTTTAGAAAATAACAGCTATGAAGTTACCTAAAGCCCTATGGTACATCTCTCAGGCAAAATGCCTATTAAGCCAAAAAATAAACACCGACAGCTATAGGGAATGTAATTTATATGGAAGCATGTAACCACAGAAAGAGAGAAAAAGGTACAGGGGATGGAGAGAGAAAGGCACTCAAGCCAGATGCAGCTTCAAGTCTATTTGTAATAAAAAATACAAAATGATCAGGGACTAACATTTTTCAAATAGACCTTCTTACCTCACTGTATTTTAGAGAGAGAGAAATTTTAGGCCACCAAAAAGTAGTAACTTTTCTTTTATTATAAAGTCCTTCTTATACATAGTAAATCATATTTTTCTTTGTTTTGATTTGACTGCAATTCCAGGGCATATATGAACAAGTTTATCTTGTCCAATGTGATAGAAGAAATTGAAACGGGGCGTTGTCTTACCTGAACGCCTTTTCTCAGCAGGATGATGTAGAGTCCAAATGGATGGGTTCTATGACGGCCTTCCTGCCTGGCAGACTGGGTAAAACTTCGGCCACACCCCTTCCTTTGGGCGTGACCCCAGTTTTGACTTAGGCGAGAACTTTGTTGGAATTAACATTGCAGCTCTTTATTATGTCGTTAATATTTCCCTGCCTAGACCTCTCCTCTGGGTGGGCTTGGACTCTACATCATCCTGCTGAGAAAAGGCGTTCAGGTAAGACAACGCCCCTTCTCCAGCAGGATGACTGTAGAGTCCAAATGGATGGGACATACCAAAGCCCTCATGTCCCCCTGGGTGGGAATGTCTAGGCTACCGAACTCTGAGCAGATACGACCTGTTGAAGAACTCTTCTGCCAAAGGCCGCGTCTGCTGCTGCTAGGGAGTCTAAACGGTAATGTTTAATGAAAACCTAAGGTGAGGACCAGGTTGCGGCCCTGCAAATCTCTTCCACCGGAGCTTGTGTTAACCACGCCGCAGATGTGGCTGCGCTCCGAGTTGAGTGGGCAGTCCCTTAGTGGGTGCTGGCAAATCCTGTGAGACATATGCCTGTGCTATGCAGGCTCTGATCCACCTACCTATGGTGGAAGGAGACACCTTCCTACCCATAGTTGCTGGTTGAAAAGACACAAATAATGCTTCCGTCTTTCGGAAAGCTGAGGTGCGTTTCACGTAGAAACACAGCGCTCTCCGCACGTCTAGCTTGTGCCATCTGTGTTCTAGCCTATGCTTGGGTCTTGGACAGAAATCAGGAAGCGTAAGTTCCTGAGATCTGTGAAAGATGCTATTTACCTTCGGAATGAAGGTCGGATCTGGTCTAAGAACGACCCTGTCTTTGAAAAAGGTACACAGATCCTTCCTTACTGACAGTGCTGCAAGTTCTGAGATTCTCCTTGCTGAAGTAATTGCCACAAGGAAAGATACCTTCAGTGATAGGTGATGGAGTGAGCATGTTTCGAGAGGTTCGAAGGGTGCTGATGTCAAGGCTAGAAGGACTTTAGGCAGGTTCCAGGACGGATACCTGTGTATGACTGGGGGCTTTGTGTTAGACGCCCCTTTTAAAAAGGCACTAATCGCTGGATGTTGTGCTAGTGAGGTTAAGTTGTCGCAGGAGAGTACAGTTGAGAGGGCCGATATCTGTCTGCGGATGGTATTGACTGACAGGCCCTTATTAAGACCCTCCAATAGGTAATCTAGGATATTAGGGATAGATGCTGCGGTCGGATCTAGGTGAAGCGAATCGCACCACCTACAAAATCCCTTCCATGTAGCGTCGTAAATCCTATTAGTGGACGCTCTTCGTGATGCCTGTATGATCGATATCACCCCTGCCGAGTAAGACTGTTTGGTTAAGCTTTGCCGCTCAAGTGCCAAGCGGCTAGATGTAGCCACTGGGGATCTGGGTGTACAAGCTTGCCCTGACTGAGTTTTACCTTGTCTGGTGGAATCCTCCATGGAGGTGATATCGAAAGGTCCACGAGGTCGGCAAACCACGGGCGTCGTGGCCAGTGAGGGGCAATGCAGACTATTTCTGCGCCCTCCAGAATCATCTTGCGTATGGTCGCCGGTATTAATGGTAGCGGTGGAAAGGCGTACAGGAGTTGCTCCGGCCACCGGCACCTGAGAGCGTCCGTTCCCTCCGATCCCGGGGACGGGAATCTGGAGAAGAACCTGGGGAGTTGTGTGTTCTTGTGATTGGCAAATAGGTCTAGGTGCGGGTGTCCGAACCTCCGGGAGATCTCCTCGAAGAGAACCGGGTCCAGACGCCATTCCGACTGGTCCACCCTGGCTCTGCTCAGGGAGTCTGCCTGGGTGTTCGCCTCCCCTGAGATGTGTTCCGCTCTGATGGAGCTCACATTGGTTTCTGCCCATCGGGCCAGAGCCAATGCTTCCTTCATTAGTTCCACTGATCTCGTTCCTCCCTCCTTGTTTACGTGTGCCTTGGCTGCTACATTGTCTGTAAGCACGAGGATGTGCTTCCTCGTTACTAGGTGAGAGAAGTGAAGGAGGGCCAGGCGTATGGCCCGGAGTTCTAGCCAGTTGATGCTGTGTGCCAGGTCCTTCTGTTCCCACTGGCCCTGTGCTATCTGGGTTCCCAGATGGGCCCCCCATCCGAACAGGCTCGCGTCTGTCGTGAGTGTGATCCTGTTCGGCTCCCTGAATGCGCTCCCCTTGAGTGTCGTGGGGGATAGCCACCATTTTAGTGATTTCATCACCTGTGCTGGCACCAGCACCCTCTTGCTGGAGGTGCTGAGGTTCCTCCTCTGGTAGGGTAGGAGGAACCACTGCAACTCCCTCGAGTGGAGCCTTGCCCATGGGATGATGCCCATGCAAGATATCATCTTCCCCAGGAGCTTCGAGAGCTGTAGCAAGGACACTCTCCTGATCTTTTGAATTTGGTGAATTAGCCTGGAAATGCTGATCAGTCGCTCCTGGGAAAGATATACCCTGCACCGTGACGTGTCTATCACCGCGCCCAGGTGTTGCAGCCTCCTTGAGGGGATGAGGTGGCTCTTGTTGAGATTGACCGAGAATCCGTGCCCCTGTAGGGTTCGGATTGTGGTTTCCAGGTCTGCCCTTGCTTGCTCCCGAGATCTGGATTGAATCAGGATGTCGTCCAGGTAAAACTGAACGCGAACCGGAATCAACCTGAGATGGGCCGCTATCACAGCTAGTATCTTGGTGAATACCCTTGGTGCTGATGACAGGCCGAAGGGTAGTGCCCTGTATTGGTAATGCCGGCCCGCGTAGGTAAATCTGAGGAATTTCCGGTAGCTGGGGTGGATGGGGATGTGTAGGTACGCCTCTGTGAGATCTATTGAGGATAATAGATCGTCTTCCCTGACGCTGGCTAGGATGGATTTCAAGGAGTGCATCTTGAACCTCCTGTACTTTATGAAATAGTTCAGGCCCTTCAGGTCCAAGATTGCTCTCCACCCTCCTGATGTCTTTGGGATGACGAAGAGGATAGAGTAAAATCCTCTTCCCTCCTCCTCCTTTGGTACCTTCTCTATGGCCTGAATTGACAGGAGGTGGACTATAGCCGAAGTTATCAGCCTCGTCTTGTGTGCTCTTCTGGAGATGGGACATCTGATGAACCGGTTTGGTGGGGGAGAGCAGAAGTCTAAGGTCAGGCCATGTCTGATCGTTTCCAGGACCCAGGAGTCGGTCGTGGTCTGCTCCCAGACCCTGATGAAATTTCCTAACCGACCCCCAATGGGAGTATCCTGTTTGGCGTCACTTGGTGCGTTTAAAGGATCTGCCTCCCGCTCCCCTATATGGGCGTCTGGACTGGAACTGGCCCCTGGCTCCCGGGCTCTGGCGATCCTGGGTTCGATCCTGTCTGGGGTAGAAGGATCGTGAGCCTCTGGGCCAGTCCCAGGATTGCCCTGATCGAAAGGGCTGCCTCCATTCCCAGGGGCTTCCTGGGCGGGAACCCTGTCTCCGGAAGTCCTGACTGCCTCTCCTGTCTAACTTCTTTGATGGGTGTACTAGGATTTTTTTCTTGTCTCTGCCTTCGCTGACATGTGGGTCCAGAATGGAACCAAATAGGTCTACTCCACTGTATTTGGACGTCGAAAGACGCCATTTGGACCTCAGGTCTGTCTTCCAATTTTTGAGCCATAGTAGCCTACGTGAGGCCACTGTGGCCGCAATGGATCTAGCCGCATACTTTGTTGCGTACAGTGAAGCGTCTGAGACAAATTGCGAGGCCGCGAGGAGCTTGGCCAATGTTTGGTGTATTCTGACCTGGTCTGGAGGCACCGTGCCTTGCAGTTCCCTCAGCCACATGATGCTGGCCCTCGCGAAGAAAGATGAGGAAGTGGCTGCTCTGGCCGCCCAGGCTGCAGCCATATGGGAACGCCGGAGTGAGTGTTCAAATTTCTTCTCCTCAGGCCTCAAGACCTCCGCCATGTCTCCTGGAATCGCGGAGGTAGAAAATAATGAGATTAATGGGTTATCGACAGTGGGAACCTCTAACATGTTAGAGAAGGAGGGAGATAGGTTGAAAAGCTTTCTTTCCGCGCTGTTTGGTGCCGGTGGGCTTGCAAGTGAGGACCATTGTTCCTCCAGCGTGGTCATGAAGACCTCCGCACATGGGATGTACTTATCTTGTGGAACCTTTTTGGCAAACAGAGGATTGGCCTCCTTGCTTGTTGAGGGCTTCTCATCCTGTACTGATGTTAGGTTGACTGTGGAAACAGCCTTTACCAGGAGTGATTTTAGGAGCGCTGGGTTAAAGAGTCCAGAGCTCGTTGCCTGCTCAGGTGCCGTCTCCTCGTCCTCCGAGAGGGGCATGTCTGACATGTCGAGGTCCACTGAGTCACCCTCTCCCAGTTGAGAGGAAGTTTCAGAGGTGCTGGTAGGGGGTGGCCTAGCCCGACCCTTACGGGGTGTGTGAAAGGCCACTTGTCCCTTAGAAGCCATGAACTGGGAGAATGCATCCTGCATGAATGCATGGAATTGTGCCGACCAAATGCCCTCCTGCGCTTTGTCGTTAGAGTGAGGCGCTGGGGTGCGGTCGGGTGAAGAAGCTGGTGAGGAGGGGTTGGAGGAGTCTAACTGTTCAGTTTCCCCAGGAGGAGACCAAGTCTTAAGCACTTCCTCGGCAGTAGGGTCTGTGCTGGGTGCCACCGCTGGGACAGGGGAAACCGAATTTGTCCCATTGGCATTGGTTCTCTGTGCCCTGCTAATTTGTCTTTCTAAAGCCAAATGTCTCCTCAAAGCCTCTCGCTCAGCCGTTTTAGACTGTCCCTTCTGAGAAAGGTGTTTTGTTTTAGCTTTCTTCTTCCCCCCCACCTCAGATTCAGAAGATCTGCGTTTTTGTTGTTGCTGTGGGGGGGACAATTGAGGGACCTGTGTGACTGAATACGAGACATTGTCTGCCATTGTGCCAGACACCCCGAGTAGGTAGTGCCTGGAGTGGGGGACAGGATACGCAGATCAGATGCAGATGTTTGGGGCTGAGCCCTCCTCTGCCTATACAAACAATGGCCGGACAGACAGGAGTCTTTGGACAGAAGATCCTGCAAGGCAGTGACTAAAGGTCACTATAGGAACAGTCAGAGAAAAATACTCCTCCTCACCTCCTCACTTAGTCCAGAGAAAGTGCAGTTTATACCTCTCTCTCCCCCTGTCTGTGGCTGTGGCAGCAGACCACGATCAGAAAGGTTCTCTTCCTTTTCCCTCTTCCTTCCTCCTGTCTCAGTTTCTTGCGATAATCCCGGATTTTAGCTTAAGGGCTGCCCCTTTGTCTGCAAGGGAATGGAGTCCGGATGGCCCCGCCCCCAAGGGAAAACGGCGGGAAGGTCCGTTCGCTCAAAATGGCGAATGGGGAAGAAACCACGCCTCCTAATGTTAGCCCGGGAATCCACGAGGTTCAAACAATGGCGGATCTTTGACTCTGAGGGACCGCGCCTCTCCTCTAAGGAGAAAGCACTTCTAGCGCTGGTTCTGCCTCTCGCGCCGTTCCGCTGGTCTATGCCGAGCGGCGCCGCGGTTTAGCCGCTTTCCGCGCGGCTCAGCTGTTTCGCGCTGAGCGGCGCCTCGTTCTATCGGCCCCAATCACGCTTTCCGCGCGGCTCAGCTGTTTGGCGCTGAGCGGCGCCTCGTTCTATCGCCCGAACCGCTCAGCTGTTTGGCGGCCCCGGAGAGCGGCGAGCAATCCGGTAGTGAAACCCCCGCCCCAACAGCTGCTCGGTGGGCCGGTTATCGGCGGGCGAGCGATCCGGTCCGGCTCCAAGCCTCCCGTTAGTCCCTGACGCCCCACTCACGAATCCGCCGATCCCGGCTGCCTCTCTCGAGTCCTATCCGCTGCCAGACAAATTTTCGTTCAACTGGAGGAAGAGGGGATTCCCTTTTTTTTTTTTTTTTTTTTTTAAGTTAAGTTAGTTTTGTTCTGAGAGCTGCTTCTCGCACTTCTACCAGGCTTCGAGACTGAGTCAAAACTGGGGTCACGCCCAAAGGAAGGGGTGTGGCCGAAGTTTTACCCAGTCTGCCAGGCAGGAAGGCCGTCATAGAACCCATCCATTTGGACTCTACAGTCATCCTGCTGGAGAATGATAAGGATTTCATACAATCAATATTTACTATAAATATTCTCCTCTAGTATTATTTTACTTTTATCCTAGCAGTAGAGTCCTAGCAAAGGGTTTTACTCTGTACTACAGTATTGCTGGTTCAGAAGTGGTGTCTTTTGCTTCAGGCTCAAAATCAGAAATCATTCCATCTTCAAAAGCGAGACATAATTTGTACCCAACTCATTTATATTATCTGAAGCATTCCAACTGGTTGACTAATGAAAAAGTTATTAAAATAATTAGGCAATGTTCTTCATAGCCACCTCATCACCACTGCATAAGTGATGACCTCATTTGATTTGTCTGTGTTACCCAGTTCTCTCTTTCCTAGAATTTCAGACATCATTTTTTTAAACAAATGCTGAATTTCACAAATTTTTCACACTGCCCTTTATCCCACAATTCTCCTATTCTCTTTCATTGTTCCAAAATTTTATGATGGCTTGTCTAGTCAAGAAAAGAAATGCAGAGGAATGAGTTAGCAGGCCAAACATTCTTTGCCAGTTATTCTAAATAAGTCTTTCAATTTCTATGTACGATAAGCAAAAAAAAAAAAAAATTCTTCTGAATTCATGAAAAATATTCCAACCTGCCCAGATTCTAAGAGAGAAAAAAAGATGGTTAAAATAAACTACCCTATAAGAAGGTTATAGTCACCCTGCACAAAGGTGTGGTATAGTTCCAATTTAAAAGTAAATATTTAGATTGCATTTATAAGTTTTACTTTGGAATGTTAATAATAAAAAAGTACTAATCTTCTGAGACATCTGCTCCATTAACACTTCTATGCCCTTCAAATGTCCTGTTCATGAAGTATTTGGTCTTCATTCATTGATGCAAAGTTAATATGTTTAATCTAATCAATAACTAAGAACATAGAGTACAGACTGTTAGATTTTCTCACATCTAGCCATTTTTTTTATTTGTCTTACACAAAAGATTCAATGCAAGAAGAATCTACAGGTATCCTTGATTTACAATCACAATTGGGATTGGAATCTTAGTTGCTGAGCAAAGTGGTTGTTAAGCAAGATGCCATGATTGTTTTATTCAATGACCACAATCCCAGATCTCCCAGTTGCAGTCATTAAGTGATCATATGGGTCGTTAATTGAATGGAGCAAATCATCTGCCTACCAAAGTAGAACTGTTCTAGAAGTCTGCTGGAATGGAGCTGAAATCTTCAGGATCTGAGCTGTTTCTCCACCCCACTGGACGTGGGAGAGGGAAACTACTTTGAAATGCTGCAGAAACAGCGCTCAGATCTTTGGGAGCTGACCTCCATTTCTGCAACCCTTCCAAGAAGTTCCCCTTCCTTCGGCAGGCAGCTCTTTCACTCTCAAAGGTGGGATCTCACCTTCATGCTCAGTTGAAATTCCCTCCAAGTAGGCAACCCTTTTGCTCTCTCTTGCAATCTTTCCTGCCAATTTCTTCACTGATTTTCTCGAGACGTTAGCAGTGAAGATTGAAAATGGCAATCACAAGACCGTAGGGTGCTTGGTAATTGGTCACAAGTGCAAACAGATTGCCAAGCACCTAGATCACAATCAAGGACACTGCAACATTTTACATGGAGTAAAAGTGCTTTACAGACCATAAAGCACTCTTTCCAAGGCCACTGTACTTTCAAACAGTTGTTAAACTAGTCATAAACTGAGGACTATCTGTACATGCTACCAAGTTTCATGAAACAAGAAAGAGCATTGGCTATGATGCTTTCAAAACAATATAACCATCAACTTGTTTCCATCAGTGGATTGTTTAAACAAGAATCATATAATTATTAGCCATGCTCAAAAAGTTCATTATTAAGTGTATTACATCAGATGGAAATGAAATAGCAAAGCTGATAACGTGGATTCTCAATGGCAAGAAGTTTCTAAAACCAAAGGAATAAAGTCATATACATGTAATAAGAGCCCAGTCAAGAAAAACTGGCTTGCAAGTACAGCAGGAATAATAATAGCAGCATGGTCAATTTATGGAGAAGTTAATGAATGGTTACAGTTTTAACAAAATGAATGGGATAATTTTAACACAATTCAGGAAACACAGAAATATCTCCTTTTTTACTTTAAGCCAGTACTGCCTCCAGGTTTTTTTTTTAATCAACCAGTTCCTTGGTGGGGTTAAGCACCACTTCTAGCATAACATTATACTTAGCCCTCATTTAGAGATATTTTAAACTTTCAAAATTGAATTCTCAGCACAACAGGATTGGAAGACAGAAAAGAGAATGGATGCAGCATAATTTGTTTTTATCCTATTCTCCAATTAACATACTAATTTTGAATTTCAATTCCAAAAATTTATCTTGACATATATAATCCACCTGTCATATGATTTTCAAATGCAAACAATTTAACTATTCAGATATTTATATACTTTCCTTCATTCTATTCAAATTTTCTTGTTTACACAAATCATAGTTTGCTCATTTAAATGTAATGGCAACTTAGTTTGTAGGAGAAAATTAATGAGTAAAACAACTGGAGCATACAAAACTTGGAGGAGTTTCTGATGTGAATAGTCAAATTGGTCATCGTATGTAAATCCAATTATGTCTACAATTACAGGATTGGTATTTTGAGTTGTGTTACTGAAATTTCCCAGAGCCACATTCTGTTGAAACATAGACAGGAAGAAAAACTTGTTTACTAGACCAAGCTGAAATCACCAGACCAACAGATATCACTGGCTAGATAATTAAGTGGATTAGATTAGCAAAATTGAAAGGAAAAAAAATAACTTCTATAACATGATTCTGAGAACCAATTTAGTGTAGTGGTTAAAACTTCAGGCTAGAAACCAGGAATTGTGAATTCTAGTCCCACTTTAGGGCACAAAGCGAGCTGGGTGATCTTGGGCCAGTCATTTTATCTTGACCCTAGGAAAAAAGCAATAGCAAATCTCTTCTGAAAAAACTTGCCAAGAAAACTGCAGGGACTTGTCCAGGCAGTCTCCAAGAATTGTGATGAAAAGAAAAAAAGATGATTCCAGGAGACTATTATCAGCTGTTCAGAGTTGCCTGAAGCGTGAGATGGATGGCAAATAAATTTGATAAATAAAAATAAGCAAAATAAATTATGTTATTATGCCTGGTAGAAAATGGTATTAGGAAAATATTTGGCATATGGTCTCCAATGAAAAATATAAAAAAAATAATTCAGAATTGTTTCTTATTGATCCTTCCATTTAATAATCAATTGTATCTATTTCAAACCTTATTTAGAAATTCAATTTCAGGACTAAGTGTCAGATACTAAACAATTTTTGAAACTAAAACCCAGGAATTGATGTTAAGCCTCAAAGAATGTAAAAAGAATGTAAAAGGTTCATAGAGGAAGAGTTTTCTTCCAGAATAATGTTGTAATCACAGTTTTAGCACAACCAATAACCAATATATTACTACTCTATTTACACTTTTTATATCCTGCATCTGTATCATAGCAGAATTTCAATGGAACTTGTTTACTTGCTTGTTTACTTACTGTACTTCTGTTTATGTGATTTAAAACAGTCTGGTCCAGTTATTTGCCTTTACAGTCCACTGCTCTAAAGGAGGCGAAGAACAATTTTAGCCATAGGAAGCACTTGACCCCAACATATGATGAATCAGTCTGGCTATTGTAATAGGGGATCAAGAGGATTTAAGTTTTCCCTTGACTTTCACATTGCATTCCTATTTTAAACCTAGGAATCTGCAGTTTACCCATGTCTCCTACCCATCTAGTCTGCCTGGCAGGATTTCCAGAAAAACAAAGCTGTGGATTAATATGCAGCAGATATCAAATCAACTTCCCCATCACTTGTTCTTAGTGAAACCAGGACTGTTGAAGAGATCTGGATTTTAATACCTGAAAGCAGATTTTAACAAATGTACTGCCTAATTGTGGACTTTGAAACAAGAAAAATGTGTTATGCAATTTATTGTATTGATGGAGAAGTATGCTGTAATATACAATAACTATGAATATATTTTTATTTTTAAAAGGCAAGTGTTCAAGGCTGCTTTATAAAAATTATTCTGTTGTTCTGCCTCTTCACAACTTTCTTTATAATCCAAGGATATAATAAAATAAACTAGATTCTAAATAACAGGTAGCAGACTAGGGACCTGAGTTAAACATATCTTCTCCCTGATGGTTTCAGAGTGCAATGCAGTAGCTGCACATTTGATTCCCATTATTGTCATCTAATAATAGAACTGCAGAGCCAACAAAATTAAGCTATATCTGCAGTACTGTCTTTCTTACTATGCATATTGTTATCTGAGGACTATTTTAACCTGTATGACCGGCAAGATAATCCTTCAGTTTCACTACAGAAAGCTAGCCAAATTGCCAACTTTGAGAATGATTCCACAAATTTGCAACAGATACAAACAAAAGTAATGCTGCCTTCTGGAAACCAGCCAGACTTGGTAGACAATGCTTCATTTGCATATAAAGATCACTAAATACATAATCTTAAATCAGAAATAATAACCAAAAGTCCCAGAATTTTAAGTGGTCTCCGAACCTCTTTCATTTGTTGAAAATCAACAGCATTACTTCCAAGTGGAGCGGAGCGGAACAGAATGGAACAAAACAGAACAGAATAGAATAGTTTTTTATTGGCCAAGTGTGATTGGACACAGAAGGAATTTGTCTCTGGTGCATAAGCTCTCAGTATACATATCAACAACAAAGTGATGTAATTATAAAATACTAATAGGAGATGATAATAGAAGAGATGGGGAGGATATTGAAGCAGAAAAGGTATAAACATAACTTTAGTCCAAACATGTCAAACTCACAACGTCACGTATCGGGACAGTTTTGCCATTGCCGGCAATGGGGTGGGCGTAGCTTCCGGATGACGTATCCGGCCCGTGGGCCGACAGTTTGACACCCCTGCTATAGTCCTTTAAAGAGACTTAGTGCAGCTTTTTTTTAAAAAAAAAAAAATCTCACTTTCCCACCTCAGGTCTGAAAAATTCAGAAAAAAAAAACAAATTTCCTGGGCTTGATACTTTTATATCATTGTTCTGCCAACTAAGCCACTTTCAAAAAAATGATGTTATAGTACCAAAATTCTCCCCCATTTTAGATTCAGTAAACTGCATCCAAATTCACGGACAACTACATTACAGTTAGTCCTCGACTTACAACCATTCATTTAGTGACCATTCAAAGTTACAAAGGCAGTGAAAAAAGTGACTTATGACTGTTTTTTACACTTACAACCATTGCTGCATCTTCATGGTCATGTGATCAAAATTAGGATGCTTGCAACTGTTCATATTTATGACAGTTGCAGTGTCACAGGATCACGTAATCCCCTTTTGCGAACTTTGACAAGCAAAGTCAACGAGGGAAGCCAGATTCACTTAACAACCGTGTTACTAACTTAACAACGGCAGTGATTCAGTTATCAACTGTGGCAAGAAAGGTCGTAAAATGGGGCAAAATTCAATTAACAAATTTCTCACTTAACAACAGAAATTTTGGCCTCAATTATGGCCGTAAATCGACCTGTATATCTTATGAAATTAATGGGCTTATTATCAGCATCAACTTAACTTTCACAGATCTAAACACAGCAGGCTCCAAGTACAACAAAACATGCATCTAAATCAGAGTTTTGCACTAGTGAGATACAACAAAACATAAGATGATGCAATTTTTAAAATGCCCATTGAGAAGTTTCTATAATTTCATCCTGATTCACAACTTTTGAACTCTGTAACAAAGAGAAGGGCCACAAATTAGACATGGTAAATAATTTTAAAAATCCTATCATCAGATCCAAAAATCGGAGTTGTAATACAGCTTGGAAAATACACAGAAACACAAGAATATTTGGCTACACCATATATAGCATATATTTAATTTTTCAATATATTTTTGACTTCACCAAAATGGAAAAAAACAGTAAATTCCCAGTTAGGCATTTAAAAATAAACAAATGTAGATATCTTGAAAAAAATCACTTAGAATTATATGCTATTATGGTCCTATATTATCACAGCATAAATAGTTAGGAAGGATTAGGTTACCCAGCACACAATCAACTTATTTTTCTTTTTTTATTTAAAGCATTTACTCTCCTTTTCTGCCAAGAAGGCACTCAGAGTGGCTTACATAAGATCAATAACTGGAAACAATCTGCACACAGACTTAAAAACATAACACACAGGGGGGAAAGGGGTTAAAACAGCAACAATACTTAAAACTACACAGTAACTCAAAAATGACCGGCCATGATAGAAATGCATAATACTAGAGAAAAATATCTTGTTTTGCAGGTCTTGCATTACTTCCTGCAACAACAAGGCAGAAGAGATAATTGCATACCTACGCTAAGTTCCCAACTGATATGAAGAAATGCTCCATTCACACGTAGAAGGTTTAAGTCCATTCCTTCAGAATGTGTTTCCCATTTTCTCTTGTCCAAAGTTCATCCCATCCCACCGTTAGGGAGTCTTTGGAACCTTCATCACATATGGTCCAAATGACCTGCAGAAGGAAATTTTGCACCTCCCCAAAAGAAGAAATGACCTGCAGAATCATCTCTAGATGTAGATAGCGCTAGATATGTTTATCTGCCTAATCAAAGTCTAGTGATTTTGCTGTCGTCATAATGTAATTTCCATTCTATGCTGTCAGAGTTCACTCTTAAAGTGGGAGAGTACTTGCATGCTACATGAAATCCCTCTTTCTCACGAATATAATTTTATTAAGAATGAAAGCAAATATACCTGGCCCAGAATAATGTTGGAGGTTCCAATTCAAGTCGGTTACTGGGACCAGATGTTTAATCTTCTGAGCTTTTGGACTCGCACTGGAGCCCATTGTCAGGGAACTTCTCTATACCAGAATGTGGGCTTTGGGGTATTCTATGCGTAGTATTTATAAATACTACGCATAGAAAATCCCAAAGCCCACATTCTGGTACAGAGAAGTTCCCTGACAACGGGCTCCAGCATGAGTGCAAAAGTTTGGAAGACTAAACCTCTGGTCTCACTGACCGATCCAGATTGGATCCTGCATAATTTTGTAAGGCAGTTTTCTGGCATATTGGACAGACTGCCAGAGGCTGGTAGAAGAAGAGCTTAACAGGACAGTATATGGACACAATATTCCACTATAACATTCTTTCCTCTCCAAAAGCAACTTGGTTGGCTGAGATAGTCATATTTCTTTGGACAGGATTGAAGAGGAATGTATTAATCAAACTTTCTGCTGCCTGTTTATGTTTCAACATGGGGCAGTGGGGAAGACAAACTATGAACCTACATACATACATACATACATACATACATACATACATACATACATACATACATGAATGCCATGCATGAATGATAGCAAAAAGGATTTGGGTAGAGCGGCCTATGTGCAATTTAAGAGTCAATTTCATCTATATTAACAATAGAAAGATTCCATCTGAACCCAAGGCAAACTTAAAAGTACAGGTTTGTGCACTAAAACAAATAATAATTTCAAAATTCAGATCACTTATTGTAAAGGATGCAAAGGCTTTTGCAGAAATCTCTAGGTTAATAAATAACCCATAGTAAGTAGAGTAATACTTACAGTGGAAGCAAATGAAATGCCTCCCTTTGATTTCTGGATTTTCCAGAAATAGGAATGGACAGGAGATGATCTTCAGAATGCTTATGAAAATGAGAAGCCATGGGGAAGAGAGAAGAAAGACAATTACAGCACACAACACCTCTCCACTTTTAGGAGAAAACTAGGAGTAGCACTTAATATTTTGTAGCTACAAAATGGCTTTAGTGAGAGAGAAGACTATATAAGTTCTTTTCCATGGGTTAGCTGTGTTACATTTATGCTTGCAAATTTAAAATCTGTATTTGTCAGGAGGGGCACAAAATGAAATTTCCTCCGTTTGCAGCATCTTCCCAAGATAAACTTATTCAAGAGAAGGGAGGATAAATACAAGCAAATTAAAAGTCCTATTAAAGAAACTCATTCTTCTATTTGTTCTGGCATCAATATCATCTTTGCCTATATCCACATTTAAAGCAAACCATCAAGCCTCATTTAACAAGCACACTCAAACAAATGAAGAGCACTTAAATAAAGAGGACACAATAGAAATCCTCAAGTGCTTTGATTTGATGACATTTCTTGTTCAGTTAGAATTCCATAAACCTTTTCCCTCACACTTCTGTGAGAAGCCCAAGGTGGAACATCCTAGTCCAGATTTTGCAAGGGGGTGGGGGCAGGCCTCTGAATAACACCCACAACTGATACCACACTATGGTGATGGCCTAGTAGTGCTTTTAAAATGAAAGGCGCTTTCTATTTTTAGTTTGGTACATCACACAGAATACTAAGCCAGAATTCTAGGATAACATTAGCATTCTTGAGTAAATATGCTGAGGTACTTGATCTACAGTATTTGTTTCTGCTCCTCCCCCCCCCACCTCTTTAAAAAGGAACAACAAAGCCAACTAGGAACAAAAGCTTAAGTGTTAAGTCTACTCTGGGACTCTTGTCTTTAAATCTGAACCAAGAATCTGGAATAGAAGATTTAGGATTTTTACTCTTTATGGGCTTATTTATATCTAAGCACAGTAGAAGACCCAGTTGTTGATTTCCAGGTGAAATTGTGCTAGAAAAAAACCACAAGTACAACCCTATCCTTTTCTATCAATGTAAGTTCACGGAAGTGTTTGTTCAATCGTCCCTCAAATAAAACTCAGCTTGAATGCAATAATTTTCTTTCTGTGCCCCTTTTTTCAATCTCTTGTTATTTCATCCCTGGTGATGCAGTGGTTAGAATGCAGTACTGCAGGCTAATTCGATTCTCACTGGGTAAAGGTTGACTCAGCCTTCCATCCTTCCAAGGTCAGTAAAATGAGGACCCAGATTGTTCGGAGCTATATGCTAATTCTGTAAACTGCTTAGAGAGGGTTGTAAAGCACGATGAAGTGGTATATAAATCTAACTGCTATTGCTATTGCTATCCTATCAGAAAATCCTGTTCAAAATAATTTGCACATTCTGTTACACCAATAAGCTTCACTCTGCTACCTCACACTATCACTTCACTCTTTACCTGTCTATTTTTGCTGTTTATAACACCCCCTTCCTATGATCTCTGCTCCTCCAACTTTACTATCAACTTAAAATCTATCTCTTGGTCTATGCGTTCTTCCTTGTTGCACTGTTTTCATGGAATTCCCCCTGTAAGAAAATACATTCTTAAAAGTACTGTTACTGGTGTACTTGTGCCCTGAAGTCAAGTTCAACATAAAGGAATGTCTGCCTTATATCCACTCAAATCTGACTTTTTTACATGTTTCATCTTAAATTTCATTATAAGTGACAACTAAACTTTATATAACAAACTTTTAAAAATAAAACAAAATGTAAAGCTTACTAAAACATCTTTAGAATATGCATACAGTGCAAAATGATTTAGTAAAGCAGAAGTATTTAATAAAGCACTTTACACTGGAAAGATATGCAAAAATGAACTCTCTTCTATCTCCAGTTCTGTAATATTTCATGAAATGCAAGTCATTTAGTGAACAATGGCTACTCAAATTAATATGCTGCAAATTTTGTGGTCTTTTCAGATTTATTTATTATTTATTTATTCAGATTTAGTTTGTGATCAATTCTAAGTCACAATTTTGCTATCTTACATTTTTAATCAGTCATTTTTTTTGCAAACACTGAAATGCATTTAATCTTTTACCTTCTTAAAATAAACCTTTAATTGAAACTTCTTTACAACTTTATTCCTACAGGTATGAAAGTACTGTCTATGCAGGAAATATTTTTTAAAAAATGTTTACACAGAGCTGACATGTAGAATGAAAACGTTATTATTAATGAAACCCCCACATTTGTGGACCTAGGTACAAGAGATCAAAATAGAACTTTTAAAATGCATTTGGCTGTCTAATTTAGTCTGAGGAGGATGACTACCAGACAATTTTATAAAAGGAAGTCAATTTCAAATCCAAAGACAACAAATAGACCACAATTCTAAATCTTGCCATCAGCATGATCCCACAACTAATGGTAAACTTCTGAAAGACTCTAGTATTTTCTTTACGGAATTTCAATGATCCTGCAGTGTTCAGACAAGCTTGGACATGGGCTTTCATTTATTCCTGTGGAAATGCTGTTTGGGCTTTTTTAACAAACAAAAACATTTGGTTTTGAATGGGATTAATTCTCCATATTAGAAAACAAGATTAAAACCCTATAGCTTAATACAATATTGAACTGTCTTCATCTTCTACATATCAGCTAACTCAGGTCTAATAATAGATTAATTTTTGAAAGTCCAATTTGGGGATAAAATTTGCTGACACAGAGTTTAGTGAAATGGGAAAAAGAAAACAATAGAATAATATTCTTAGTACAATGAAAGGAAATCTTTTTTGCAGAACTTCCTTAATATGAGACAAAAGGTTCATTAAGTGATTAATGAAAATGCATACTTGAGATAGCCAATAAATATATAGGGACTGTAGATTACAATTTTAGAAACAAAAACAAATTTACAATAACATATTTTAAAGCACCGTAAGCCATGGCCTTCATAGCTGTACACCATGGTCCATAACTTAAGATATGGTTCCTGACACCTGGTTTTTTACTCTTCAACTACAATTTCTCCCTGAAAATGAAAGATCTTTCATTTTCACCAGAAATTTTAAGAATTGTTTGTTTTACTATACTGGATTATAATGAGGATTATTCAGGCTACCTGGCAGATACAATTGCTCAGATCCACTCCAACTTGGAATCTGACTAGGTGCCTAGACACATGGCTTGTGTAATGTGAGCTTTTCTGAGGAAGTGGACTGTGTGCTCTGTGCAATCACCTTGGCTACCTATTTATTGGATCTGGGCCCTTCTTGGGTTATAAAAGTGGCCAGGAATATGATCTGCAGTTGGGTCCATGTTGTGATATTGGCCTCCATGACAGAGGGGTAGAACCCCTACTCTGAAAGAGGCAATAGTATGCCTCCTCCTCAAGAGTCCATCCTTGGATCCAACAGTTCTCAATAACTATCATCCAGTTTCAGGAAGATGGTTGAGAAAGTGGTCAGCCTGCAAATGATGAGAACCCTGAAGGAAGCAAATTACCAGTTTAACTCAGTTTTCAGATTAGGATTTGGTACTGAGTCTTGGTCATCTTGTAGATGACTGTGGAAGACCAGGAGAGAGGTGATGCATCTATACTTGGGATAACATCTACAAAAAACCATATGGTTTTTTGTAATCCCTCCATATGGTAATACTATTATCTAATAATCCCCTAATCCCTCCATATGGTAATACTATTATCTTTTCATCATGAACCAGCCAAGTGAGACAGTCACGGTTCTGTTCCAGTGACTCAGGGGGCTCTGCAGGTTTGGATGGGAAGAAATTGCCTCTGACTCAGTCTCAGTCTACTTGAAGAGGGTGTAGCAGCTGTTGTCAGGAAGGCCTTTGGATCTGATGTCCCAGTTTCATCCTTTGCTAAATCGGGAAGTCCTTCAGACACTTGTGTCTTTCAGCTTTCACTACTCCATGTGGGGCTTGGACTGGTCTAGAGTGTAGTGGCAAGGGCAGTGATGGACATGCCTTGATATGTCCATGTAATATCCTTGCTTCATCAATCATATTAGTTGCCAATTGGCTTATATATATGATTCAAGGTGGCCATTATTTATAAAATTCTATTAAGCATAGGATTTGCCTATCTCCTACAATATCTGCCTAACTGATTTGATCTGACAAGAGTTGGCGCACTCTGGGTTTCCTTCGATTAAACAATGGACTCAGGAGTGTACCTTTGGGTAGCAGCAACTACTTTTTGGGATAAGGTTCCTCCTAAGATCCAAATGGTCCACCTTGGTAGTATTTCAGACATCCTTGAAGACCTGGCTGTTTGTCTCAGTCCGTGGTGGCGAACCTATGACATGCGTGCCAAAGGTGGCACAAAGAGCCCTCCCTGTGGGCATGCATGCTGTCATCCCAGTCCTAGGCCTTCAGCTGGGTTTTATAAAACCTTTTCGCTTTAGGCCTCTGCCGCCATGTGCAAAAAAAAAAAGGTTCAATCAATTTCAACCTCGCGGGAAAACAAATCTCACAAAGTTGGACTTGATTGAACTTTTTAGTCCCATTCACTTGCTGTTACCACCGCAGCCACGCCCAACCAATAGACCATGCCCACCCGACACCCAATGATACATAAGTGGTTTTGGGATTGCAGTTTGGCCACTCAGTCTCTAAAAGGTTCGCCATTACTGGTCTAGGTCTTTGGTATAAGACTGATTGAAACACCCTCCTGACTAATGTAGGTTTCCTTTGGTTGTTGCCCAGTTTGTGCCATTCTTTGTTCCTTGTTTTTATTATTGTATTATTCTACATTTCTATATTGTATCATTCTGTTCTCTGTGTTTTTTATTTGTGAATGAAATTTATTGTTCTCAAGTCTAATTTATTACTTAACTCTGTTTTATTTGGTTTATATTAATTCAACATTTAGAAATGCTTTTTTAAGAACACTCAGTATCTATATTAGATTCCCAAGGCAACTATCATTGTCTGTACCTGACCTCTGACATCTCTTTTTATTATTCTCCTCCCCCACCATGTGTATTAAAGCTGTGCAATGGAATTCAAAGATGCTCAAACAAAGCATCTCTCTTTGAATTATTACAGCATTCAGTATTTTGCAAGGTTTGCAACCCTGCTTTGAAAACTGTTTCTACCTATCTCTGCAAGCATATGGAGCCAAAAGAAAATGCTGTGAAGATAGCCACAAGCAACTTTTGAAGCAGCTATGCAGACTTGCAAAAAAGGTAGATAATTTAGCTGTTCAAATTGTGCTCCTGCCTATGCATATTCCAATTTCCAAACACTTGGCACAGCTATTTATACATACAGATTGTCTTCATAAAATTGTCTTGCAAGCTCCATTATGGTCGTGTGTTGAAGATTACCTATATATCCCTCTCTAAAATAATGCTCTGTTCTAGGGCTATGCAACATTTTGAATTTGTTTTCCTAAAAGCTCTTTGGAGCATGTAGGAGTACAAATATTGCCTCTGACTGAAACAACTAAAGTACCCATGGGAGAGTAAATTTGAATCATTGCACAAAAATCTAACAAAATAGACTTCAATCCACATACATATATTGGTCTTTAAGGTTCAAAAGACATTAATTTTGGTTGCAATAGATTTGATGAACTACCCTGCAGGAAATTGGTATTGTTACCAATCCCCTTCCTGGCATTTTCTGAAGATTAGAATCTCAATTCTGATAAATAAAATCTACTACTGCTGTTACAGAGCATGCCAAATCATAAAAAAGAACGGTATCCTTGGAGAAGTTTATTTATAATACCAAGTTAAACCTGAATTAAAGCATTCTGACAGATAGCTATACCATCCGTGCTTGAAGCATCTACTCCAAAGAACTTACAGTTTCCACAGTTAGTTGGTTTTCTTGATGAATTATTCTTGCCATTAGAACATTTTCTATAACATTAAGTGAAATGGAATCCCTGTTTCTGAATTTAAGACTGTACTTTATTCTATATTCGGTGATGGTGGTGAAGACAAAGATAATAGAGAAAAGGGAAGAAAAAGGAAGGAGTGGGGAGGGGCGAGGGGAAAGAAGGAACAGCTTTGCTTACTGCCATATCTCCTTAGCTCATTTTGCACTCCATATCAAGGGTGTAGATTTCGGCCATCACCACTGCAACCCCTCTCCCCCAGATGTGCAGACAGTTTCTAGGATTTGCAACCCAGTTTGAGAACACTGAATTATGCAAAATGAAGAATCTTCATTCATCCCATTAAAAACATGATTTTAAATTTGATCATTACCAATAAAGATGTTTTATTTTATAAAGTTTAGAAAACCACCAAGATGCTGGCCTAAATTATAAATGAAAAATGTATAATGTTTTATTTGATACATGTATTAAAATTTAATTATTAAAAGTATTATATTGATTTATTACCTAATCCAACCTCAATGAAACTAGTTTTATTTAGAGTGTAAAGGAGTCACAGAAATATAGCATAGCACCACAAAGTTTGGGAATCCCTGCATTAAGGAAATCTTTAATCAATATATAGAAGAATACTGGACTGGCAAATACCTTATTAAGAGATCCAGTTATTCAGGGAACATCAAATTCATTATAAACATCTCTCAGTTAAATATCTCAGCTTTCCCCATCAAAAATCACCTAGTGTTTTTCAAATGGTTTGAACTGCAGCTGTCATAATTCTGGAATTTCTGCAGCTTAGAGCTCAGGAAAGCTGTACAACCATTTTTTTTATTTATTAGATTTATCTAGCTTCCCATTTTATCAAAGGAGACTCTGGGAGACACATAACAATAAAACAAAAAATATAAAAACAGCAAATTCAAATATAAGTGACTCAACCTACAATAGTTCATTTAGTGACCGTTCAACGTTACAACGGCACTGAAACAAAAGGATGCCTATAATTTCATGGCTCTAGGCATCAGTGGCCCTTCAGATGCCTCCCATGGCACCTGCAGGCTCTTTCCAATGTCTGATTGAGGAATTGCTTTGGCTTATTTCAATAAAAAATAATTAAAAAAGAAAAAGAGCATTGGCTTACCTGAATGCATGTTCTCAGCATGATGGTGAAGAATCTACCAATGGGTTATTTCAGTCCTCCTGCCCAATCAGACTAAGTTGTCAAGTTGTCACGCCTCTCATTGACCGGGACTTCCCAGTTTCAGCGACGGTGTAGCCAATAAGTTTGATATGATGACTCTCAAGCAGGTATCCAGAAAAAAACAAAAAGAGGAACAGGCCCCCAACCCGTACCTAACTAACCACTAGAAGGGAGGGCATGGATTCTTCATCATCATGCTGAGAACATGCGTTCAGGTAAGCCAACGCTCTTTCTCCAGCATGATGACTGAAGAATCCACCAATGGGACGTACCAAAGCTCCTGGAGTCCCTATGGGTGGGAATCAGTTGGGGCCTGTGAACATGATGGTGTCACTACCTGCTGTAAAATATGTCTACCGAAGGCGGCCTCAGCCGATGCAAACTTGTCCAAGCGATAATGTCTAATAAAGGGGGAAGGTGAGGACCATGTCATCGCCCTGAAAATGTCCTCAATAGACGCTTAAGTTCCCCACGCCACAGTTGTGGCAGCGCTGCGGGTGGAGTGAGCCGTCACATGGCTAGGAATGGGTAGGGCAAGAGATGCGTAGGCGACTGCAATACAAGCCCTGATCCACCTACCTATAGTGGAAGGTGACACCTTTTGGCCCATTGAGGAAGGCTGAAAGGATATAAACAGGGCTTCTGACTTACGGAAAGGGGCCGTGCGTTTGATATAACAGTGCAAGGCTCTCGTCACGTCTAGTGAGTGCCATTGCCATTCCAAGTCATGCGACGGGTGAGGATAGAAGTCCAGGAAAATAACCTCTTGTGCCCTATGAAACACTGTGTTTATTTTTGGAATAAATGAGGGATCTAATCTAAGAACCACCCTGTCCTCGTGAAACATGCACAGGTCCTTCCTGATCGATAAGGCAGCTAATTCCGATATACGTCTGGCAGAAGTAATAGCTATCAGGAATGAGACCTTAAGCGACAGGTGCTGCAAGGAACATGTTCTAAGTGGTTCAAAGGGAGAAGAGGTTAGTGCTTGTAGAACCCGGGGTAGATCCCAAGAGGGATACCTATGAATCACAGGCGGTTTACTATTAGCAACTCCCTTTAGGAAAGATCTGATGGTAGGATGTCTAGACGAAGAGTCCCAAGAAAGTACCGTAGAAAGAGCCGCTAGCTGTCTACGGATAGTGTTGGGCGACAACCCCTTGTTAACACCCTCCAGTAAGTATTCTAACACCCTTGGAATGGTTACCTGTGACAGACTCATGTGATTTCACAGAAGTTCTTCCACGTATGGTTGTAAATACGGTTAGTCGCCGGTCTCCTGGCAGCCTAAATCATATCGATCACCCCTGACGAATAAGACTCCCGAGTCAGAGTGTGGCGTTCAAGTGCCAGGCGGTCAACTGAAGCCATTGGGGATCTGGATGCTGAAGATCCCCCTGTATCAACCAAATGCGGCTGTCTGGAATCCTCCACGGAGCGGAGACGGAGAGGCTCACCAGGTCTGCAAACCATGGTCTTCTGGGCCACTGACGAGCACTAAATATTACCTCCGCCTGCTCCTCCAGGATCTTCCTGATAACTGCTGGCAACAGAGGCAGTGGGGGAAAAGCATATAAGAGGCCTTGTGGCCATTGGCTGCATAGGGCGTCCGCCCCCACGAGGGGAACCGAGAGAAAAATCTGGGCAGCTGGGTATTCTCCAGCGAGGCAAACAGGTCCACTATCGGACAACCAAATCTGTCCGTGATCTCCCTGAAGACATCCGGATGTAATTTCCACTACGAATGGTCCACTATTGCCCTGCTGAGGAAGTCTGCCTGCCGATTCGCCTCCCCCGAAATGTGCTCTGCCCTGATGGAGAGCAGGTGCTTCTCGAGCCTCTGTCATGAGGGACTTTGACCGGGTACCCTCCTGCCGATTGACATGGGCTTTTGCCACCACGTTGTCCATCAGGACAAGCACATGTTGCCCCCTGACTACTAATTGGAAATGTTTGAGAGCTAGGTGGATCACTCTGAGCTCCAACCAATTTATGCTGTGCCTCGGGTCTGCCTGTGACCACTGACCCTGAGCCATCCGGGTTTGGAGATGAGCACCCCAACCGAAGAGACTTGCGTCCGTGGTCACACTGATGAGACTGGGCTCTTTGAATAGGGTCCCCTTGTGAATGCCCGAGGAAGCCCATCAGCCAAGAGACAGACGCACCTGACGAGGGCCGCGCACCAACTGGTTGGAGGTACTGGTGTGTTGTCTTTGATACCGAAGCAGAAACCACTGTAGGGTTCGAGCATGTAGTCGGGCCCACGGCACTATCGCTATGCAGGATATCAATTTTCCCAGTAGCTGGGAAAGGAGAGCCAATGATACTGTCCTGTTCCTGCATACCTTGAGAGCCAGGTCCCTGATGTTCCTGTGCCTCTCCTCCAACAGGTACATGTGACAATTGTCCATGTCTATTACCCCCAGGTGTAACAGACGGGTTGATGGTGTTGTCTGGCTCTTTTTGAAATTTATTAAGAACCCATGGGTCTGTAGGGTCCTGATTATGAGTTCCAAATCTGACTGAGTGGATGTTGCTGACAGCGATTGCATCAGAATGTCGTTCAGATAACACTGGACGCGCACCGGAACCAACCTCAAATGGGCTGCCAGAACTGCCAGTATCTTGATGAAGACCCTGGGGGCGGAGGAGAGGTCAAATGGGAGAGCCCTGTACTGAAAATGACGGTTGAGATAGCAAAACCATAGATACTTGCGATGTGCTGGATGGATAGGGATATGTAAATATGCCTCTTAGAGATCTATTGATGTTAGAAGTCTCCCCTCCTGATACTGCTTAGGGTGGAGTACAACGTCTGTATCTTGAATCTCCTGTATTGCAGGTGGAGGTTCAGTCCCTTGAGGTCAAGGATTGCCCTCCATCCTCCTGAGGATTTTGGAACCACAAATAGGATGGAGTAATACCCCAATCCCCGCTGAGGCAAGGGGACCTCCTCTATGGCTTTGATGCCCAGAAGATGTCGGATGCTGTCTTCCATGAGATCTCTTTTTATGGGATTTCTCATGGCTGGGCAAGAGACAAAGTGATCTATTGGAGTGGACCTGAGCTCCAGGGACAGGCCTTCCCTTATGGTGTACAGAACCCAGGAGTCCGTGGTCGTGCTTTCCCATTGGCGGATAAAAAGAGTAAGCCTGCCACCAATGGGAGGGGTCCTCTCCGAGTCATTTGGAGCAGCGGAAGGGGCGACCCCCTCTACCACGGAAGGAAGGTTTGTTCTGGGATTGGTACCGGGATCTGTCCCTATAACCCGCTCCATCAAAGGGGCGCTCTGCCTTCGGAGCAGGGGGCCTGTAGGATTGTCCCTGTTCTGACATAGATCCAGTCCGAAAGGACTGACAGCGGCTGTAAGGGAGGAAACGCCTGTTGGTTTTCCTAGCTAAGTGAGAAATGATCTTTTGCTTTTGTTTATTCTCAATGAGGTATGGGGTCAATGCCTCCCCAAACAGTTGGCTGCCCGTGAAGGGGGCAATGGCCACACGCCACTTGTGCTTGCTTTCAGCCTTCCAGTTTTTGAGCCAAAGTAGCCTCCTGGCGACTACACCGGAAGCCATTGCCCGGGCTGAGTGTTTGGCCGAGTACATGGAAACATCTACCATACACTCAGATGTGGCTATAAGTTTAGTAAGATCCTGATGGATCCTGACCTCCTCTAAAGGGATCCTGTCCCGTAATTGTCTAAGCCAGGTAATGGAAATCCTGGTAAAAAAGGAGATGGAAGTCGCAGCCTTTGCTGCCCATGCGGATGCCAGATGAACTTTGCATAAGGCAAGTTCAGACTTTTTATCTTCCGCTTTAAGGGCATCTGAAACATCCGCCGGAAGGCTGGCTGCAGAGAACAGTGGAGCTAGGGATTCATCCACTGACCAAAAGGTCAGTCAAATTCTTTGCCATGTCCACAATCTTGCGCTCAGATGCTCCCTGAGAAGGTTGAGCTGCCAGAGATTCCCATTGTCCCTGAATGTTCTTCAAGAATATGGGGGGACATGGGATATGGAGGTGTTTGTCTACTGGTTCGGCAAATAGAGGATTAGAGTCCTGATCAGTGGAAAGCTGAGGGGTCGGAGCTGTAACAGAAGAGAGTTTGCTCACTGCACAGGCCCTGTACAGCAAGGAGGGAAAGAGCAACCATTGAACAGCTCTGCCATGGGCTGAGGCTCACGTGTAGGCTCCTCGCACTCAGACCAGCGGTCCTCACCTTCATCATAATCCGAGACATTGGAAGACTCGGATTCAGGAGAGTGGGATGGGGAAACCATACCTGAACGATCCAATGGAGGTCGAGAAGAGGAAGTTGGTGCAGAAGAAGGCCCAGGAACTGGTGATGCCTGATGGATACCCAATGATGCCACGGCCTGGATCACTGCCTGTGATATCCATTATTGGAGCTGGTCTGAAAAAGATGGCTCTAGTGGAGGCCGTAACCCCACAGCCGTTGGAGTGAATGTAACAGTGGGTGCAGATGACGGACCGGGCATATCAAGGTCTTCCCCAAACAAGGGTGGACCCACCTGACCAAAGGTCTGAGTGGAGACCTGCTGAATTGCGCTCACAGGCGACCAGGCCCTCGATGTGGACAGCAAATGAGCTCCCATCTCAGGTGGTATGGAACCAGAAGGTGTATGACCCTGTTCTGCTGACAAGCGTTGGTCCCGGGAGAATTGCTTCTCCAGAGCTCTATGTGTTCGGTCGGCCTGCTTATCGCTTGTCTTGCCAGCCTTTCTGCCGTATTTAGATTTTGCTTTGGCCTTATCTGTAGGCGCCTCAGAAACCGGCTCAGCTTGGACAGTGGTGTTGTCTGTGTCCAAAGGCTGTGGCTCAGTGGGTTCTGCCATGTCAGTTGAAATGCACTCCAGACGAGACTCTGGTACTGACTCGCTCCGCATGAGATGTCAGGAGCCCTCCCGAAGAAAGGCTGACTGCACGTGGATAAGCGTGAGCCGGCCCACTGGCAAACCTGGGTTCACGCTGGGCGCTCTGGGGCATTTGTCACCAAGGCACAGGGCAACCGTATACCAGGCCTGAGGTCAGAATGGTGACGAAATCAGACATGTCTCACAATAGTGGTAATGGTCAGGATCCTGGAGGCAACCACTAGATGCGGAGTGGCAGAACTCAGATAAGGTATGGCGAGCAGGACCTGCTGGACCTCAGCTTAGAAGTAATTCCACCAAAATTGCTGATCTGATGATTGCAAGTGGATAGTAAATCCTGAAAGTAAATCTTAATTGCAGATTAGGGAGAAATAAATAAAGGCAAGAAATATCAGTGATAGTTGTGAAGAAACTGTATGCAATCAATCCCAAAATGGCGTCCCTGCCTGCCCTGGGCGTTTCCCAATGGGAATATTAGGTGACAAAATGGCGGACACCCTGAATACAGAGGGAGGAATACTACCTCCATGCGGGGGGGGGGGAGGAGGAGAGGAAACGAATCCCTGAACCAATACGAAATTCCAAGTCCAGAAGGGGCAAAAAGGTAAAAGTTCGATTTCTTCAATCCACTAATGAGTAATCGGGCCTAACAGCTGTTAGGCGCGATCTGCTGTTCGCCGCAGAACAAGGCTTCGTTCCTTTTAGCGGCAGCCAAAGGAAAGGAACTTCAAGTAACAGGCTTTCTTTCTAAATTACACCGTGCTGCAAGCAGAACTGCTAATAGCCTGAGTTACTTCAAATAAGAAGTAGTTCAGCGAATCCAAAATGGCGGCCGTTTGTGGAAAGCTCTGACCGGGCCCGGTCAGAGAAGAATCCACATGGCCTCAAAATGGTGGCCGCTAGAAAGAATGCATCCGCTGTTCTAAGGGGATTGACTAACTCAGACCCCTTATTCTCTTAAACAAAGGATCCCCCCCCTTTGATTCTTCTGTTAAGAAAGTGAATTAATTCAGCAAACTGCTAAATTAGGGGGAAAGGCAGCCGCCACCACCACCCCCCCAGCAAGGAAAGAAATACAACTATGCTCCCAAGGAAAGGGAAAGGAAGGAAAAAAATGGCTAAACCTCCCAGAGAATGACTAACCAAACTATAATTCTCCTATTCTCCAGGAAGAATCCATCAATGCTTTAACAATATCTAGTCTGACCTGCTATTCCAATGAAGAGAGTCAAGTTATCACATCCTCATGGGTGAAAGACTAAGATGAAACTGGGAAGTCCCAGTCAATGAGGGGCATGACAACTTGACAACCAGACTGATTGGGCAGGAGGACTGAAATAACCCATTGGTGGATTCTTCAGTCATCATGCTGGAGAATGGCATATCACAAAGCCACAGTCCAAGATAACTGTAGTGTGTTTCTAGAAATTAAGAGTGATAGTTAGCTAGAAAAAAGACAGTTGTTTGCTACTGTTAGAAGAAAATTTTGGTTTGATCC
Source organism: Crotalus tigris (assembly GCF_016545835.1). Taxonomy (NCBI): domain Eukaryota; kingdom Metazoa; phylum Chordata; class Lepidosauria; order Squamata; family Viperidae; genus Crotalus; species Crotalus tigris. Next base: position 32,326 of record NW_024098363.1, read on the forward strand.
AGGCTGGGTCAAAGAGTACAGGACAACTATTTGAAGCAGAGTTGGAATTTATTTGACAGAGAAATGGACAGCTTAGTAATCAAAGAAAGGAAAGATTAGAAATATTTATAGAAAAGTCTGATCTTTGCTTTAGAAAGCACATGAATGCAGTTCATTTACGGGGGGGGGGACTCTTGAGCAAGTCCAGTAGGAAGAAAATGCAGATTTCTCACCTTGCAGGGTGTGATAATCATCCCCTCTTTGTGTGCCCACATATTGACTCTGGTTATTTTCATATTTTGAATGAATTTCTTATAGTTGTGATTGAGTTGCTGATACTGGCCAATTTCCTAGTGAGAACACACTGAGGTTTTCAGTTCCAAGTATCAATATGGGCAGAAAAGCTTAAGCGGTATTTTATTGCTTTTCTGCCCACTGACAGGTCAGGGAAGGTCAGAGTTGGCAAGTAGTCCAGGCAAAAATGGTGGCAACAATGGTGGCAATGAGGGTTTTGCCTTCTCACATGATAGGGAATATACCATCAGGCAACTGAAGAGCAACCTTAGCAGTTTCATAAACTATAGCTATCCCAGCAACTGTCTCCAAATTTGCTTAACCCGTGGGAATTTTGGAAATTGAATTTTCAGCATCCTGGAAGCCACTTTGTTGAAGGTTACACTGGATCTTTCTCATCTGCAAGGATCATTTAAATTAGATCCTTCCTGCCATATCAATAAATAATTGTGAATTGCAGATTATATCTAATTTACCCTATTTAGTCCATGACTTGCAAAATTTCTTAGTGTATCCACTGAAGTATTATGATGCATATGCGTAAAGAGAACTTCAAAATGTGCTCCCTTTAGTTGGCTGATGAGACATTCTGTGCACTCTTTGTATATAACTGTGCAAGGATAACTGACAGCAGTTTTGCAGATAAAATCAAGAAGGCCATTAAATGTATTAATCGCTTTGTCAATACTACTCTCCCTTTCACGAAATGTCTACTACTCATACCTCCTTTACAATAAGTTAGACACTACATATTGGGAAATCTATAGTAAAAGCTCATTCCTGCTCAATATAACTCCAACATACATAATACTATCTTAGACAAAAATAAAAAAACCTCTAACAATATTATATTCACAGATTTGTTTTTATCCAGCAAAAAGAAATTCAGCAAAGGCGTGAAGTCCACAGTGCAGAAAACGGTATGAAAACAAGCTCTTGTGCCCTTTATAAATCAGCTCCATGGGGAAATGCAAGTGCACATTTTTATTCACAGCAGAGTTAAGTTTCCATACAAACATAATTCCTATATCCTGTGGCCTTTATAACACATTAATTGTCCTTCCCTTCATTCAAAGGACTCTGCCCCACCTACTCCAGATGTACAGTATGCCTGTTTAAAAAATCTTTTGTCCATATTACAGCTTCTTCTTGCAATCCTCTGAAACCAGCCTTACTGAGGCATAAGATAGATAATAGCAGCTTGATTGCACAAAAGCTTGCTCCCTTAAAAAAAGAAAAAAGAAAAGACAAATTATCAGGAAGACTGATTGGGGAAATCACCCCCTTTTTATCAGCTTAAAAGTAATGATTATGGGGCAATGAACAATTTGCTTTAAATGAAAGGGAAGTATCTGCATTTCAAAACCATTTTAAGTTCAAAAGGAAAAAGGATTTACTGAATGCCTGGGAGGGGGAAGGAAGGGAAGAATGATTCTGCTAAAAACATAAGATGTCTAAGTTACAGGAATAAACACCCACAGAAACATACCACTTTTAAATCTGGTGAACACATTAACTGAAGGGAGAAGGAAGAGACACATAATATAAATGAACACTATTTCTGATTCTGCAATAAATACTGTAAGGTGCCAGTCTATTTCTACTCAATTAAACCATTATGCTTCATATTTTTAACTATAAATTTTGAATAATTATAACAAATAACAAGCTGAGGTAGCTAAACAAGAGAGCTAGAGATTTCCTCTAGCTGTCTTGTTTAGCTATCTTAACTTGTTACTGAGTCATCAAACAGATGATTCTACAGGAATGTAGAATTAAAATCTTTGCCCTATAAAAACTACTCCCCCAAATCTTGTGATAAGAAACAATATGATACATTTTTCAACCAAGTTGTATTGTTTCCTGCCATACGCTGTCATATACCTAGTTTATACATAAAATTAGTTTATAAAAAGTCATATCTATATAGTACATTCTTTAACTTGATATTCTCCAGATGTGTTGGAATTGCAATCCCCAAGAGGCAAGATTTGGGAATTTGCAAACTCTTATCCCAACATAACTGGAAGGTCCCAAATTGAGTAAGACTGTTATATAGTTCTGTTATATAGTGATCTTTCAATCAAGTTATCCGAAGTGAATGGTTCTAAAATGGGGCAACTTTACACTTCCAGGTAAAGATTATAAAATGAAAATCACTTTTACAAGCAGCTCAGACACACTTAATAAGCTACTTCATAATACTCCAAGCCACCTCAGTCTTAACATACCCTAATCCAGTGGTGGCGAACCTATGGCACGGGTGCCAGAGGCAGCACTCAGAGGCCTTTCTGTGGACACGCGTGCTGTCGCTCCAGTCCTAGGCCTTCAGCTGGGTTTTATAAAACCTTTTCGCTTTAGGCCTCCGCCGCTGTGTACCAAAAAAAAAAAGGGGGGGTTCAATCAATCAGTCAATTTCAACTTCTCATGGGGAAAAAAAGATCTTGCAAAGTTGGAATTGATTGATTGAACTTTTTAGTCCCACCCAGTCTGCTGTTACCACCACAGCCACGCCCACCCAATGGGCCACACCCACCTGGCACCCGACGATGCATAAGTGGGTCTTGGGTTGCAGTTTGGGCACTCAGTCTCTAAAAGGTTCGCCATCACTGCCCTAATCATTATTTACAGAATGCAGAATAACAAAGTTGAAAGAGACCTTGGAGGTCTTCTATTCCAACCCTCTGCTCAAATAGGAGACCCTTATTATGGACAAATGGCTCTCCAAACTTTTCTTAAAGACCTCCAGTGATACAGCACCCACAACTTTTGGAGGCAAACCATTTTGGGAGGTGGAAGTGAGAAAGAAATGTAGTCAAGAAACCACCAGTGTTTAAACAATTTAACTGTGCCTCACTTGGCTCACACAGAAAATTATACAGGATTGATTCCCATCACCAAGAACAATAATAATCACTCTATTTTTAGGAGATAGGAATCAACTAGATTTTCCAGGCCCTCCCACTTTCATTTTTTACACATAACTATCCTGTAGGCAACAACACTGACTAATGTACATGATGATGGCTATTGAAAAGACAACACAACTTTCCAGCATAAAAACCACCCAAAGATTTATGGAGCCTTATGTCATGCAGTTAAAGACTTTCATTTAACAGTTTTGCTGCTACAACCCTGCCTCTGATCTAGGCCTCCATAGCTGTCTTCACTCCTTCCACTGCTTCAATTTGGGACAGTAAAAGGAAGAAATAGTACACAACACAGGGCAACTAAGCAACATAAATAAACATTAGCAAATAAGTTCTATTATATAAAGTAGCTATCTAGCAAATGAGAAATTTATTCGTCATCAGAATATAGGATTACAATGTTATTTAATATAACAATCTATTAATGTATTATGAAACTCTCTGTAAAGGCTGTACCCAAATATAAAGCAAATTGATTTCTACATTAGAGGTGAGAAACAGATGGCTCTCCAAATGCTGTTTGGATCAGTCTCAGAATTCCTCAGCACTAACATATTGGTTGGAGTTCCTTGGAGCTGTAATTCAGAAACATCCAACAAGCGTCAGTTTGTCCAGCTTTATCTAAATCAGTGTCACTTCCCAAGCAATTCCCATTATTATATGCTGGTTATTATGCTGGTTATATGCTGGTTATAATCATACTGAGCTAAGATGTAAGCTACAATTTACAAACCACAATGATTAGGTTCACACAATATACAGATAGTCCTCAACTTACAATAGTTTGCTTAGTGAGTGTTCAAAGTTACAATGGCACTGAAAAAAATGACGTATGACTGTTTTTAATACTTACAACTGCTGCAGCATCCCCATGTGGTCAAAATTCAGATGCTCAGCAACTGATTCATATTTATGATGGTTGCAGTGTCCCAGGGTCATGTGATCACCTTTTGCCACCTTCTGACAAACAAAGTCAATGGGGAAGGCGGATTCACTTAACAACCATGTTACTAACTTAACAACTGCATTGATTCACTTAACAACTGTGGCATTTTGGGCTCAGTTGTGGCCATAAGTCGAGAACTACCTGTAGTAAGCCAAAGCTATGTAAATCACAATATGTCTTAATAATGATGAATGAATCCAATCAGCAGCTAATATATTATGGAATGCTTTACTGATATCTTTGCTCATACATAGCCCAAAGGAATGAACTATCAAGAGGCTGGAATATATCTGTACTTCCCCTTTACAGACTATCTCAGATTGATAGAATAACAGCAAAAGAAAATATATTTTCCTCCCAGGGAAGCAGGTGTTCTTTCAATCACAATTGGTTTGCTTACTCTTTGGAAGGTAGAACACACAACAAAGAATCATATAAGAGCATTTCCAAGGCCTTTGTAAACATCCATTTTCATTAGGACAAAGTCCTGCCACAACATAAAATTAACTTACTTATCAAGATACACAGGGGACATTTGAAATAACTCGTTAAAATTATTTTAGAAGCTTAACATTCAATTCATAAATGCTATTTTACTGACAGAAAGGGACCTACATTAACATATGCTTTGATACCTATATTGGCAATCATCAAACACTGTAGCAGATTGCTGGGAGAACAGAAAAAGACAAAGAAATAATTTGCTAGTGAAGCTTGTAAACTGTAGAATGCAGAACAAAATTGAAACAAGGCATGTAGCTGTATTTTTGGAACAGATAGAGGCTGAATAGTATGATCAAATAACTAATGCTATCATCAAGTGTTTCTAAAGCTCTATATGTAAGGAAAGAGAGCATCTTTTTTTAGACCAGTGGTTCTCAACCTTTCTAATGCCGTGACCCCATAATACAGCTCCCCACGTTGTGGCGACCCTAGGGGTGTGGCCAAGTGGGTGTGGCCACTGAGTGGGTGTGGCCACAAAGTGGGTGCGGCCAGGTGGGCGTGGCCACCAAGTGGCCGCCGCGGGTCCCATCGCCGCAGCAGATGCACAGCTGCCCTTCCTCTTCCTCGACGCAACCTTTCGCCCGCCCCAGTGACTCCCTCCCCTTTCCGGGGTCCAGGCATACCCTCCGGAGCCCCGGCGTTTGCACCTTGCAGGAAGCGCAGGATGCCCACGTAATCCTGCTTGGTTGAGGACACTGAGGCGAAGACGCAGCTGGCGGTCCGTATCCTTTGCCGGTTCCAAAGGGAGAGCACTGGTGCCGGGGGCCACTGCCCCCGCCACCGCTGCCACCGACGGCTCAGATACCGACTGCACTTCCATGGCTCCTGCCTGCCTCAGCTTCCAGAAGATCATCCCGACCCCATTTCCTCACCCCGAGGCGCACGCCAAACGCACCACAAGGATCGAGTCTCTCGAGCTCAACCTACCAACAGGAACACCGCACTGGGACATGGCGAGGAGGCGGCGTCGGCAGCTAGGAGGAGCAGAGCACAAACAGCGCCAAATGGAGAGAAGTGTTTCTCTCCATTCAGCGCTGTTTGCGCTCTGCTCCTCGTAGCCGCCGCCGCCTCGCCATGTCCCAGCACGGCGCTCCTGCTGGTAGGTCGAGCTCGAGAGACTCGATCCTTGTGGTGCGTTTGGCGTGCGCCTCGGGGATGGAGGGCGCCTAAAGCCGAGCGGGGAGTGGAGCGTGCGCCAGCAGGAGCGCCGCGCTGGGACATGGCGAGGAGGCGGCATCGGTGGCTACAAGGAGCAGAGCGCAAACAGTGCTGAATGGAGAGAAGCGAGTGGTGAGTGGAGCACGCAAAGGGACTTGACCAGGGCAGCGGGCGGAGGGGAGGGTTGGCTCCGGAGGCGGAGGTGGCGCTCAGAAGTGAGGGAGGGGGCGGTGGCGAGATGAGCCCAAAACAGTAGTCTGGAGAGCACAGCAGGCGGCGAGGGGAGAGGCTGGAACAAAGAGAGAAGCGGCTGGGAAGCCGGAGAAGCAGGGAAGATGTGGGGATTTCTACGATAGGATGCAAAAAAAAAAAAAAAACCTTGCCTTGGCACGTTGGCGTGCCTTTGCCCTTCCGACCCTAGGAGAAGTTGGCTTGCAAACTTGTTTGCGGTCGGTTTCTCAGTTTTGGGAGACTGCATGCGTGTAGAATGCCATGCAGTACAAAAACGGTAAGCTTTTTGTCCGCTTTATTGGTTAAGAGGGGGAAGCCATTCTCTTGCGGGATGTTTCTTGCATGATTGGTTGCTGCATTTCGCTGCACGGAACTCTTGTTCCGCAAAGGCTTGCATGGAGAAGCAGTGGCTGCTTCCTTTGCAGCCAGCCAGGCAGGCCAGAGAGGAAACTTATTGTTTTTAGTTGTTTTCTCTCTTGCTTTCCGCTGCTTGCTCTCTCTCGCTTGTCCTCTGTATTGCTTTCTTCCATGTGCTCCGAAACCGAAACTTCCTAACTTTAAATAGAAAAAAGCTGCACATGCGCAAAGAGGAGGGAGGCAGGAACGGCACTTTCTATAGCCAAATAAGAGGAAGTAGAACAGTTAGAGAAAAGGGAAAAAAATGGCGGACAGCGTGGTTTGGCGACCCCCGTGAAATGGTCGATCGACCCCAAATGGGGTCGCGACCCATAGGTTGAGAACCGCTGTTTTACACCATTGTCTTCACATGGTATGACTACAATATGGCCATCTGGGGAGGGGCATCAATTCAAGCCCACCTTTTCATCCATATTCAGATGCTGTTTACTTGGTTTTGGCAAAGCATAAGGAGCAAAGCCATCTTTTATGGCCAAGGGATATGTGAGAACATGGCCACTATCACTTGTTCAACAAACTATCGTTAAAGGAATCTGACAGCATCCTGACGAAATGATCTATGGTTCATAAATTGGGAAGGGAAGATCAGGCACAGAAACAGTTACCTAGTAAGAAAAGATGCTGACATTTTTATTTCCAATGCAAAAAAGTGTTACATTTAAAAGTCTTGTATGTTGCCAATTCTTTATGACTCTAAGCAGTATTTCCCATTACTACAGAAGTACAAAAGCAGTCAAGTTCATGGAAAAGATCCTCAATTTCAGAGTTCTGTGCTTTTTCATGCTGGATCTCTTGGCTAAGCTTCAGCTTGTCTTAGTAATGGCTAACTTCAAGATGGACACTTCATTGTAAAGATGTTCCTCAACAAACTGTGAGGCACTTGAAGGCCATTTTCATGAGCCTTATGACTGACTTGCAAAAGCATGTCCTTCTCACAAAAAGCAACTGGTCATAAGTCGAGGACTACTCAACTGGTCATAAGTCGAGGACTACTCAACTGGTGCAGCACCATTTGCAGAATGGGACTTTTGGCGGGCTCAGCAGGGCAGAGACAGCCTGGACAATTCCTATTGGCTTTTGAAAGCCAATAGAATTAGACTCTATTCAAGAGAGTCTATTCTATTGGCTTTTGAAAGCCAATAGAATAAAAGGGAGTAGCACAGCTAAGGAAAAGGGGGGAGGGAAAATGGCAGACTGCGTTGTTTGGCGACCCCCGTGAAATGGTCGTTCGACCCCAAATGGGGTCCCGACCCACAGGTTGAGAACCACTGTTCTTAATGCTTCACAACTTCAGACCTCAGTAAGCTATTAAAAGCCAATTGCACCTTCTAGTATCGTAGATGTCTAATTCTTGCAGGTTACATCTAAGATTGTTTTTAAAAGTTAAGTGACTGTGGAGTGAATGGTTTGCAGCTATTAACATGAGTAAGCATGGAAGGATAGATTAAAAGGGCAGAGTGGGATGCAGAATAACACAAGGCACTTGGGACAGAACAAGTAATTTTATTTAATCAAGCCTTTTGGAATGAGATTTAATTTTAAAAGATTTCAGATGTAAAATCATTTGCAGGCATGAAGTTGCCAAAAAACGTATCTTATAGAATGATTGAAGATTGTGGAAGAGTCAGATGATCTTACAGTAGAAAAATCCCATTAATTTAAAGGAAACCACTTACAAACTCACTTCTTTTGAAAAAGTACACACAAGGATATTACTAAGCACAATAATTATTAATCAACTGAAATTTATCACTTGAATTAAATAAATAGCAAATAAAACTAAATGTGCCCTTAATCACAGTAGGTTCTTGTTAAAAAAATTCAGAAAATAAGCATGTTATTTTTTTCTGAACATGAAATCAAATATCAGCTTTTAGTTCAGTTTAGATATTTTAAAACTGAACATCTGGGAGCCTTCAGTCAATATTTAACATAACTTTATAAAAACAATTGTTATATTTTATTTCCAAGAAATTATTTTTACCTGTAGTTTTAATGCTTTTAAATTTGATTGAAAGCTAGCAATTATCGTTACAAAAATTAGATCTGACAAAACAGTCAGCTCTATTTAGATATAACTTGAGCAAAAAAGCAACACAAACACAGTGGGAACCTCATCTTCAAAGGCATACAGTTCTTGGTAAGTTGAGAGATAAATTCTGCAGTTCTCATTCCCCAAGGTTCTCATGCTTGTGATATGTAGAATTATATAAACTGCCCGTTACTCCCATAACCACACAGCATTTGCACCCATGCTGTAGCAATGTATATATGCATGCCTGGGTTATTCAATGCATTCAAAAGAGATGTTTTGGAAAGAGTATATTAGTATGAATGAAGATCATTCTTCAAATGAATAAAGCAGCTGTATTATGAAGAGCTGCAAGGTTGCTACAAAAGCTGTCCCAGCTCTTTCTGTATATGCATGCATGTACAACTACTTAATTTTGCTTTGCTTTCTTCCCAATGAAACTAAGGAGCCATGCATGCGCATTCATGCAGAGACAGCAGTGGAAAGTTTCAAAGCAGCCATATGGGCATTATAATACTTGCAGCTGCTATAGTAATGCAAAGAGGAATGTTTCATACATGCCAATGGCCCAAAACACATCTTTAGCATTCTTTAAACAGACATAGCATGCCCATGTTTGTTTGCATGCATCCCATATGGAAATTACACCCATTTTCCTGAATGCCTTTCTAAATCCAAAAAAAAAATTAAGGTATGTTTCATCAGAGAGCTGAGACCAATTCATCATACTATCAGCATCATTGCTAAGGCTACCTACAGTTTCCTCAAATCCATACTTTGGAAATCTCTTTTAGCCAGAATGCAAAATATGCAGACAATCAGGACAGTAAATTAGTTATTTATGGTCAAAGACCCAAATATTAAATATAGTACAGATCGTCCTTGTTAGAGACTGTTCAAAGTTAAAACTGACATCCCCCCCAAGATGCCTATAACCCAAATTCAAAGTTTAGATAGTCAGTCCGCCACCCGCAATCACATTACTCCATTTTGAGCCCCCAGAACTGGCCCGCATTTACAGCTGTTTACAGCAGCTACAGCTTACTAAGAGAAAAAAATAAATAAAAATGATTCAGTGCTTTGTCTCTAAAGTGGCTCTTCAAGCCCCAACATAATCAAAAATAAATACAAAATGCAGACTGGATCTAACTTTGTTTAGTATTCCGCTCTGATATAGTTGTTTGCAAACCATGGTAGCATTACAGCTTATAGAAAAAGAAAGAAAAATAAAGGCTGGTACTATATTCTCAATCACTACATCAAGAAAGGCAAATATGCTTGATTTCAAATTCCACAATACCCAGGCATCAGGGATCATCAAAGTAAATGTTAATAAAATACAGGCCGTACTCAGCTTACAACAATTGAGCCCAAAATTTCTGCTGTTAAGTGAGAAATTTGTTAATGAATTTTGCCCTACTTTATCACCTTTTTTGCCACAGTTGTTAAGTGAATCACTACAGTTAAGTGAATCTGGCTTCCCCATTAATTTTGCTTGTCAGCAGGTCGCAAAACATGATCACATGATCTTGGGACATAGCAACGGTCATAAATATGAACCAGATGCCAACCATCTGAATTTTGATCACATGACCATGGGGAATGCTACCATGGTCTCAAGAGTGAAAAATGGTAATGTCACTTTTTTCAGTGTCGTTATAACTTTGAATGGTCATTAAATGAGCTGTTGTAAGTTGAGGAAGTTGTCTCTGCCCCAGCCTACACTCATACCAGTCTCCCCAACAAAATTTTAATTTATAAGCAGATTGGAACTGATTAAAAGGTTTATTAGGCACACTTTTTCCCACCTCCTGTGTATTAATTTGGTCTGCCTTGTCTCATATAAATGACATGCTGTACCATTTCAAACAGAAAATGCTTTCTTCTCCTAGCTTTATCAGAAACCATTATTTAATGAAAAAATAAATCTAAATAATCCCTGCATAATAAAATTTCAGTTAGTGATGTGGGTGCATTTATAAAAAAAATTAAGTATAACATTCCATCAGAATGGGAAGCAAAAAAAAAAAAAAGCTCCAGTATTAATATCTTGGTCCATCATCTTTAAATCCAAGGTATCTAGAGTTAAGCTTTGAATGAGTGGAGCCAGCTTAAGCCAATCCAGGCAGCATCTTCCATAGCCATTCATTGAAAGAATGCAGTTTTGCATAAATTAGCTCAGTGGTATATGAGAAACAGAGCATTCCTTTCAGTCAAAGTGCAGAACTTGTGTTACTGGAAACTCCATATGGAAATCTCTACTTATGAAGGTCCCTTAGGCTTTCCACAATGCCCAATAGTAACTAATAGCAACTATCATTCCCATTTATAGTCCCTCCAAGGATTTTGAGAATTTCAATTCTTCAACATATTTCCCCCTTTTAATCCACCATGCATTTTAATTGCTATCATTCAAGACAACTGAACTGAAGACATCCTTTCTAGGAGTGCAGATTCAAAGAGAGGATTTCAAAGCAATTACTTTCACATTTTAGTGATAGATGGGTTCATACTATCTTGCATATCACAAAAATAATCATAGCCACATACAGAAAAAATGGATGGTTCTTTCAATGTTCTCATACATCCTCTGAGGAAACATTACTAACTCTTATTTCTGAAGCTTACAGCTTTCCAGTAGAGGAGAATCTTTGGGGATTTTTTATCTCATCTAATTACTGTAAGTTAAATTGTTAAACATATTACATACCTACCAACTTGTTTATTTTAATTCATACTTTGTTCCATTTTAGGTTTTTGTAAAGAGAAACTTTTTTTTTTCAAAAGAAAACATTAAAAGTTGAGGAATCATTCAGGAAGTTTCTAGTTAGGTGTCACTTCAGATACCTTTATTGCTAAGCTCTTAAGTATTGGCATTTAATTATTTCTCTGAGATATTCATACATGTAGAGAACAGAGGTTTTCCTCTACTAATTATGTCAAAAAATTAGATTTGAAAGGTTGAGGCAACTAATTTTATGAGTACTTACAACCACAATTGAGCCGAAATACCTGTTGCTAAGCAAGACATCTGTTAAATGAATTTTGTCCCTTTTTATGACCTTTCTTGCTAGAGCTGTTACATGAAATAATAATAATAATAATAATAATGACAACGATGGCAATTCAGAAATAAATCTCCATTTGGTTATCAATGACAGACGTTCGCAGATACAGAACTTTTATTATACACATTAGAAAACTACATTACATTACTTTTTGACATAATCACCAAACTGAGGCACTTGTCATAATGTCTTACAAGGTTTGAAATTCCTTAGTAGTAGTTGCTCGGTGCCAAATCTGGCCTATAGGAGGGTTGATCAGCAACATTCCAACAGAACTGCTTCAAAATTTCTTGGGTGTGTCTAGCGGTGTGCCGGCGAGCAATATCGTGAACCAACACTACACCAGAAGTCAGCATGCCCCGACACTTGTTATGGATGGCTTATCTGAGTTTTCGTAACATTTCACAGTAGATGTCTGAACTAATGGTCGAATCATACTCCATGAACTTTACTAGCAGTACTTCTTTGGCATCTTCACATTTGGTGGGATTTTCTATGGCATCACTTCCGGTATGGTGTTGGTTGATGATAATGCTTGCCTGCACACCACTAGACGCGCCCAAAAACTTTTGAAGCAGTTCTGTTGGTATATTTTTGATCATCCCGCCATAGCCCAGATTTGGCACCAAGCAACTACTACTAAGGAATTTCTAACCTTGTCAGACATTATGACAAGTGCCTCAATTTGAATGGCGATTACCGTATATGCCGGCGTATAAGGCGACTTCCGCAAGCGCTAAAATCGGCGCCAAAGACGGGGGTCGTCTTATGCGCCGAGTCGTCTTATACGCCGGAAATACTGGTAGTTTCCGGCGTATAAGACATTCTAGGAATGCGGCTCGGCGACAAAGACGGGGGTCGTCTTATACGCCGGCATATACGGTATGTCAAAAAGTAATGTAATGTAGTTTTCTAATGTGTATAATAAAAGTTCTGTATCTGTGAGTGTCTGTTATTGATAACCAAACGGAGGGCCTGAACTGCCCTTGTAATAGAGTTGGAAGGGACCTTGGAGGTCTTCTAGTCCAACCCCCTGCTCAAGCAGGAAATCCCATACCATTTCAGACAAATTGTTGTCAGTCTCTTCTTAAAAATTTCCATTGTTGGAGCATTCACAACTTCTGGAAGCAGGTTGTTCCACTGATTATTTGTTCTAACTGTCAGGAAATTTCTCCTTAGTTCCAGGTTGCTTCTCTGTTTGATTAGTTTCCATCCATTGCTTCTTGTCCTGCCTTCAGGTGCTTTGGAGAATAGCTTGACTCCCTCTTGTTAAGTTAGTAACATGGTTGTTAACTGAATTTGGCTTCCCCATTGACTTTGCTTGTCAGAAGGTCGCAAAAGGGGACCGCATGACTTTCAGATATTGTAATTGTCATAAATATGAATCCATTGCCAAGCATCTGAATTTTTTATCATATGACCATGAGGTTGCTATAATGGTTGTAAGTGTGAAAACAGTCATAAGTCATTTTTTCAGTGCTGTTGTAACTTCAACCAGCTACTAAGTGAACTGTTGTAAGTCAAGGATACCTGCATATTCTTATTTCTGAAAAAGTATACTTATAAAATAATAAACAGAAACTGGATGGAGGGGATAAAGCTGTTTTGTCTGTGCCATCAATCAGAAGAATTAAAAATCAAGGATCCATCAAAAATGAAATGATTAAGTTTGTAGTTAAGCTTTCAAAGAGGAAGGGCACCTCATCTTCCCAGCTAAATAACTACAAGTAGAAATCTCTCACTTGGGGAAAGGCCTTCCCAAAAGCTTAAGCTATGGCAACTCTCCATTAAGCACTACCAAGAAAGGGACCAATAAAAATAGAACCTTTTTTTTCCCCTAGTGCCCACATAGAATATCTAGTTGATATTCAGTAAGAGTAACAGAGTTGGAAGGGACTTTGGAAATCATCTAGTCTAATCCCCTGCTCTCGCAGGAGACCTATACTATTTCTAATAAGAGACTTACAAAGAGACTGGACAGTCATTTAAGTCTCTTCTTATTTCCTAACAGTTAGAACAATTAATCAGTAGAACAACTTGCCTCCAGAAGTTGTGAATGCTCCCGACACTGTAAGTTTTCAAGAAGAAATTGGACAATGATTTGTCTGAAATGGTATAGGGTTTCCTGCCTAAGCAGGGGTTGGACTAGAAGGGTACAAGGTCCCTTCTAACATTCTGTTCCGTTCCGTTCCATTCCATTCCATTCCTATTCACCTCCAGTGATGGGGGCACCCACAACCTCCAAAGGCAATTTGTTGGACTTGTTAATTGTTCTTACTATTTGTTAAAAACAGATCATGCCAAACCAATCTTATTTCATTCTTCGATAAAGTGACTAAACTAGTAGACCAGTGAAATGCAGTGGACATAGTATACTTAGATTTCAGTAAGGCATTTGACAAGGTAGACCACAACCTACTCCTTCGTAAGCTAGGAAAAGATGGAATAGACAACATCACCACCAGATGCATCTGTAGCTGGCCGACAAACCTTACTCAATGAGTAGTCCTCAATGATACTACATCCACATGGAGAGAAGTAAGCAGTGGGGTACCACAAGGTTCCGTTTTAGGCCAAGTACTCTTCAATATCTTCATAAATTACTTAGATGAGGGAATGGAGGGGAACTCATCAAATTTGCAGATGACACCAAACTGACAGGAGTAGCCAACAGAAGACAAACTCAAGATCCAAAAAGATCTTGACAAACTTGAACAATGGCCCTATCCAATAAAATGACTTTCAATGTGGAGAAAAGCAAAGTCTTACATTTAGGCAGGAAAAACCAAAGGTGAAAATACAGATTGGGTGAGACCTGGCTTAAAAACAGTAACTGTGAGAAGGACCTTTGAGTCCTAGTGGACGATCACTTGACTATGATCCAGCAGTGTGCAGCAGCAACCAAAAAAGCTAATACAATCCTGGGTTGTATAAACAGAGGCATAGAATCAAGATCACGCAAAGTATTAGTACCCCTTTATAAAATCCCTAGTAAGACCACACCTGGAATACTGCAGCCAATTTTGGTCACCATATCACAAAAAAGATGTTGAGAGTTTGGAAAAAAATCAGAGAAGAGCAACTAAGTTGATCAAAGGTCTGGAGACTAAAACATACAAAGAACAGCTGCAGGACTTGGGTTTGGCTAGTCTAAAGAAAAGAAGAAATAGGGGAGACATGATAGCAGTGTTCCAGTATCTGAGGGGCTGCTACAAGGTAGAGGGGGTCAGGTTGTTTACCAAAGCACCAGAGGGAAGGACGAGAATAATGGTTGGAAGCTGATCAAAGAGAGAAGCAATCTGGCATTAAAGAGAAACTTTCTGACAGTGAGGACAATCAATCAGTGGAATAGCTTACCCCCAGAAATTGTGGGCACTCCATCATTGGAAATTTTTAAGAAGAGACTAGACATTCACCTGGCGGTATAGGTTCTCCTGCTTGAGCAGGAGGCTGGACTAGAAGACCTCCACGGTCCCTTCCAGCTCTATTCTATTCTATTCTATTTCCAAGTGTACACCGTTTAGAAACAGAAATTAGAAAATTAGGATTACTGATATTCAGCAGTTCTCTTAATTTCAACCAGGAAGTAATACAAAGGAAATCATCTTTTAAAAAATTAGTTCCTTTTACCCATTGATTTATTTTACTGGTATTGATTTAATAAACTCATTCCATGCAAAGAGTGAGATGGAATCAGAGCCAAAAGTAGGTGAAATAATCTTGCTTTTTGGCATACAGCATCTGCAGAAAAAGATCAGATCACGGTACCAGAATTAATCTCTTGCCAAATTTTTTGAAATCAGGCAATAGCAATAGCACTTAGACTTATGTACCCTACTTTTCTTCTTTATAGCCCTCTCAAAATGGTTTACAGAGTCAGATATTGCCCCTAATAATCTGGGTTCTCATTTTACCGACCTCGGAAGGATGGAAGGCTGAGTCAACCTTGACCCAGTCAGAACTGAACTCCCGGCAATGAGCTGTGAATTAGAGTTAGAATACTGCATTCTAACCATTGCATCATCACAGTTCTTATGATATAATTTTGATAGAAACATATAGATCAAAGACCACAAGGTGCCCACTCTGATGCAAGCATAGAAGATAAGAAAATAGACAACCATAAATAGCACAAGGATCAGTTTAACTCAAGAGCCAAAATCACCAAGAGCCAAGGTTTCTAGAAGAGCAACCCTACATAGTTCCACACATCAGCACTTAATGCAATTTGACATTCTTAAATTCTTTGCAACCTTGATATGCAGGTTAAATACCCATATCCATTTCTGGGTAATGGGATCAGATAGTAATGGTAGAAATCACTTTGTTGAAGGAAACAACTAAGAAGATCTACCATTATTCTTCAAGTAGAAGAACCTATATCCCAAAGCACCAATAAAGAATATAGCAGAATAAAAAATACCAGTGAAACAAGTAGCAACTTCTCCCTGCTCTGCATAGGATGCTTCTTTTGATGTTGCTACTCTGATGCAAAGAAGCTTTACAGTAATGAAAAGGGAGAAGAAAAATGTATTAATAATAAATATGCTATAGGAACTAATTAAGACTGTGCTACCATTTTGCTTTCATATATCCTATGAACAGGACAAGGGGCAGAATTAAGTATTCAAAATATCTGCACCTGTCATTCAAGAATGTGAAACTTGGCAACACTCCCAGAATCAAACAAAGTTGAAAACAAACTTTCTAGGATTCTCTAGTTATTATCTCCTTGAGGTTAATTAAAAGTCACCACACTATTTTATTTAAAAATTCAATAACTAATCAAAGCGATTTACATTAATACTTTTTAAAAACTCTTTAAACTAGCAACCTTTCAATTGAAATTATAAATCCAAGAAACCGCTTACATTTATCCATAAGAATTGTGGAAATCATAGTTTCAATATATCTGGAAACTCCCCCAAACTTTAATCAAATGTTTCTTTTACTTCCAAATAGAATCAGAGTCTCATAGGCTTGTAGAAAGAAGATAACCATATTATTATTATATCAGGTTTCAACTACTATTCTCCACCATCCTACTATTCAGCAGAGGTTTTACTGTACCTAATCTTGAGTTTTGCATACTGTATGATCATAGACAATCATGAATTCCATGCAATGAATGAATGGAGTAATAACAACAAATAACAGTTCCTCCAACACCACCTATTTTGTTTCCCATACAAGTTGCAAACCTGGAAAATCTCTTGTCTCTGTGCTGGAATTTGCATCATGACCACAAAGAACAGCGACTGATATGGAAGTAGATATAGTCAAGCTGGATAAAATACACACTAGTATCTCTGGGGGAATTACCTACAAGAGTACCAAAGTTTTTAAAACATCCAAATATATTCTTTCTATTTTATTCTGGCTCCGAGTATAAACTTTGCATTGTTCTTTGTGAATAAGTCGGATATTTTTGCAACAAAGTGTAGAATTCTGTTTCTGACTGCTGAATCAATCATGCCTCCATTTAGAATGGTGGCTATAACATTTGAGCAGTCACTGCGAACATAACAAATGCCTTTTGCATTGTTTCAAAAGCTGGAGGAGGGAACCCTCCCTTCTGTATCCTGGAACAAAGGAAATCCAAGTTACTTATGCATTTATTTTGAAACTGCATTTGAGGACCACCTAAACACCTAGTCCAAACAGCAATCTCCTGATGGAGACCATGCTTTACTGAATTAATGCCTCCTGATGGCCATTGGAATTCCAACTTCTCACTGCTAGCTCACCAATCATAGGATTAAATTAACATTGGAAGAAAGAGGAGACAACAAAAATGTTTTGACTGCCTCCAACCTGGGAATCCCAAATCAGTTTTTAAAATGCCACTTATGACCTAATCTTCATAACTTCCTTTTCAAAAAAAAAAGGAAAGGAAAATGCCTTTCCTCTCCTGTGTAATGCAGAAAATCAGAATATAAGAAAGTGATATAATTCTGAATGTGTCAAATATCAATATTTATTTAAAAGACAACGGACCAAGACATAGAATACATTTAGTTTACAATTAGAACCAAGTTAATTTCCCAGAAACTGAAAGCCACTCAGTTGCATCCTCTTACGTACACCCAAACCGTCTCATTCAAAGTTCCTGAATAAGCAGCATTTTGTCAAGCTGTATGGATGCAGGTTTCATACTCCACATGTATGAAGTAAAGCTGAAAACTTGCAGACACAAAAGGATTAGGGAAGCATCTCTTTAATGTGTCACATAAGACATATGGTGATGTGAAGTCAAGCCCACTTGTTTAATGCCACCTAGATATT
This sequence comes from Crotalus tigris, assembly GCF_016545835.1. Lineage (NCBI taxonomy): Eukaryota > Metazoa > Chordata > Lepidosauria > Squamata > Viperidae > Crotalus > Crotalus tigris. Next base: position 50,170 of record NW_024098363.1, read on the forward strand.
GTTGCATGAAGCTTGTCCATCAAGTTGTTGCAGTAAATGCAACACAACTTTTAATAGACATCTTGCCAAAAGCACAGAATTACTGAAACAGTTTATCATTATCCCTATGCAGTTTAAATTGAAGGGCATTGCAGCCAGCTGCCAAGGGTGTGTGCATACACAGCAGGCATTTATGAAGAGTGAAAGCCTGTTGGTGCATACAGCTGTAAAAAGCTCCTACAAGCTGAATCCATAATACTGCCAAACCACAAAGCTTCTTAAGCTATTATAGACATTTCTCAGAGGACAAGTACCATTTATCATCAAAATAAAATTGTATGTCACATTAAAAAAAACATATTTTGTCATGCATTGGTGTATTTTTGTATGTGCACGTGAAGACAAAATAAAGGCTTCATAAAATAAAAGATATTTGAAAATATAGTAGTCACTAAGAACCCAGCCCATGAAGCAGCAATCATGTCAGCCTTTCTAACATACACTACTGACAAACCTCTGCAAATTCCTGATGATCCGCAAATGCTTTGCCTTTCCACACCCAAATATGTAGTATGAATGCATGCACTAGGAAATTAAGGTTGAAACACATATACACAGAGATGTACATCAGATCCATTTAATTCTTACCTTTGACTTGAGTGTCATATTCAGCTATGATCTCCTTATCCTTTTTTAATTTAGCTGGCGACGTCATGTTTCCTCCCCCCAAAAAGGTTATCCTCCGAACAGATCCTCCAGAATATCACAAATAAATATAATTTGTGTTCCTCCCAAAGGAGGGGGAGCAAAACAATCAGTTGGGCAGGCTTGTCTTTCCTCCACAGCAGTCAGTCCATGGAGAGAGGGCGTGAGATGGTGCGTTTGCAAGCAGCAGAGACATGCAGATGTGAAGGGCTCAGCGGACAGACAAGGCAGCAGTTTGAATTTCCTGCACCAAAATCCTGAGCAGCAGTGGTGGTAGCAGCAGCATCAGACTAGAGAGAATCTGCAGCCCCCAAAGGCTTTTCCCAATTGCTAACATTAATAACGCAGCCAGGGAGTGGAAGTCCTTCTGCGCAACAACATGTTGTGTGCGAGTCTGATTCTCGGTTGCTGCTTTTCTTTCTTTCTTTTTTTAAAGGACAAAGTCAGAGATGATGAAATTAAATTCCCAATAGTAGAAGTGGAAAAAGCTCCGAACCACTTTCTTCTATTACACCGCCTGTAAATTCAAATATGTATTTCGTTGGCAAATGCTTACATATGTATTTTATTGGCAAATGCTTAAATAAATATGCTACCAATGTGATTTCAAGATAAAAATGTAGTTCTAATCAAATGCTAATTGTAATATGTCACATTAAAGAAAAATGCAAAATAAGTATATTGAGAGGGCAGATTGCGAAAGGTTATATTATCATCAGGACACATGAAACCCATGAAAATGAAGAAATGGAAAGACAAAGAAAAATCGACCACCAAAGAAAGCAATTAAGTAAATAAGAAAGAAAACAACTATAGACTTAGAAATATGGAAAGCTAAAAAGGGAAGCCAGGGCCAAATCTTCATATTATTTGAGCCATGAGAGCTCATAAATTCATCCAAAGCCATTGTATAAGCATGGGTAATCCTCTTTGGTACAGTAAAACTGCAGCCATAGTCCAGCCAATAGATCAAAGTATTTTTATTATTGTTAATTTTGCAGATTTGTCCTCCACTGGACCATATCAGCAAAGAAAAACTGTACTTGACTCAAGACATCAAAGCTTTTTTGGACTTAGGAAATGCAGCTCAAAGACAGATGTGAGTCTCTCAGCAGGGGGAACTTTTGCTTTAAGGATCACAAGCTACTGTTGGCCATAAATGTTAAGAAAGGGTTACAGACAAAGGGGGAAAAAAGATCCACTACAAAAAGACAAACAATGTGGCCAACAGAGACAGGAAATGGTAAGGCTAAAGGGACTAAGGGCAAACAAACAAAGAGAAAGTGTGGCTAACTCCAAAAAAGTGTGACATACTTTTTTGTGTGCTTCTGCCACATCAACCATCTGTGAAATAACTCTCAAAAAATATATTAACCACTCCCCATCCCATCTACAGTGCTCGTCTCCACACAGATTCAAGCCCCAGTTTTTCCTCATGAGAACCTAGTTGTTCAGAAGTCAAATACAATGAAATATGACAGAGTCTATTTATATAGACACCCCCCCTTTATTTCCATCTCCACCCAAGCATATAGATTTCCACAACTGTTAGCCCACCAAGCTGAACACATCCCACCAGGCATGTTTTCTAGCTAATCTAGTAAGTGACAGACATTCTGTTTTACCAGTGATATTCTGTTTTATCAGGCCATTGTATATATGGTAGCTGGTGGGCTACATTTAGCCTAGTGGATCAACAGAATATTGAGACAAGGCTCATTTTTTTCCTTGTTATTAAATGTGTATTGGGATATAAGAAAGGAAAACACCAGACTGGAGAGGGAAAAGAAGGCAGCTTTGTTATTGGGCAAATAAAACTAGGGAGCTGTTGGTTATGCATAGCTATTCAAAAGCTGTTTATTTAATAAATGAGAAATAGTTAGAATATTTCAGAAAAAGAGATCGTATAGAATGCTATAATTCTACTGGTCTGGAAGCATTACTCCTACGGGCTATTTTAACCGATTATCCCAAAAGACTAGCTAGAATACAGGAAGTTGCACTCGAAATAGGTTTTTTGAAGCAGTTTTAGGGGAATAGTTTTACAAGATCGGGACTCTAACCTGAAAGAGCTATCGTATGTCACAGGGGAGCAGTTTGTAGGGGAATCTTCTTCTCGCAGGGGAATATGGCAATTCAGCTCCCGATTTGTCGCAATGGGAAGTATTATGGGATGGAACCTCGATCCTATTAAAATCTGTTGATTTCTCAAGGGGGGAGGGCGAGTCTGGAATATTACAGCAGGGAATGCTTTCAAAAAAAGCACATCCTTTCAAAAAAAAGAATTATATCAAAGTGGACTTCCAGATGGCACAGGGCGACAATTATACTAATTACAAACAATTATAATCAAGTTCGGGAAGGCAGACGGGAGGATAGACCCCTCGCAAAGGAAAATTGTGGGATAGGGTGAAACTGAAGTCGGAACACGACTTCAAATTCCAACATCGTAGACGCAATTATTACCTGCACTTCTGGCACAGACCAAGCCACCTTCCACGCCTCGCGTTCTTCTGGATACTCCCGCGATCCGTTCCCTCCGCAGTCCCACTCCTGCAACCCCGCCCATTCGATTTCGCGACACCAATCAGAATCGAAAGCTACGAAAACTGCCAACGACGCGAGCCAATGGCCACATCCTGTCGTCTCTTCTCCACACCCTCGATCCCGCCAGTTTTCTGTATCGGCACCGCCCACCAAAGACTGAAGAAGACCATTCAGGATGCTCGCACGGCAGAAGCTCAGCCCAGTTGGTTCGCATCCATAAGAGGAAAGAATATGTAAATATGAGTTCTAAGCAAACCAATCCAAAGTAAGGGGTATAGCTTCATTCTCCGTACGTTAGGAGAGAGGCGGGATAATATCCTAGCTCTTCCAATGGTTGAGGTCGATCTCTCTTTGCCCGGAGGCGGGTCAAGAATTTTCCAATGAGATGCGAAATTGTAGATTCAAACTGACAGCCAAAGGGAAGGCTGCTTATGTTTGGGGCTTTAAGCAGCTCGGGGAGCGGGGGAAGCATCCGCCAATTGGGAAGTGCTGATGGGAATCCGGGAGATTCAGATCTACATGTTCATTCAGTGAGTAACTGAGAAACTGAGAAAAGATTTAAGAGCCCTAAAAGTTGGGAATAGTTACGAGAGGCCTTTGCGGGTTAAGCACACGAGGGATTAATAATAGGGGATTGTGTCGAAAGAGGGATAATTAATAAAGAGAAATAATCGAGAGCTTGCAGAAAACTCCTGTCGAATCCCGATGGGCTGATATTGAGTGTTTTATATTGCCTGCAATTAAATCCAGCCTGACCTCCAGAAGCTCAAACCAGCCAACGTAGCATTGCACCCTCCTCCCGTTTTATCCTCGCCACAGCCCTGTGAGGCCACATGGAAAGAAGGTTTAGCGAGTTGGACTAATTCGGGGTGATCATTTCATGGCAGAAATTGAACTTGCCTCTTGCTGGCTCATTCATTCTGGTTAGGAAGAAAAAAAAGGGGGGGGGAGAGAGGCTGAGTTGCAACTCAGCATCGGTATTTATGTATATCGCATTAAACGGAATCGGTGGTCACAGATTTCCTGAGAAAACAGGAGCAACAAAGTCCTGCGAGTAAGGGGTGAGAAGAGAGAAGGACTGATTTCCACCCAGAAAGCAAACACCTTATCCGACCTACTGAAAGAAGCCAAGGGACATGCTGGAGCCCCCACTAATGCAGACTGACCTTAGTATGTCTGCCGGCAGTTGGAGTTTTGCAGATCGATGTGTGTCTCTGTTGTTCTGCAAGTTCTGTCAACAAGTGCTTAGTTCACGGGGCATGAAAGCCGTGCTTCTGGCTGATACAGAGACCGACCTCTATTCCACAGACATGCCTCCCATCAGGTAAGTTAATGTATAGGATTTGAGTGAACTCTTTTGTCTTCCCCTTGTCTAGTTTGAATAGCTTCTACATACAAGAGATTGGAAGAATATTAGACATTCTTCTTAAATCACAGTGACTGCTCTTAATTTAAATTGAGGTTCCATTTCTTGTTCTGTTTTACTACCCTTGCAGGGTAGTTAAGGTGAGTTGAACGGTTAAGTGCTCTTGGTGGAAACACAAATTTTCAAATTCACATTTTGATTTGTGGTTCCCTAAAGGGTGAGATGGAGGATGACACAGGCCATGAATATGTTAAAACTGGATTTCTTCTGCTGAGCCTTGTCTGTCTGTCCTGATGTTTTATAAAATCTTTATGTATTATAAATGAAAACATTTGATTTATTAAAAAATAACCAAAAGCATTGGAGAAATGTAAGATTTTCTGTAGTAGGCATGTTCAATTTGTGATCCAGCCAGCTAAATATAAACCTTGAGCCATGTAATGTTGAACCTTGTTGTGCACTTTTAACATCTTACATTTTTATATTTCCTGCAGAATGCAATCTGCTTCCATTGCTCTCTTTAGCAAACTGCAAGTTGATAAAATCTTTTAAAAATGTTTCACAATTTAAATGAGAAAAACAAATAGTTTTATTGTTAGAATTGCACTATCACTGCTGTGGCGGTATGTTGAAACGGTCACTTTCACTTCCCCTTATGTTTAGTATGTGATCTAGCTATTGTGGTAACAACCAAAAGAACCAAGTGAAGGGTTGCATAAACCACAGGAAAAGATAATCTCTTTCTGACAGCTTCAATGGTTGTGAATCAAAATATAACAGCTAAAGTGTGTGGAAATGAAGAACCTCACTGGGATACAATATTTTCTCTATAATGTTTATTTATCGAAGACAGTATTTTTAACATGACTAACCATTAAATTATTTGCTCCAATGGGATCAAAACCAAAACTTACTAACGTAATCTCCCATATCTGCACAATCTTGCAAAATACATGAATATAATTGCATCTACATTGATTTCAAAAAAGATAAAGACTGCTATGAAATTATTTCCAAGATTGCTTAGAATATCCTATTTTGTGGAGAGAATCAGGATTCCAGATTAATAACTACATCCAACTAAATGTAGTTATTATTCATTACTTTTCATGTTAACTAATGGCAAGAGATCTACAGAGTTGAGAGGCTGGGAGCAGGGAGACCTCAGCCTTACTAATTACATTTTCATGCAATCTGTATGTCACATTATTGAACAGCAGGCTCCCCCCTCCTCCTGTGTTTCTTCTGTTTAGCTCATTCATGGCCCAAAAGTCAGTCAGCACTTCAGCAGCTTTTGGATTTCAAAAGATCAAATATGCAAACACAGCATAAAATAACTTTTAAACTTCCTAAAATGATTCAAAGACAGCTGAAAATACTCCAGAACATTTTATAAAGGCCAAGTCTTTAGGGAATTATATAATTGTTTCTTTGGTTAAATTTATGGCATAAGTTATACATACCTGGTAAACATTAGTTGAAATCATATTATGAGACTTTGGCAGTGTTGTTGAACAATTTAACAGTGTGGCTATTGTTACCACAGGAATGTATTAAATTTAGAAAAACTGGATTTCAGGCTGAGACATTAAAAAGGAAAATTTGTTACAGTGCTCCAGGAAATATTTTACTGCTTTTTGTTTCTTTTGCTCTGCGGTATTAATAGCTTAGCATCATAGCTATTGATGTTCTGATGCGACTAAGTGGTTAAATGTAAAACATAGAACCAATAAAAACTGGGAGTTTTTAAATGGCAAAAACGCCTGATAACGACCTACCATCTGATTATTTTCTATTATGTCAAAAACCCAAATGATAAAAAATAAATTGAAAATATGCTTTGGAGATTTAAAATGTTGTACCCTTATTATTATTATTTTTTTCCTTCTTAGCTTTTTCCCAGAAATGTAGAATCCATTGCCACTGAGTTTGGAAGAAGACATTGAGGACTTTGTTTTTCTATCTATGTTAACCCTAATGGGGGGGGCTGAAGTACAACTATCAATAGCGTTATGTATGAATCCAATCAATGAATAATGATTTAAGCAATCCCTTGCTTTTTACAATATCCTCTTGTTACAATTCCTTTCTAGGCCTAGAGCAGAGCTGAAGAAAGTGTTGCCAATGGATCATACATGATTCAGAGAACTCCATCCCAAAATCTTAAATACTTAAGAATTAATTCACAACTGAAAACTTCCCATCTATCCTTTTCCAACAGATCTTGGTTCCACGTGCTTCTAAGGGTGTAGCCCAGAGGTAGGCAACCCAACACACTCAAAGAGCCACTTGGACCCGTTTCCCACCGAAAACAAAACACTGGGAGCCGCAAAACCCTTTTGATATCTAAAATGAAGATAACACTGCATATATCCTTTTTTATTTTATATATATATAAATTATATATTTTTAGTGTAATTGTTAACACACACACACACACACACACACACACACACACACACACATACATACATACATATATATATATATATATATATATATATATATATATCATAAAGGTAAAAAAGGATATATGCAGTGTTATCTTCATTTTAGATGTCAGAAGGGTCTCTCTCTATGTCTCTCTCTCCCTCCCTCTCTCCTTCTCCCTCTCTCACTTTCTGCCCTTGGTCTGCCAGTCCTCTTCCCCCACTCTCTTTCTTTCTCTCTTTCTTTCCTCTCTCTCTCCCTCCCTCTCTCTTTCTCTCCTCCCCATCTCTCTCCCTCTCTCCGATCTTCTGCTTACTTGGCAAGCTGGCTTCAAGCTGTTCTCCAACAAGCTCAGAGGTAGGCAACCTCGGCTCTTTTATGACTCATGGACTTCAACTCCCAGAATTCCTGAGTCAGCATAGCTGGGCTAGCTTGCTCTCTCCTGCCCTTCCTGCTTCCTGCAGAGATGCAACAAAGGGAGGAGCCCTGCCCAAAAAGCTTTTCAGCTTGTCGGAGAACACCATGAGTCTACTCTCTTTTATACACACAAAAACACAAACACACAAAAACAAACAGAGAGAGAAGCAGGGAAGCGCAAGTGCCTCTCTCTGTCTCTGTCTCTCTCTGCAAATGGCAGAGGAAGCTGGGAGCCACAGGGGAAGGGTCAACGAGCCGCATGCGGCTCCAGAGCTGCAGGTTGCCAACTGCGGTGTAGCCCTTGACATGCCACAAAAGTTTTGTTTAGCTCTCAAATCAGAGGATTGTAAAACGTATGATTGCATTGGCAGTATCACCTATATCCCCTCTGCTTCATACAAAGAACTGTAAATTATGTTGGCGTATAATATAGTAGAAACAGACACAATACAGCACTGTAATAGCTAATACATCTTCAGTCAGTATATTCTACCAAAATGCACAGCCACAGGGCTTGGAATACTGTAAGCAGTGAAGCAATCCTCATGTATTGTTTTAGAAAATGGCAATATTCTAATCTGAAATAATTATGGAAATATAGCACATTGTTTGGAACTTAATATCATAGGAGCTTAAGCAGTAGTTTTCTAAAAGCTAGACTAATAAAGCTAAAGATCCGCAGATTATTTAATTTTCAGCCTATAATTTCAGGGTTTTCTTTAAAGCTTGAATAAGGTCTTTTGTTAATTATATTCTTCTCAATAAAAACTGAATAAGTAATGCAAATGTGCCACTTCTTTATCTTAATAACTATCAAAGAAATATTTTCTATATTTTCCCTTCCATTCGCAGTGCACATTACAAATGTATAGAGGTACAGTCTAAAAACTAAATCAGTGGAATTCTGCTCATCTTTTCAGCAAAACAATTTGGACCCCATTGGATTGATTCAGAAAAAACATCCCCATCTGTGGTCAATGGATAGGTCTGAAAATGAGTTGCTGTAAATTTATTGTAGCAGCATTGCCAGCTAATCCAGCCAATAATCTCACCGGCATTAATGAAAACTTGAGACTCTTAGTTAAAATTCTGAATGAATTAACCTAGCTGAATTGCTTGAATGTTGGCAAAGCAGCTACTTACTTTTTTTAATCCTATATTGATAGCTAGAAATATAATGGAATGTTCTGTTATACTGTAATAACAGTAACAATATCCCTTGATCATTCAGAATTGGTATTCTTCAAGTTAACAGCTATATGGAAGGTAGGATTGTTTCAGAAGTTTGATTTTGAAAAGTCTGACACCAATGGACCTGCTTTTCAATTCTGAGCTATAGGCAAAATCTTTTGAATTTTATACATCTAAATGTTGCAATGCAGTTTTCTACTCAAAGTATCTATAAAATGTATTTTAGAATATATTGGGAAAGGCAAAATATCTTAAAACTATTATCTTAATTAGTTACATGTGTGTTTTCAAATTTTGTAATTTTTTTTAAAATGAATAAATAAAACCAAGACAAAAAAAGAGTTAAAATGAATATACCTGAAAAAGATACTAAGAAATTGACTAACATCTCTATCCATGTTGCTGTTAAAACATGCCTAAGCACAGTTGAAAACAGCTACAACCTTTACACCATGAGATTGCATTGCAAAAAAAAAGTTTCAGATTTAGGAATATTTCAGAATATAATTTTTTACTTGCAACTTAGTTGTAGGCATATTATTTGGAAGTGAATATTCTTAAATCTGTTGGTAGCTGTTATCTATGAAGATTAATAGGATTACAGCCATATAGCCCCACCTAATGATAGTAGAATTTGTCTCTATGGGATTTACTCTGCATTTAGTAAATGGGATTACAGTCTTAAAGAGCACAGTGGCTGGGTTTCTGCAACACATTAAACCAAGTCCAAACAAATCAGACTATTTGTGCTTAGTGATTTGCTGAGATACGATCCTACATGTTATCTATGTAGTCACTGTCATAGAAAGTAAAACAAAATCACTGCATTGGTTTCAATATAAAGAGAAATGCTGATTCTTAATTTTTCATTAAAATGTTTTTCTTTCCAAACTTAGGATCATAATAGAAATGTTCACTTTCTTATAATGAGCTACAATAGTATTTCCTAAGCCACGGGTGTCAAACTTACTGTGTCACGTGACGTGACATATCGCGACTTTTTTTGCATTGCCGAAGCTGGGGTGGGGGCGGCCTCCGCATGATGCAACCAGCCCATGGGCCGGCAGTTTGACACCCCTGTCCTAAGCCATTACCCTGATCATCCTGGTCTGAGATAATAGGCAGTGTTACACCAGTACATCTGGAGCACATCAAGCTGGGGAAGGCAATACTATAGAAACCAGAATTGTCTTAATTCTAGCATGAAAAAGCCACCTATAAATCAAAGTGCCTTTGACAACCCAGTTTAGTTTCTTCATTTTTGGAGAGTCCTGACAAGAAAAGGACTTCTTGTCAAAACTTCAGAAAGTTGAATTTATTTCCCAACTAAGATAGTTTTACTGTACTTCTTTCACAGTGGAGAGGTTTATGATTTTGGAAAGAGATATGTAAATGAAAAATAAAGGGAATAGCACTCTGTTAGAATTTAATTAATACTATATTTCATAGTTAAGCAATGATCAAATTTATTTTAATCATCTCCAATATCTTTCCTTTCTAATCACTACCAGTACAGTTGACTTCATTGGAAACTGCTATTACACAGAGATGTGCAAATGTAAACTGATGAATGTTGCTTGTTTGAAATGGTGAGTAATATTAGAGTATTACTATTATTATGTATTCTTTAATATATAAAAATATTGTTAACTGCTATGTCTATTGCTCATTTCTATACAAGATTTAAAAGATACATGATTACTGATAATTAATCTAAGTGAGTGCTAAATAATCATGGAAGTGTTGAATTAAAAATCTGTTGGATTAGTTTCAGTAATAAATGGGATGGTACATGGTGATCTAACACCTGTTTTGGGTTTCAATATCAAAATAAGACATTCAAGATTTCCAAATAAATTGTAGTCATATAACTGGGTCATTAATGAACTGAATTTCCACTTATAAAATTGGTTTTCTTTTTTAATGGCTTTTTATAAAAAAAAGTAACAGCAGAGATAAGGTAGGTGAAATTTCTCTTAGCATGGATATAGGAAATATTGAACTGTTGAAGGAAAAGTCTTCATCATGGTTCAGTCCAAGCCGGGAATAAACAACATGGCGACTGCTTTAGAAAGAAGGTTGCAATTTATTGAAGAGGAGAGCCAGACAGAAAGATGGCTCTGGAAGAAGAGAGAGAGAGAGAGAGCACATGTAGGGAGTGGGTTTTTATACCCTCTTGAGCCTTTTGTTTGGAGTTGTTCCTGTGGCATGAACTTTGATCTGAGTCTGAGTGTACCTTTCCGGTATTCTGATGGTGATGGGTTAATCCTATTATGTCCCAAAGATCAATCCTGCTGATGACTCTTAGATTTTTGGTGTGAGGGATTGTTGATTTTAGAGATCTTTCTTCCTAATCCCAGTTTCCTGGCTCCAGTCTTTCTGACAAGATTATCACATCTACAATTCTGCAGACTTGGTTTCTGTTTGGGACAGAGAGACTTGAGGGTGGAGTTGGTTTCTGCTATTAAAATCCTTTAGGGAAATATATTCTGCCTTTTAAATATTTCCAAAAATATTTCTTTCTCGGGGGGTGGGGCTGACTTACCACAGAATCTTTTGAATTTCTGTATATTTTGTATTGTTGATTGCAGTTTTAAAAAGTTAGCAGTTATGTATTAATAGCTGAAAATCAAGGTGCAAATGATATTGATCATTAAAAAATGGGGAGGAGTTATTATTTTACTGGGTTTTCACTTTTTGTAAGCCACTCATGAGTGAGTGGGCAGCTATATAAATCTTCCAAATAAATAAATAAATCTGTGTCTATAAGTTAGATGTCTCTGCAGCTGTTTCAAGCCCTCTCTTATTTTAACTATTTCAGAGCTTGTCAAATTCGTGCCTTTGCACAATAAATTGATAGCTAAAGTGAAATAGAATAATGTTGGTAAATGTGTTGGTAAATGTCACCAGCTGGGATGGGGTGTGCTGCATCGGATGAGCCCGCTATTGCAGGGTAGAAAGAAAGCTTTGGTTAGAAAACTGAGGCCAATTTCAACCAAACTAGCCTGAAGCTGCTATGAAAACACATGGGAGTGGTGGGAGTAATGGCACCAAGAAATGTAAACAAAATAAACTGGCAGGGTTTGGATTCCAGTAGTGAATCCACTGCTCAGGTCGTCCTTGGCACCATTTTGAATTATATTACCATTATTTTAATTATTTTGCTGTTTCACAAAACAGTACTCCAAATACAAATAAAAAATGTTGACAAATTATAGAACTTTACCATAATATATTCATATTTTTTCCTTTAAGAAAACAGAAAGCAGATAACTATTTTTCTTTGTGTGTGTGTATGTATATATACATACTCTGTGTATCTATTGGATGTGAATTTGACATAGAATCAGTAAGCATTAGAGTTCACAATTTCCAGATCTATTCAGTTTGGGAAGAGAAATTACGCTTCCATTTTAAAGTTGTGTTTTGCTTTCTGTTGGAATTGAAATTAATTTAACTTATTTTATTAACACAGTAGTACATTTGGAGGCTAGAGGTACAGATTATTTCTCCATTTTGCTTATTACTTTGTCGATTGCTGCATTATTTTTGGTAGATGAAAGGATTTTATTTTTATTAATTTGATATGTAAGTAGGATACATTTGCATATCTATTATTTATATAGTTCATTTTTTTCTACATAGTCTTTGATTTAAAATTTGCATGTCATATACTTTGTTTGCTTTCCCAGCGGTAATGTTGTAGGCTACCATGTGATTGCTCCATGCAAACCTTGTTTATTCTCTTGCAACAATGGACACTTCTGGATGTTTCACAGTAAAGCCGTTTTTGGAATTGACAGATTTGATTCATCTGGTATGAAACTTCTATTCTGCACATGCATTTAATTGTTTTATATTTCAGATTGTTGAATCTATTTTGTTTTTCATTGGAAATCTCATAGTCCATCAATCAGAACCAGTACAAAACAACTGCTTAAGGAAGTGAACATATTCTTAGTGTTGAAATATAGTATTTTAATCATGTATTTTGCTTAGGTCATGTGTGATTATTAGCCAATAATTTTGCCAAGAAAATGCTGCATATAAACTAAATTCTCCAGTCACTTAAATCATCAGACCGGAGTGAATTGGTCAACAAATTTCATGCAAATTTAAGGTGATATGTGTTGGATATTATTTAATGCAAATGCCAGATGATAATACAATTAACTCATTGTAAAACCATATGCTATGGTTACATGCTATTAAGCAAATCTCTTCATGAGCAACTACATTCAGGGATGAACAATTTATAAAGCAATCGTGGTAGTACAGTAGTTACATTTGCAGTCTTTCCCCATCACACCACCATATCTCTTTCCCAGATTTATCAATATCAACACTCCATCTGTCTGTATACCATACCAGCTATACTCTGTATAATGTTCCCATCCATCATATGTGCGTTTACTCACTGAGAATCCAATTATCCATTTGACCGCTGGCTGCTATGTTTTTATAATACATGCTTTACTTCCATCATATTCCACTTTTCATCACATTCAGCAACTTCATTCATTCAAAACATTCCCTATATTGAGCCTATACACAGTATCATAAGCTTTCTCTAAAACAATGGACAGAAAGTAAATTTGTCACATTCTTTTGCTTCCCAGTGATTTGCTGAAGAATTTGCACACCTCCAAGTATAACATTTGCCAAATTTTACTAATTGCCACCCTCGTGTCTGCCAGCTACATTTCCAGACTCATTTAACAATGTAATGCCCATCCAGTTTGTGTTTACATTTCTCTTGCATAGGAGTATAATGACATTACTTTTTCTGTATTTTCTCCTGTCATTTCCACTCATCCTTCCATTCATATTACACTAATAAAATGCATTTTCCTTTAAATCAGATTTATTAAAGATGTTGTACAACACTTCCCCCATCCCAACTCCAAAAATCAAGTTACTATTCTAGGTAACACACAACTATTATATAACCAAATTATGACTGCTACCTTCATAGACACACAGATCAACATCAATGTACCAGTTCATGTTTTCTGACATATATTTAACTGTTTCATTCATAAATAAATCTACACAAATCCTATTTATCAATTCTACTCCATCAGATCAAACTTCTTATCCCAGCCTTCCTGTTAGTTACACAAATAGACAACAAAATTATTTGCTTTATTTCCATTTAATCTGTTAATTCACTGTTAATTCTTTGTCATCTTATCCTTTTATATTCTATTCTTCTATCTTCCGTAAGGGCTCACAGACATTAATATCTTCTGTCCATCATGCCTTTGGTCAGTCAGGGCTTTCATATAATACGGTTGGTCTTCATAAGTCAATAAAGAAGCGTTAGTTGTATCTGCATCACATGCAGCAATTCTCGCTAACATGAGGGCATAGTGAAGTTAGTTTGGTCATATATTGTCATAGGTTAATTTTATCTCAAACTTCCTTAGGTTGGTCTCTGTAGACTAGGATCTATCTATCTTTTGCAAATTAATCCTGCAAACTAACACACTGTTGCCCATATCCCACCAACTGAAAGGTATATCAGTGTATTGATACTCTCAGGATATGTTTTCTTTGATATTGTGCTTTATTAAGTTAACTTCAGATTCTGACCACAAAAAATATAAACTGATTTACATTTTTTTTTAGGTACAGATTTCTTGCTTTGGGGCAACTTACCAGATTTACATGAAAGCACCAATGAAGATATACCCAGCACCTCTGAGGAGGAATATATCAGATAAATATTATGTGCACTGCATCGCATGATGTGTTTCTTGTATTTAAAAGAAGTATAATGCACTGATCCCAGGAAGACAATACAAAAGGAAGGGAAAAAATCCTTTAAAGGCTGATGTTGTTGTTGTTAATTGCGAAGTCGTGTCCGACCCATCACGACCCCATGGACAATGTTTCTCCAGGTCTTCCTGTCTTCTACCATCTTCTGGAGTCCATTTAAGTTCACACCTACTGCTTCAGTGACTCCATCCAGCCATCTCATTCTCTGTCGTCCTCTTCTTCTATTGCCCTCAATTTTTCCCAGCATTAGGCCCTTCTCCAGTGAGTCCTTCCTTCTCATTAGGTGGCCAAAGGCTGATACCTGTCACCAAAAGCTATCTGATCTAGTAAGCATCTTGCTACATAATGAGACTAATATAAAGATAAGAATGCAGTTCTTACTTGTTCACTTTCTTTTTTTTAAAAAAAAAACACATTTTATTGGTTTTTTAATTCTTAAGAAAAAGTACTCAGGACACACCATGGTGTTTGGGTAATCAAACATTTAAAAGTAAAAACATATCTAAACAACTCGATTCAATACATTCACTGTCCCCTCTCTATTTCCCTCAAATAGCATAATACATTTAAAATATTCCATTTCTAATTTAAATTTCTATTACTGCTAAACCTGTTTTAAAACTTTGTCAGTTTACAATTACCATAATCAAATTTAACTTTAAATCAACAAGTTATCAGTTCAGGTATCCCTTCCAGATATGTTCTAATTCTTAATCTCTCACATCCCTCCTTTTATCACCAATCTCATTTATTTCTTCTTCCACTACACAATAGATATCCTAATTAAAATAAAAAATTAATCTGCCCTATACATAGATAATCCCACAATCGATCAATCTCTTTAAGATAACAAAATAATGTTAAACCTTAAATCATTTCAATTCATTAAACAAAATTCAAATTTCATCCAATTGATTATCATGCCTTATCACATCTATGTTATCATACAGAAAGGTCATCTTACTAATTTAAAACACTCAGTTAATTATTAAAACCATCCAAATCTAAAAAGCCAACATTTTTTCAATTCCAATGCATAATAATTTTCATCAAAATAAACCTATTGTTCCAAAAGGTACATTCTTAATCTATTTAAAATATCTATTCTAATAATAATCACCCTCCTATTTTTTTCTTACTTCTAATTCTAAATCTTAATCCTTAAAACAGTCTATAAATCCAACATTGCCTTTTAATCCATTACACAAATTGTGTAACTTGTTCACTTTCTAAAAGGACAAAATCCATGTATGTGCATATTTGGCTTCTGGAGTCACTTGATTTTATCTGTTTTCAAATTATGACAAACAAAATCAAATATGTTCCACACCCCTATCAATTATTGTTACATTAGAATACATCTAATAGCCACATAAGAAATAAACTCTATAGTGCTTGATAAGTGAGTGTTATCATTTTTCTGTCCAGAAGCTAGGCCAGACCTCACTTTAGTGACTACATTTAATGTTGTTGCCCAGAAAGCATACAGTACATATTGTCCTATTGGCAGCCTTCTAATTTCAGGCATTTGTATTAGAGGGGGCTAATAGAGAGCTCTTAAATATAACCCTTTCTCTCTTTTTTTGCATATATTGTATGAGTGTTGAGCATTGCTAGAAGGTTAGCTTTCAAGGAAGCTGGTAGTGATTTTTAATTAGTTGTGCACACAAGACCAACAAAATGGAGATCTAGCATGGGAATTGGCATATTTTCCTGCTTCTAATGGAAAGAAAAGTTTCAAAGAAACAGAAACAAAAGAACTGGAACCTCCTACTTTTCTGTATGGGGAATATCATAAAGCATATGATCAAATAACAAAGTGATATAAAATTAATACCCAAGAGGCATCATTTCTAGTTGAGTTCAGATATTTTTATAGTTCTTTGCAAGGAGGGAAAACCAGGGAATACAATACTGGAAAGGAAGTTATAAATGCAGAGTCAGCAAAATATTATTCTGGCTTCTTTATTGTTGGCACAAGAGCATACCTAGTGTGAGTCTCACTTGTATTGTAAAGTCAAAAGCAGCAGCAACTAAATAGCTACAATTAGAACAGCCTATTCTGTCCAACTTAATGAAATATCATCTGGATTTTTTTAAAAAAAGAACTAATGTGCTTTTGGCAAGAAAAATACTATATAATTATGTACAAGCTGTTTTAGGACTTTCATTGGTCTTGTTACAGGTTATTTTATGAACCTAGATAGGTCCAGTTTCATTTCTAGGAAGTGAGTCAATAAGTTTAAATCAACTTTTATTTACTTGAATGGGATAATCCATATTCAAAGGGGGCAGGTTATACAAGAGGAATAACTGCTTGTTTTTATTGTTATTTATGTTTGATTGCTTTTAGGGAAAAAATGGAACTAAATACATTATTTGAAATCTATCCTTCTAAACCCTGAAAAAGACACATACTTCAGCTTTGATAGCTATAGAAATCTTGGCACTTTGCAGCTACTTACCAGTTGCAATACCATGTATTCTGTGTGCTATGTGTATCTCATGTACAGAATTCAGAAACTGGAGAGCCTTAGATTTGTTTTGTTTTGGGTTTTTTTAAAAAATAATTTTAACTAATGAAGTTCCTAATACATTGTGGAAAAAAGATAGATGAAATTTCAAAGCCAAACAAAGTCATGAGTGGAATTATTTCTTATTTGGTTCAGTCTGGTTGTGTGTTGGCCTTGGATTTCTGCTGGAGAAGAAGGTGTGAGGTCAACATCACCCATTATAGCCAGCTCCATTTTCCAGGTACTGTTCTAACCTTCTGGATTTAATTCTATGTTTTCCTGTGGAAAATAGCTTCCAGGCTTCAGTTGCATCTCCTGTTTGGCTCAGGGATTGAGATACAACTCAATCATTATAGTGATACCCATCTTTATCCCATCACCTCTCCCAGTGTTGAAAGAGGAATGAGAGAGTTTGGCCCTGTAATACCCCCTACCACCAACTGGAGAAAAAAGAAGAATCATAGTGTTCTCCACTCCCATCCTTCAAAGATGAAACAATAATATCAACAGTACTGAAGGCAGCTGAAAGATCTAGCAGAAGCAGGAGATCACACCCAATCTCGGTTCCACCACCAGTAATACACAAAAGCAATCAAAGGAGTTTCAGTTCCATATCTAGACCTAAAATCCAACTTTAAAAGTCCAGATAATTTGCTTTATCCAGGGTTTTCTGCAACTGTGGATATATGAACTCCATGTAGAATCAGCTAGATATTGTCTAGAAATAAAACTCAAAGAGACAATTATTTTTTTCTTCATCAAATTCAATAGGAATTGATTCTCAATAAAGATATTGGATAGCGCTTTTAGAATTGTTTTACAGAGGGAAAGAGCCTATACAGTCCAACTTATATGAGGGGCACAAAAGCATTTTTATGTCAGTTGTATCCTTGGTATCCTTGGCTGCATTGCTCCGTGTGGGCCACGCTCGAGGGCGACTCTCCTTCAGGGGGGCTGCTGGAGAGGAGGGGGTCATGGGGGAAGGCAAGGCTGGGGCAATGGTACCTGTGCCCACAGAGAGGGCTCCGAGTGTCACCTCTGGCACCCGTGCCATAGGTTCGCCACCACTGCACTAGGTGGAAGAGTGTTACACATCCAATTATAAGAAATATATGTGTGGTACTGTAAAACAGGGCTTTTCAACCAGTGGTACGGGTACCACCTGTGGTACATTGGCACCTTGCAGGTGGTATGCAACCATTCTAGAAAAGTGGTAGCGGGGAGGGGAATGAGCTGAACCAGTGGCAGCACCACACAAGTCTGAGCAAGAGATGGCTGGAGCTGCAGGGTTGTCAGGGCTCAGCAGAAGCGCCAGGATCAGCGCTTCTTCAGGGTTGTCAGGGCTCAACGGAAGCACCAGGATCAGGGCCAGGCTCCAGCTGGAGCTCAGCGCTGATCCTGGCACTTCTGCTGAGCCCAGAAGAAGCGCTGATCAGCTGGAATATTGCAGCATCTCCAGGGTCTTGTGATTTACATTCAGATGCTTGGCAACTGATTCATATTTATGATGGTCACAGTGTCCCAGGGTCATGTGAAGTGACCAAAACCTGCTGCAACCACCCAGCAGATGGTGGGGAATTAAAACCAAACACCCCCCCACCTGACCTCCGTTGCCAATCCTCAACAGAAATGCTCACAACAATGAAAACCTAAGACAGGAAGAAGAGCGCCACCGGCGGGCAGGTGTCTTACTCGGCTGTGGCTTGGGGGCACTTTTTCCAGTGCCATTGTAACTTCGAACAGTCATTAGCAAACTGTTGTAAGTTGAGAACTACCTGTACTTTATTACTCCCCCCCCCCTTTTGGGGGGGTCAAGTTTTTGATACCTTGCTAGGTGGTGGTACTCAGATATTGCCATATCCTAAAAGTGGTACAATGGGTGAAAAGGTTGAAAAGCCCTGCTGTGAAAGACAGACATTGAAAGAACCACATAAAATCTGCATTCCAGTAAACTGCCTTAACATCTCTCTAGCTCTGAGGTCACTCATACCTATGTAAAATGCACTGTAGCAGTGCATTCTCTTTTCATAATGCATAATGCATTATGCATTCTTGTCCTGAATGCAGGACAAGAAGCAACGGATGGAAACTAATCAAGGAGAGAAGCAACCTAGAACTAAGGATAAACTTCCTGACAGTTAGAACAATTAACCAGTGGAACAACCTGTCTCCAGAAGCGGTGAATGCTCCAACACTGGAAGTTTTTAAGAAGAGACTGGACAGCCATTTGTCTGAAATGATATAGAGTTTCCTGCCTGAGCAGTGATTTGGCCTAGATGACCTCCAAGGTCCCTTCCATCATTATTATTATTATTCAAGACTGATTGTTGTTGGCAATAATAATTGAAGAGAAAGGAAGTAAAAACTCACAATAGGACAATAATATGTTCTTTCCACATTTCCAAAAGGAGCTATATGGGGAAAGAGTGTGGGTGATTGATTAACTATATATGCTTATTTTAGAACAGACAACTGCGTAGTATCTAAGAGGCAGTCTATGCTAAACACATGCAGAGAGGCTCCACTGTAACACAGTCTTTGCTGTGATAGAGTGCCACTGACAAATAGCACATTGCAAAGACACCAGAACAAAAGACTGGCTCTAATTAATTCTTTCTTTCCCAACTACGGTATTAGGCAAACTTGGTGTAATGCAATTAAAACCTACAGCAACTAGAACTAGAATTACTTTTAGCAGGATAAACTACATCGGCATTTGTCCATATAATGATATGTTGTATTTATCAGAAAGAAGCGTTAGCTGCCAAAAAAGTAGAGACAGAAAGAAATTATCACATTTCTCTTGTTATCCTGTTGTTGCAAATTTAAAAGAGGACTGTTCCTTTTAAACAAATCAGTATTTTTTGAGCAGGTTATTCTGAACAGCGCAGACTTTTAAAGGTAGGTTTCATGGAACAAATGAATATGTGGACATCAATATCACTCTTTAGGCTAACATTTCACTCACATGTACAGTTCCCATTTAACTCTTTTTTATTTTGTTTTTAAAGCAGAGTAGAATAAAAGGATAGAATGTGTACTCAAATTCCTTTTTTGTCTACTTTTGGCAAACTGCTCCATCAGTTTGGCAAAAGCAGCAGCCACAGTTCTTTGATTTCTTGTCTATCTGCCTTTTATCAACTATTTCCCTAACTTTACCCCTTTTGTGAAAATGTAAATTTTGACTAAAAGCCTTTCAACTTCTTATTGACTGTAGATCCCAAACCTGGTTCCTTTTGGACAGATGTAAAATAAAACAAATTATTTAACTCTTTTGAGTTCATCGGAATAACATATCGTGGAAAATAACTGCATAATTCTGATTTCCTTTTGTACATCAGTTTATATTGTATAGCAGGGGTGTTAAACTGCCAGCCGGGGGGCCAGATGTGTCATGCTGAAACCGTGCCCTCCCCATTGCCGGCAATGGAAAAAAAGTCACGATACATCGCGACACATCATGTGATGCGAGTTTGACACCCCTGCTGTATAGGAACATATATTCCTGCTTGTAAAGCCACAGTAACTGCAGGAGATCATATTGCAACTTTCCAGTGTAGGAGTATTTAGGCTTTTAATTGCTTAGTAAAGTACTGAGGACTGTTACAATCTCCTGAATTTGTACTCACATAAATAGTCTTGCTATGTTTCATCTAGACAAGAGATGGGTAACACATCTGAAAATCAGACAAATATTTTCTTGCAGTTATTTCAATATGTTCTCTTGGTTCCTTACAGTGTTCATAACTCAGTATCTAGCTAGGCAATACATTGGAAAGCATAGATTTTCACAGAGCATTTAAACTGGGAATATGGTAAATTAACATAATTGGTATGTTTCAATGTACAGTAATTGGTTGCAGTAGTAAAAATAAATTTGGACAGTCTGCCTGCCTATTTTGAACTCTGCTTTGCTGTTAGCTTTGCTGTACTGATGGCTATTCAAGAAAGGGAGAGAAGTTAGGGATCATGAAAATTTGTATAGGCAAGAGGGATCTGCTCCAAATGTTCCCTTTTAAACTTACTCTGTCTCAAGGAGCATTAGTATTTTGAGGTCTTTTTAGCAGTCATGTTGTCTATTTGCAGATCTAGCAACCCAGATACCCTACATTAAGACATAAGATCTATTGCAAGTAACATCAAGAATAAAGATTGCTATACTTGTGGAATTCAGCTATAATTTCTATTTTAAGTCCAAAGCCTATGAAGCTTGAAACCTATGAGGAAAGAGGCAATCTTATCATTTCCTTCACCTATAAAAGTACTCTTCATGGTTTTCAAAAATGTTATCCATGGCACCTTTTTCCCTTTTGTCACTGAGCCATCCTAACTCAGGCAGAAAGAACTGAAGGGAAATTTTAACTATGTTCATCTAGAGCCCTCATTAAAGCCCTCCCTTAACGGGTGGGGGTGTCATGATCCTATAGTATTCCTAATTACAGGAAAGAATAATGGCACTCATACAGCTACAATTTCTTCAGATCTTACTGAATCAGGGATAGAGGAGGCAGAATAAGTATCTGTATGTGGCTCTTGAATCTCAGTGCAGATACCGATACAACCAGCTCAATAGATTTATACAGAAGGACCCTAAGTGCATCAGCAGGAGGGATCCAAGAGAGAAAGTTTCCATTTTATGAATTAACTCAGACCTCACACACACTGACATGGATATCTTTTTTAGAAATAGTACTGATCACATTTGTAATTCTGTCCATGAAACCAAGATGCCTTGTTACTACAAGCTTTTAACATTTGCTATATAGATGTTTTGCAACTAAAATTAATTCCAGGGTTTTTTTTTGTACTGGTTAAGAAGAGCAGTCATAGATTTAGATACACCTAACATTGATAATGTGCTTGAAGAGAAAGAGGCATAACATTTAGATTCTCTGACTCAATGTATTAGCGATCCAGAAACCCCCTGTGGCTTTATTCTGAGAACATCAAAGAAGCAAAGGGCATTTCTCATTGATTTGCTAAAGAGGTAGAAAAGAAAATCTTTCAAAAGCTAGTCAAACTCTAAAAGCAAGACATCCCATATCAGAAAGAAGGTAGGCTTTATTATCAAGAAGCTGCCTGAAAAAGATTATGTAAGAAGAAAAGGGAAATATGCCTGGAGAATGAAAAAATACCCCCACTGATATTGTGAACCATTCACCTTTAGATTAGCAACAGCATATTGTAGACTGGAACATACATGGTATCCTTGGGAACCAAGAAGTAGATAATAAATCAGTACTGTCAATGTTATCAGAAATCTCAGCTAACAAAAAAAAATGCAGCTATTGTTGCAACAAAATAGGGCTCATTCCTGCAGCCTATAAAAGTGAATTTATTCTGGGTTAGGGATGGATGTCCTTTTATAATAGATATTTGCCTATGATGATATTTCAATAAAACCAGTATTTTCATCAGAGAAAAAATACATACCAGAGTTAAATACAAAAATTCCCAATTTTGTTTAGTTGATATCATGAGTACGCATGATGATAATGGGGGGAATTAATCACATATCTCATAATATTATTGAAATAATCTAATAACATAATTTGCTTTATTTCTATAATGATGTCCTGATACATAGCGTCATTGAGGCTTAAATCTGAATATTTGTGATTATCAAGCACTAATTCCAAAGTGAGTAAGTATTCACAATGGCCTAGAATAGTCTTTTACAAGAAAAGATTAACAATAAAGTAAGTTTTTAGTGATATTGATCATTTGAACAAGAAAAGATTGAAGTATATTATTTAAAACTCAGCAACATTTATTCTTCATAGAGGAAATTAATTCTTAGCATAGCAACTTTCTAACAGATAGAAAATTCCTAACACATTAGTTAGCGAGAGTAACACATAGCAAAGTGTCTTGGCTTCATATTAGCAATTTTAACTGAAAAGCTAACTCAGGAGATGCTAGCAAATACTTCACACTAAAGCAATAAACAAGCAAAACTGAAAATAGTATCCATTGCATGGTTTATTTTATATATTGGTCAAATTTTACATAAAATAGTAAATAAAAATATCAGTTTGGGGGGCTGATATCACAGTAGTTGCAACTTCCCATCTCAATTTTCACCCATATTTTCTCAAATTTAGATATTAAAAAAATTCATTTTTTTCAGTCACTTATGTTACAGATGCCACATGTCAAATAAAAATAAACTGCTAATTTGAAATTTGGTATCTTTTTGATTGGCTAACATTTTACAGTTTCATAAATAATGAAATATATCAATCTTACCAAATGATACTGAATATCCACATGACTTTGCACAGATCATCCCTCATTATAGATCTTTGCTACAATGGCTAGAAAGGTAGGGAAGAACAGATACCAGAAAACCCATTAAAAAAATAATGCAGAATGAGAATTTACACTGTAGGGCTCTAATGAGGAAGTTAAATCCCATTAGTACAGTTTCAAAAATTTGTTGCCAATTTAGTTGAGGCAGATGAAATTTGCAATTCAACAATATCAGAAGAGACAATGATTCACTCCAGCACCACCAACAGTATGGCCTATAATATATATTGTGACTGAAAATTGGAGAATTCAGCTTGGGAGGGAAGAAAACACAACTTCTTATGAAGATCAAATTGTACACATCTGTTCTTCTCAGACGGTGTTTCTGGCATCATTGCTCAAGACAATAGGATGCATTTGCTTTTATGGAAAGAAAAGGGGGGAAGTGGGTGGTGTTTCCAGGTCTGATGTAAATTTTTCCATAAATATGTCTTTTATAGGAAGATATTCAAAGCACAGCAAAAATCTACTTCTGCAAGAAAAAATTGTATTGCATAAAAGCCACTTTGGGAGAGAACTGGCAAAACACTTATTTGCATATCTTTCACATCGTTAAAATAAGGACCAAGCATTTCTAGTCATAGACACAAACTTTTCTGCATTTAATGAGGGCAATAATTATTAAAGCCTTCTTCAGCCTGATGCCTGAGACTCCCAGTATATTTAGAGCACAGTAGATTAGAGAAAACAGGATTAATGCTAAGGCACAGATATGCACAATATAATTATATCATATCCTGTTCAAAGTACACAAGTTGTCTTGACAGGAAGTGCCTTTTAAAGGCACAGAATAATCTCATGCCATTTTATCAGTCAAAATCACTGAAGAAGTTTTTCATTTAAATGTATGGATCATAATCTACCGTGCTACATGCTTTTCAACTTCTTAGACTAGGGTTGATAAAGAAACTCGGCCATCCTGACGTTCCTGTGCCTAAGGAAGGACTGGAAACTGGGGCTCCCTGTGGAGCTCCCTATTGTATATACGTAGTCCTCAATTTAAACAGTTCGTTTAGTGATTGTTCAAAGTTACAATGGCAATGAAAAAAGTAACATGACCATTTTTTACACTTCTGTCCATTGCAGTATCCCCAAATTTACATTTGGCTACTTGACAGCTGGTTCATATTTATGACGGTTGCAATGTCCCGGGGTCATGTGATCACCTTTTATAACCTGACAAGTTGTCTTGATAGAACAACTGACAAGACAATGGGGAAGCTGGATTTACTTAATAACCATGTTACTAATTTAACAACTTCAGTGATTCACTTAACAAATGTGCCAAGAAAAGTTGTAAAATGGGCAAAACTCACTTAACAAATTTCACACATAACAACATAAATTTTGGGCTCAGTTGTGGTGGTAAGTTGAGGATTACCTGTATATAGTATAAGCTCACTGAGTTAGATAGTGGTTCCTTTGTAAAATAACATGTTTCATTTTCTAGGGCCGTAGTCCCTCTGTTATTTATTGACATATTCTTCCAGGTTACGATAAATTAGCTATTATTAGTAACCTAAATAAGATAAAGTTATGGAGTTGTGAGAGTTGAGATTGGGAGGCAAGAATCACAATCACATTCTTCTTCAAAGTTACCAAACAACATGCCAAGTATCTCTTGATTCAAAAAGATGGGAGGAAAAGCTCACAAGTTTGAAATGTATAAAAGTTTGTCTCAGTTCCGACTGACAAACAAAATGAAGTAAACATAGCTGAAACAATCCAATCCCTAATGCAAAACTTTATTGAGCAAATCGTTTTGGCACAGATGAAACGAAAACCAGCTCTGGTTATTTTGCACCTAAATTGCTATATTAAAAGTATAGAAGACTCCCTCCCCTCATTAGGGCAAATCACATTATCCACTTATAAATCAGAAAATTATTATGAGAGAATGTCTTTAGTTCTCAGTAAACAAGTCTTGAAAGTCTTTGATTCTTATGAACTGGCCTCTCAATATCAGCAGTTTGAATTCCATTCTCCCTTCCCTTCCCCCCAAGTTTGTAGGCAAGCTAAGAAGCAATAATAGCTAGCACAGCATAGGCATTCTTCGAGGCTTGACAGTACATCAATAAGTAGTCAGCTATTGTATTTGACTGCATTCTTGTTGGCAACAAAGATTTTGATTTAGCTGAACCATTTCTGAGTGTTTTCAACCAAATTAGATGCACTATGAAGTCTCAGAAGATCTGTAATTTATATCCATGTTTGGGATAGAAATCACCATAACAGGAATATTTTCTTCATCAATAAAATAAGCCCCAGATCCTGGCCATTAGAACAATCTTCTATACCGGGGTAGGCAACCTTGGCTCTTTTATGACTCGTGGACTTCAACTCCCAGAATTCCTGAGCCAGCCATGCTGAGGGGAAAGGGAGAGGTTTCCAAGCTGAGCCATGCTGGCTCAGGAATTCTGGGAGTTGAAGTCCACGAGTCATAAAAGAGCCAAGGTTGCCTACCCCTGTTCTATACACTGGAGCCTTCCATATGCTTTGGACTGAAATGCTCCTGCCCATTGGCATCTATTGTAAGTCTAAAGATTAAAATATACCCCTTTCTTATAATCATCCAGATGCTTCTATTCAAGATTCAGCAGGCATTTTAAAAATAACTCTTTAAAAAAGATCTTAAATAGCTTTTGATTATATTTTATAGCCCAATTTCCCAGTCTGGTGCTTTCAGATGTGCTTGGGATAGCAAACACATAGTCTTGCTCAATATTACCTAAGGACTGTGAGCTGAATTTTTTTCTAAAACAAGTGGGGGCTGTCATATTGTTTTAAAGCCTAAGTAAAAATAAAACATATTCAGACACAATAAAAAGTCGAAATTAAAGTAGTTACTATTGAATCATGTACAATAAGGGGAAAAAAGACCTCTTTTCTTTTGCATTAATGATTGAGAAGCCAAACAATTTTTTCCTAAATATGTAGTCCCTTCTATAGTTTCTATTCTATTGATCAATCAAATCACTAGAGTTATTATGGGCGTGCAATTCTACTGAATGCTCATGTAACACTTCTCCTTTTGAATAGTGCTGGTTACTAACAAGCTTCCAGGTATAATGTAAAGTCCTGCTTATCACCTATAAAGCCATTCATAGCAAAAGGCCTGTTTATCAATAGTTTCTGCCTGTCCTAAATGTTCCAGATCCCTTAATTAAATAGCAATGGAAGCAATGCTGTTTCTGGAACAATATTTCCCATGAGATTTGAAGGCTTCCACTTTGACTTTATTTAAATAAACCTTTAAAACCCGGTTCTTCCCCCAAGCCTTGGGCTAGAGTGGTAGCAGATCTCTTGCTGATGTTTTGACTATTTGTGTTTGTTTTTCTACATTTTTCTTTTTTAGGCTATGTATATCTTGGTTGCTTATTGTTTTATTTTGTAAGCTGCCCAGTGCTATGACAGATTGGGGTGGCCTACAAATGTCATAAATAATTAAGGTATGATCTAAAAACAGCATCACTGGCATTTGATTTATCGTTGTATGTATTGCATTGTGATGTTCAGTTTAAAAGTTTGCAAGTTTTTGATTCAATGGGATTTTTTCCCAGACATTGCTAATAAAGCATTCTTGAAATTTTGAGTAAAGTTTTAAACCAACTGATTTATTGTTGGGGGATGTGATCCTGATATTATAAATCCAATTATGTTCTTTTTCAGGTGTACCTGAAACTGTTCAGCTACAAACTGTTGACCGTTATGGTTTCTTATTGTTTGGTAACATCTCTTCCTGCAAAGAGCTGCTATTGAAGACATTAGAAACACCTCTAGCTGCTTGTGTCTACCCTGTAGTGTCTAGTCCTCCAAAGTTTAAATGAATTCTTTGCTATAGCAAGACAGACCATTACTATGCATGCATTGGCGGTATTTTTGGTATAGTTTGGACAAGTTAACATTAAACACTGTTCAGTTTTGGTCTATTCTCAGTCACTAAGCAAATGTATGAATTAACATATTTATTATTCTAAGATGCCCCACAGATACTTCCTACAATAGTCAATTTGTCAACTTGGATGGTATGATGATGCCAGTGGAAAAGAATACTGTACTTGTAGCTCAGAGTTGAACCAGAATGTTCTTGGTGGTCTCTAAGTTTGATTGACACTGTAGATATTTCATTGCCCAGTGACAATGCCCCTGTTGATGTTACTTGGCTAATGAAATGTCTGCAAACAAATTAAGAGACCACCAAGAACTCCACGGTATGATGATTCTTCATCCCCACATAATTCAACAAAAGTCAAGTTTAAACTCATCATGGCACTGATAAAATGCTATAAACAGATTTCCAGCAAAAGAAATTCCAACCATTCTGTGTTCTATAGACTTGAAACAGTGTTAATTCTCCTAGTTCATCTTTAAATCACTTCAATTGTCAAAGAAATCTCCATCTCATGTGGATTTTTCAGACTGTTTACCTTGCAGAGGTAAAGTAGACCATCTGTCTGCATTTACATGACTGTGTGTCTCTTTGAGTTAAACATAGCTGTACCTTCTAAAGAAGAAAGCTGATGCTGAATTCAAACAGCTGCTGTAAGTGGAATTTCCTTTTTGTGAACTGAAAAATGACAGTAATGACTGTCATTACTGATGAGGGTAAACACTCTCCAGTGCAAGCACTGGTGGAAGCATTTAACTTCCCAAAGTAAATTCAGTCTTCTTAGCTAATTGTGTACAATTTTTCACTGCAGCTGGGAGTATTCATGATGCAAAGATCGGGCATCCCACTATCTTTCAGGATATGTGACAAATTGTACTAATTCTATATTGGATCAGAAGTCAAATTCACTGATAAGAATGGATTATTATAATGTGTCATCATAGTATTTAATTACTTGCTATTCACAGTTGTGTTCAGTGCCCTAGCCTCCTTTCATGTTCAATTGGTGGAGCATGGTAGCTCAACTTGGCAGATACACAGATAGTCTCTGACTTATGACTGCAGTTGAGCTGAATCTTTATGTTGCTAAGTGAGACAATTGTGAGCTTTGCTCCATTTTACAACCTTTCATGTCCCACTTGTTAAGTGAATCACTGCAGTTGTTAAGTTAGTTCTTAAATGAATCTAGCTTCCCCATTGACTGCTTGTCAGAAGGTCGCAAAAGATGATCACATGACCCTGGGACATTGCAACCATCACAAATGTGAGTCAATTGCCAAGCGGCTGAATTTTAATCATGTGACCATGGGGATACTGCCACATGTGAAAAGTGGTAGTGTCAAACAGTCATTAAACAAACTGTTGTATAGGTTGTCAAGGACTATCTGTAAGTCCTGAGAAAGATTGTAGCTATAGCAATTCATGACTGCTTGAACATTCTTTCCACACTTGTTGCTTTTCATATGAATGGTGTGACCATAATATCTAATACTGGATTTAAAGAACTTAAATTTGTCACATCCCACTTGAGAAACAAAGTCTGCCAGTCTCTGCAACAATGTCCTGAGTTCTCACATTTTTCTTTTATGACAATGATGCTAAATAGCATTGGGTAGCATTTAATCCCTGCTACTTAAAAAAGCAAGCCTCTTCTATTGATATATTTCTTTGTGTATATCTAGATGAGAACAGATCCTGATAGTTCTATTATTTTTATTTATATCAGAACAAGAGGTGTAACCTATGGGGTCCAATCAACTTTTGAAAGAACTGCTTCAGTTTCCATTCAATCCAGTTCCATTTTAACTGATCATACTTTGTGAAACTTGGTTGTAGCCTTCTCCAATTTATTATTTTGCCTTTGATGTCATCACAATGTCATCTCTCAACATAGGAAGAGTATCACAAAGTTACTCTTGGTAGTCTTCAAGATAGTAAGTGAAGTATGGAGATTATTGATGGGACTCTAATCCAATGGCAACTTCCGGACATCAGAATGCTAGTCCACTTGTTTACACAACATGTAGGTCCAATGCACTGTGATGGTTACTATGTTTTCAGAAATCATTCCAATTAGAAGTCAAATTCACACTGTGATATAATTGTTATATATTGCAGATATAGTGTCTGATTGTATTGATAATAAATTGGTTTTCATCTCTGGTATGAACTGTATTGCTTGTTTCAATTCACTTTCTGTGCTGTAGATTTTCAAGTTAGCAATCCCTGATTCATTTTCATTGTCACCGTCTTCAACTAATGCAGGTCCCAGAGTGCTCTTTTTACAGTAAGAGCTTATCTTTAGCAAACAGTTTGCTTTTTCCTGAAAACAGGCTCTCTGAATATTACTAATTTTGTTGCATTTTTGCAGGGTTCTCCTTTGAGCTGGTGTGTGTGAATCTCTGCCACAACAATAGCAGAGTTCATTTTGACTTATAGTTCTAATACAGGTAGTCCTCAACCTACTGCCACAATTGAGCCCAAACTTTTTCTTGCTAAGCGAGACATTTGTCAAGTGAGTTTTGTAACTTTGAACAGCCATTAAATGAACTGTTGTATGTCAGGGACTACCTGTACCTGTAGTATTAGTATGAGAAGGCAAAATCACAAAAGGTACAAACATGAAACTGAAATTTTTGCCCCCAAACACTACATCAAAAATTCAACCTCTTGACCAAGGCATAATCAAAACATTCAAAATGCACTACCGACCCCAGCTTATGCAATGGGTCATTGATAAAATGCAAACTGATGGTCCATCTGTAGAAGCAAAACCCTGACCCTAACCCTGACCCAGAAGCAATTTTCCAATCAGTATTGACCAAGGTACAATCCAGCAGAAAAGTGCTGGAAGCAACTGATGAAGCAGAAGAATTAAGTGAGGAGGACACAGAAATTGCAGACAATGATTTGCTGTGGAAAAATGCCCAGGTATGCTGAGTGATATAGCTAGCATTGAGAGTGCTTTCTCTGCTTACCTTCGTAAAAAGAATAAGAAACAGACTAAAACTGATTTTTTTTCCAGAAAAAATGATCACGCTTTGATTTTGTATGATGCAGTGTTGTAGGAATGATTTTCCTGGGTTTTCATTATGTGTGTTTCTGTATGACCTCCTCTAATAAAAGCTGTACAATAAAATGAAACATATGTACATATCAGTACAGTTGTTCC
Source organism: Crotalus tigris (assembly GCF_016545835.1). Lineage (NCBI taxonomy): Eukaryota > Metazoa > Chordata > Lepidosauria > Squamata > Viperidae > Crotalus > Crotalus tigris. The sequence continues at coordinate 80,472 of NW_024098363.1, forward strand.
ATATGTTGAACACTTTCATTTAGTCCTTTGGATGGTCAACTTTCAGAGGTTTTATTGTAGGTTGATATGCTCGCTCTCTTTGTTTATGCTTATAAAACTTACAATTGCTCTGCAATCAATAATGGTTTTGACCTCAAACATTTCTGTATTGTTTTTATTATTTTTGCAAAGGTGAATTGTGAGGAGTCATGTGTAATGCTTGAGCTTCTTAATAAACTATGCCTTGCCTTCTATAATGCTTACTAAAACAGGCAGCTTCTTTTCAGCAACTACTGTATTTTTTTGCTTCAAACATTTTTCAACTGTGAATATAACAATTCTCAAACACAGGCAACTCATCACATTGTCAGGTTCTTTTTCCATATGTGTTGGTTTATTTGTTTGATTGTTTTTATGCCTCCCCCCCCACACAGTCAAGGCCTGAGAGGCTTTTTATTATTACTGCTATAGCTATTGCTATTATTTTATAATCCCAGTTTTGTTGATATTGGTGTGTCTTTTCTGCTGATCAAGCAATAGATACCAAAGTCAAGGGCAGGTTTGCCTGCCACTGGCTTTCCTGATCCTTCTACAAAAATTAACTCACACACAGGCAGGCCAAGCCACCATATCAAATCCCAGGCATTCTTTATTAACCAATAACAATAAATAACACTTTCCAGTGATCAACCTATCTAAATATTATCAACCATAGCAACATTTCATTTTTAAGTATGCATCACAATTTTTCAGGCACTTGAAAATGTCAAATGTGAAAGTGGTAGATTTATATTTGCATGACTTATAATACCTTCTCTTATCAGAAAGCGCCAACCAGTGGCATTATCCAGTTAAGTGCAAAGTTTATTGCAAAAAATATTTTCCTGTCATGTTTATTATGTGTGGAATAGCTTTTCCAATCCAATCCTTGTATATTTATTCAGAAGTAAGTTCTTACTATGTGCTTATTTCTGAATAAATACACTTAAAAGAAATATATGCAATCATCATTTGTACAAGGTGCCTGATCTGATGTTTTATTCTGTTTTTTCTAAGAAAGGTTCAAAACATTCTTTCACATTTTGTTTTCTTTTTTCTTTTCCTGCTGCATCATCATGGTTTTCTTTATACCAAATCAACACTGCATGATTTCTTTGTTTCTCAAATCTGGTAAAGCCATTTTCAAACACCAACATTTCTGATAATGGTTACAGCCAGTCAAAGAGAATTCTCTTACAATTTTCTCTTTCAAGAGAATTTTGATCATTAATGGTGGAAATGAAAGATCCTATGGATCTGGAATAGATCCTAAGTATATAAAAATGGCAAAATTAAGCTGTCTCTTCATTTAATATTCTCCACTCATGCTTGTTTATTTCCTAGTTTAATCTGCCTATAATTCATGAATGATTGTTTTAACTTTATCTATATCCTATAATGTTTAATGAATAGGAATTCATAGGAATAGATATATTTTACTGAGGTCCATTCTTTATCTGAAGAAGGTCTTTGACTAAAAGTTTCAAAAGCAATCTTTTGTTGATGGGTGGTGCAGGTTAGGCCCCACTTAAATATAAAGGACTACTAGGGTTTGGAAGTTCCCATCAAAAGTAAGTATCCTGACAGCCAACTGAATGGGCACATAGGTTGCTGGTCACAATCTTGCCCACTACTAATGGATTGTATTTTTAACTATATGTTTTGTAGTTTTGTTCACTGCACAGAGTCCACTGGAGTTGGGGAGCCAATATATTTGTAATAATAATAACAACAACAATAACAACAACAGTAGTAGTAGTAGTAGTAGTAATATAATAATAATATAACAGTAGCAGTAGTAGTAGTAGTAGTAGTAGTAGTAGTAATAGTAGTAAAATTGCTAGACCTGAACACTTTAGTTTTTACACAAAAAGGACACCCTGCTTAGAACCACCTACATTGTTAGATGCTACCTTAATAATACTTAGGTCCTTGAATTATTAAGTTTCCACCACTCTGATATCATAAATCTAAGTGTAGATTAACACATAATAATAGTAATCAGTGACAATGAATTATGCCCTTCATTCATTCTATTGCTTTGTCTATTTTGTGGTATCACCAATTCTTGCTAGAAAGTGGTATATGTTGTGATAGATTCTACTTACCAAGGAGTATAGGTGGGCATGAAATGTTGCAAGTATACCAGGTAGTTGAAGAAGAAAAAAAGAGCATTGGAAAAATACAGAAGGACAATGAAGAAGATGCACTGAAGCTAGTATACCAAGATGCACTGAAGTTCACTGAATAATGGAGAGACCAAACTGGCCTACAAGAAAGACTAAATGAAAAAAAAAGACACGGCAAGGCAAAGTATTATATGGCCATTGCATAAAAAAAAATAGCAAGTAAAGCAGATAACAACAACACGTGGCAATGGCTAAGAGTGGGAAAACTGAAGAAAGAGACAGAGGGGCTAATTCTGTCTGCACAAGGTATTAAAAACAAATGCATATAAAATCAGAATTGAGTAGACAGGAACAGACAGAAAATGTTATTTCTGCAAAGAACCTGAAGAAACAGTGGATGACCTAATTAACTGGTGCAAGAAGATTTCAAGGATTGGCCAGAAACAACACGACAAAATAGTAACAATAGTGCACTGGAATATTCACAATATATACCACTTTCTTGCAAACAAGAATTGGTGATACCACAAAATAGGCAAAGTAATAGAAAATGAAGAACTAAAGTACTCTGGGCCTTTAGAATTCAAACAGACAAACACCTGCCACATAATACTCCAAACTTAACAATTGTGGATAAGAAAGACAAAAATGTCTGGATAATGGATGTTGCAGTACTTGGAGACAGTAGAAAAGAGAAAGACCTGGGGGGGGGAATCACAAAATACAAAGAACGAGAAGTAGACGTAGAACAACTGTGGGAAAAATAGCAAACATACTACTACTACTACTACTACTAATAATAATAATAATAATAATAATAATAATAATAGGCACTTTGGGGCCAATCCCAAAATATCTGAAATACAAATTGAACACCAACACCACTGACAAAAATCACCATCAATCAATTGCAAAAGGCAGCTTTACAGTTTACATCCTGCGATGACACCTCTAACACCATCAAAGAACATCTGCCTATCCTTGGGAAGTATTTGAAAGGTTGATAAAAATGCCAAACCCAGTCTAAGCATCTCATTTATTACCTTAATAAACATCTAGTTTATATGCTTGTACAACTAATCATAATAATAATCCAGTATAAACATCTGTTTGACTGTATGATCAGGAATAATAATGTAACTTCTCATAAATATCAACATGAAGATACATGTGAATTGGCATGGGCACATTTCAGTATGACTATAGACCCGATTTTGTGGATGACAACAATGATGATGACTCATGAATGGCTATCCTGACAGTGAGTCAGTCTTATTTCAAAAATAAAGAATATTAAATGTTAAACCCACCCTTTAATATTTGCCCCAGACTTCATTCATCTTCTTATACCCTGATTTGGGAAACAACACTATAACATAATCTGCTGCTATAGATGAAGACTATAGCATAGCTAAAAAGGTAATATGCAAGGGAGAGGGGGGAATTGAATGCTATTTCAACGTAAATATTGCTGATTGAATATTCTATATCTGTTCATTGATTTAAGGCTGTTTTAACCAGAAAGTGAATCATATTTAAATGTATTTCTGTTCCAAACTCTGCACTGCATTAAATATTGTAAAAGAGAAATTAAAAATCAGTCCAAAAAAATCCACCGCATATTCATCTTGCTAAAGGAGGACAGTGTGGCACTCTTAAGTAAATTTTTACTCATGACTACTCCTAAATTAGGTTTAGTATATTTTAAGAATGCACCTAATATCTGGTTCCTCCTCCCACTTCATGTAAAAGTTTTGATAAAGGGCTATAAAGAACTCTGATAAAAATTATAGAGAATCTGCACAATTTCTATATTTATTTTAAATTGGATAAATTTAAATTACCAGCCTGCTATGGTTTTTGAGTATATATTTATAATCAGTTAGAATTGCTAGGCTAAATGCTATTGCTAAAAATGAGAAAGCAGAACTTCTGGTAGAATTTTTAATAATTGGAAAGTTTCAGGTGGGAATAAGGTGATTTAATGGTGTGCACATTCTACAAAGAAATTTGCTCATTAGATAAATGTTAATTCTGTAGAATGAGCTTCTTCCACCAGAGGGCAATGGTATACTTTGAAGGTTGATTTTTCAATTAATAACAAGATGCTTCTTTTTCTTTACAAGAGATCTAAATCCAGCACAATCTATTTATCAGCAGCCAAATTTTGATTTTGTCAATTATTTCAAGAACTAATGATTTTCTAAGCATTATTAATAAATGTAAACGTTACATATAAAACAGAACATAGTTTTTTCTATAACATATTATGGGTCTGAACTAATGGTTATAAAACTACAAGTAATTATATTGGAGTGGACTCATTATGATGCTACCTTGTTCCCTTGCCACTAGGAATCCTGTCCTACTAGCTCCTGGATTTTACCAAATAGGACCCTCATACATTTAGTTTAACTTAGTTTAATTTCTTTGATTTAGGTAAGCTGGTCCTCAACTTGCAACCATTCATTTAGTGACCTTTCAAAGTTACAACAGTTTGTTTAGTGACAGTTCAAAGTTATAAAAGCATTGAAAAAGGGACTTATGACCATTTTTCACACTTATGTCGGTTGCAGCATCCTCATCATCATGTGATCAAAATTCGGATCCTTGTTAACTGGTTCGTACTTATGACAGTTGCAGTGTCCCAGGATCATGTGATCACATTTTGTGACTTTCTAACCAGAAGCCAAATTCATTTAACAACTGTTTTACTAACTTAACAACTGCAGTGATACACTTAACAACTGTGGCCAAAAGTTTGTAAAATAGGGCAAAATTCATTTAACAGATGTCTCACTTAGCAACATAAATTTTGGGCTTAACTGTGGTCATAAGTCAAGGACTAACTGTACTGCCCAACTCCAGAATGACTGGGTAATTCACAAGAAAATAAAATATGAATTAAAATACTAAGATCAATAAAAAACAAGTAACAATAAAGAACAAGAGGAAGATTTGAAAAACAACATAGAAAACATACAAATCTTTCCTTTATTTTTGCGGGTTATAAAAAAAAGAAAGTTTTTTGAGCTCAGAATTACAGTAGATTAAAAACCTAAGAACTGCCCTGCTGGATCCACCTAATTTGTTATTCTTGTCCCTCAGCAACTATTATCAAATTTCAGTTTCGCACAGAACTGCAGAATATCGAGAGAACCCAGTATTGAATGTTGCCATAGTAACTCTTTTATTTCTTACCTTCAATTCCTTTTAGCATAAGGAATACTTTAAATATTAAAGTTTTTCTTTAAAAAAAACTCATGCACCTCAACAATTCCTGTTATTTCAAAAATAAGCATGGGCATCAGTAAATTTTTATTTGGATTTTAACAAGTTTGTTGTTTTACTCAAATGTTTGGAAGAGATCAGTGACTTTCTTTTGCTTGGATCTACTTCTCTGATCCCGCAATGCTGCTACTGTTTGCAAAATATCACTTTAAATAACAATTCATGCTTCAGTCTCATGGTAACATTAGTATGCAGTACATTCTGTCTGAAATCCCTTCATATAGAAATGTGGGGAGCAGACAAACAATTAAAAATGCCACAGAACAATAAAGTTGGCAGATTCATTAATTTATTTACCCCTTTAAGCTCTCAGAATAGATTACGAATACATAAATCAATCATAAATAAACAGTCTCCTCTGAAGCATGTCTATCAAACTATTAATCAAATTATAAAGACCAACTAAAGAGATTAGCCATATTGGCAGCAGCAATTCTCTTCAACCATGTTGCTGTCTTCCATTCAAAGTTCACCAACCAACTAGATTTCTGGTGATGGAAGATCAGCAGTGACGCATCCCAAAGCAGCCAACTGGTTTAGGGAATATAGGACAGGTCACATAGTACATTCTCTTTCTTGTAATACTTGCTACAACTGTATCTGCTGCCTGGCTTCATGGCTTCACTCTCTCCAACAGTAAGGCAAGCCCTGAGTGTTACACATCAACAATGCTCCTATTGTAGCCATTTTGGAAGGAAACAATTGTTGCATGTCAGTCAATCCAGAATGATGTCATAGAAGTACCATTTATGAATGCTATCTAAAATCTCGTAGAAGAGAATTCCTATGGCTCAGGATTGAACTGTGGAGGTTTTAGTGCTTTCTGAGTTTGATCATTTGTTTGCAGATGTTTCATTATCCAACTAGATAATATCATCAGTCCCTTTCCAGAATATTATCTAACACTTGGAAATGCAGACTGGAGGAAAAGAATGAGCATGCTGCCTAGGAATTGTAGGAGTTGATGTCCAATCTATTTAGAAGGCACTGGCATACAAAGATTGTTTTATCAATTTCAGAAATTCCTCCCAGCATTACCTCTTTTGTTCCCTTCATTAACAGAATTACGCCATCAACAAAATGGCATGGATAGCATGAACAGATATCTGGAAAATCCAGCTTTCCAACTTGTGGTCATAAGAAAACACAAAAGAAAACTGGGATGTGAAGATAACAAATTTAGGCTGAGGTTTTTAAAAGTTAGATAGTCCTAGTTTTACAATGATTTTTCAGTTCCCAGGGTTTGAGGCAACAACTTTTCATCCAGGACTCCTTAATAACTTCAACAAGGAGACTCTGGAATGCTGAAGTTGGAGAATAAGAACTTTTTTCATTGGCTTTTCTGATAGATTCTTCTAACTCTGTGTCCTTCTGCCTGGCTTTCTTTAAAAAAAGAGTTTGGCTTTAAGAAAGAAGGCCATGCCTCTTCTTTATTTTTATTATTTTTTTTGTGTGTGTGACACTCATGGAATCAGTGATTATTGGTTAATTAGGAAATGAGGCTCAAGAAAAAGCCTCTAGCTCAGTGGTTCTCAATCTTCAGAGACCGGCGACCCCGGTCATGAGCAGGCGGCGCGCATGCGCAGCGCCGCCCCCTGCATGGCACGCACGCGTGGGGGCCGCCCCCTGTGCAGCGTGCATGTGCGCCGCCGCCCCTGTGCAGCGTGCATACGCGGCGCCACCCCCATGCGCCGCCCCCTGCATGGCGCGCATGCGTGAAGCCGCCCCCTGCACGGCGTGCATGCGCGGGGCCATCCCCTGCACAGCGCACATGCATGGCGCACATGCACAGTGGTGCCCCCTGTGTGGTGCACATACGCGGCAGCACCCCCTGAAATGGTCGTTCGACCCCAAATGGGGTTGCGACCCACAGGTTGAGAACCGCTGCTCTAGCTCTTAGGGAGCATGGGAATTGACAATTTCCTGGGATTCCAGGGGAATATATTATTTAAATTTAGCATTAAATTAACATGTCCCTGGAGATATTACTGAGTGAAAATTATCTCTTTTTGGAGATGTTTACATTTCAAATTTGTGAAGTCCAGAGAGAGGAAACACCAACTGATATTTATAATTTATAGTGTTGTATTGTAACCAAATATTAAAACTATTACGATAGTTAAGATAAAGTAAGGAAAATTAATCAACTATTAATTACTGTTGAATTCTATAAACTGACATAGACAAATCAAGCTAATTTTAAGATCAGATGAAAGGGGAGTGAGTGATGCTGGCTACTTTGAAGGAAATATGGGGATAAAGGACCTCTTCTTTCCTGGAATCAGTCATTTTATAGAGTAGAGTAGAGTAGAGTAGAATAGAATAGAATAGAATAGAATAGAATAGAATAGAATAGAATAGAATAGAATAGAATAGAAATGGAAGGGACCTTGGAGGTGTTCTAGTCCAGCCCTCCCATTCAAGCAGGAGAAGCTATACCATCTCAGACAAGTCCAGTCTCTTCTTAAAAACCTCCAGTGATGGAGTGCCCACGATTTCTGAAGGCAAGCTGTTCCACTGGTTAATTGTCCTCACTGTTAGGAACTTTCTTCTTAATTCCACGTTGCTTCTCTCTTTGATCAGTTTCCAACCACTGCTTCTTGTCTGCCCTCTGGTGCTTTGGAGACTAATTTGACCCCCTCTTCTTTGTGGCAGCCCCTCAAATACTAGAATACTACTATCATATCACAAATACCACCAGTATTTGTGGCAGCCCCTCAAATACTGGAATACTACTATTTCTTCTTTTCTTTAGACTAGCCAAACCCAAGTCCTGCAGCCATTCTTCATATGTTTTAGTCTCCAGGCCTTGGATCATCTTAGTTGCTCTTCTCTGAACTTTTCCCAAGGTCTCAACATCTTTTTTATAGTATGGTGATCAAAATTGGTTGCAGTATTCCAGGTGTGGTCTTACTAGTATTTTATAAAGGGGTACTAATACTTTGTGTGATCTTGATTCTATGCCTCTGTTTATGCAGCCCAGGATTGTATTAGCTCTTTTGGCTGCTGCTGCACATTGCTGGCTCATTGTCTTTTTCTTTGGAAGGTTGTGGTAGAGTGCCTGGTGGTAGACTTGTCATAAAAAAATATTGAGTACAGCATTCCAGTAAAAAATTGAATAGGTTATTATTAATCTACCATAGGAATCTGTGTAAATAGAGCAATAATAGGAAATGAGCCAACAATCCAACTTTTTTAACTCCACAAGGAGAGATTCCTATTAACATAAGGAATTTTCTTGAATCATCTTCTAAGACTGTTGTGATAAGTATGGTAATATCTTTAGATATGTTAAGCTAATCAAAATATCTAATAGGTTTAAGACTACTCAGATGATTGTTTAGTCGACTTGAAGGTGAATTCTTTGGCAATGCCTTGGCCTTTTTGTAGACTAAGACCCAGAGTGACTCAAGAGAACACCAGTTTCATTATTTCAGTTCTGATTATATTTAGCAAAACCTTGCCCAAAGGTAGAGAAGGGAGAGTTAGTAAAAAACATAAAGGGCACCTTTTGGGGGAATGTTATCTATGCTTTAACAGAGAATTTCAATTTGATATATTTTTATTGCAATGCAAACACTAAAAGATCACTTTTACTTCTTTTGTAAATGTAAGAAAATCAGCTCCAAACTCAGAATACCCATTAACATGTATTATAGCCTTTATTTTTTTGATCCTGTTCTCAAATTTTAATTATTTCTGTCTTCCTTCATCTTCCTTATTTTATTATGTATTATGTTGCTTAATTATGTTGCTTCTTCCGACCATGTTTTCATGAACTAATTGTATTTCTGACAGCAATCATATTTGATGAACAGAATTAAACTGGCAAGAACTAGAGAATTGAAGCGTGACCTGCTCAAGTTATACCTTAACATTGAAAGGTCAGAGAAGTTTATTCTGACATAGACATTATTTTACTTTAGTACTGTTAATGTGGATTAGCTTTGAACAATGTCTATGTCTGCATTAATCAGCCAAGAGGCTTATAAAGAAAGAGTGCTCTAGTGAGTGATCCGAAAAATCCTGTTTGCTCTTTAGAGTGAGCAGAGTCACTACTAGGACAAGTTTCTCCCCCAGCATTGCAATCATCAGAAGTAATTAATATTACTTGCTGACAAATGGAGACTTTAGCATAAAAGCTTATAATTTGTCCACAGTTCCCAGTAAGCCACTGATTGGACCTTCTTCCATTTAAGTCATTCATCTTTAAACACCTTGAAGAAGTTCTGCAAATCCAGTTGTTTTTGCTTTAGCACTATTGATTTCTGCCTTCCTATCCTATAAATGTCTGGGAAGCCTCAATATTACCATATATTTTAATGTTGTAGCTCAGGATTTGACAATATTTGGTGACCAGGGTAACACTATCAATGGTGGCCTAGACAAGCTGCTGGCAATCCCCCCCCCAAGGTAAATCTTGTAATTGGAACCCTCAGCTCCAAACCATAACAGCAGATTTAGGCAATTTTCACAAACTGAATGTTGAGATTGTTTCTCAAAATGGAAACATCCCAATTCTCTGAACCCATAATAAGGAAGGCTGTTTGACAATTATTCTATAGCAATAACATGGGGGAAGGGGACTCTAAACAATTCTGATAGAGATAATGACTAGCTTCACACTTTGCTTTAATCATTATTTTTTAGATAGATTCAAACAGGACGCTAAGTCAGACACTTGGATTTCTAAACCAAAGTGTGTGGGAATGGAATGGAATGGAATGGAATAGAATAGAATAGAATAGAATAGAATAGAATAGAATAGAATAGAATAGAATAGAATAGAATATCTGCCCACATGTGATTAGACACACAAAAAATTGTCTCAGGTGCAGAAGCTTTCAGTATACATAGAATAGTATTATGAATAGTAATCATAATAATATCAATAAGATAGGAGATAAAAAGAAGAATACTACAGCCATGCAACATGGACAAATATAGATAGACATTAGACAGTACTGTGAGAATTAGGTGTTCAGCAGACTGATGGCACAGAGGAAGAAACTTTGGCATGCAATGCCCTATAACGCTGTCCCAAGGGGAGGAGTTGAAACAGTTTATGCCCAGAATGGAAGATATCTGTAAACATTTTCTCAGTCCACCAAATAAGATGATGTTGGGGGCTATCAATGAACAGAGCATACTAAATGTCAGTTTCACATTCAGAAATAGAGTTTGATCTGTTTTTGTTCCATTCCAAGCGAATGTTTTAACAAAACCCAGTTGTTTATGACAAAAGCTGGAGGGTGAAGGGCAATCAGGTGTTTTCTATGTTAGACAGATTATTGATTGGATCTTTAAAAAAAAAAGATGGAAGAAGAGAAAAGAAATGAAAGAAATTAGAATAAAAGTAAAATGACATCAGGAACAGAAAGGATGACTCTTGTAAAAAACAGTATTTTTAATGATTGGGATTATTGTCACCATATAAGTTAATTGTTTTATGTCTTTGTTTATTTTCTATTACCATTTCATTATTTTTTAAGTTTTATTTCCTGTATGTTTAAAGTTTTAAAACAAATTAAAAAGTTTTTTTTAAAAAATAAAAATTTACTAAAGCAGAGACTGATTTAAATCTGATATATTCAAAATATTCTTATATTTGATTCAGCGATTGACTTGGTTTACAGTTTTTCTAAGTTATGGCTTGTTTAACCGTGGTTTATGGTTTTGTTCACATAATGCACCAAATCAATCTCTTTGTGTTTAATGCTATACATCATTGTACCAGAATTAAATTAATATTTTGCTTACCTGAACATATAATTATAAATTGCATCAACAGAGCCACTGAACTCAGAATACCTGGGAGCACAGATGGTATAAGCAGGATCTTTTATTTTCCTGGCTTTGTTGCTTTGAAGGTGATGAAGGGCTTAAGTGTTGCTTGTTTGTATATTTGCCTCATCTAGCAGGTAACTGCAAATCTCCCTAGGGCTGCTTTGCACTCCTGTACCAGATCATGAGATGTTCCATCAAAGGAATTTGATAGCTAACACAGGCCTATGAGCGCTATCTCATAAAACAAGGACTCTCTAGAAATGAATCCTGCTGTCTGTAATGAATCTTCATTCATTCAAGATAAGCCTTAAATATAAAGAAGAGATTGTCAAGCAATTTTGGTTGAAGTTTGAGATTCTGAAGAGGCAACTGGGGGTCCATTTAAAGATTAAGCCAGATAAAGAGTTATGGTGCATTGAACAAAAGCAACTTTTATGTTTTGTTTTGTTTTGTTTTTTTTAAAAAAGAAAGGTTTAGGATTTCTTAGGACTTTCATCTTACCACTTTATAACTAGTAAATTAAAAAAAAGCAGAGAAAAATTTATCAGATTTTCTCATACACCACAATCCAATATTCTACAGGTCTTAAAACCTTTGTGCTAAATTGATTCTGATAATAGTGGCTATGGATTTGGAATGGTGGTTTTTTTCAAATAAATACAATTTCTAAAAAAGCAATATGTTCATTGCTTATTTATTTAAATTTGAAATCTTATTTATGTCTATCAACCATTAGATATGGTTGGAATGCTCTTTGATCATTGGGCATATGATTGTAGGCATGCATAACACACTGTAAATCTAGCCCTGCTAAATTGTTATTCCCAATGAATGAGCCGAGGTGGCGCAGCAGTTAGAGTGCAGTACTGCAGGCCACTTTAGCTGACTGGGTTCAGCAGCTCAGCGGTTCAAATCTCACCGGCTCAAGGTTGACTCAGTCTTCCATCCTTCCGGGATAGGTAAAATGAGGACCCAGATTGTTGGGGGCAATGTAAATATATATATACATTGCTTACTGGTGTACACCGCTTAGAGAGTGCTTGCACTTAAAGCGGTATATAAGTCTCATAAATAAATAAATAAATAATAAATAAATAAATAAATAAATGTAGCAAAATAGAAATGGAAATATGAAATAGTTTTGTCAATAGTAAAAGTTTCTGAATTCAGACACTCAGTAAAAAACAAGGCACTAGGAGTTACTTTATCCATTTCATATAATTTTATTGCTCATATTCAGATGTGATGCACAGATTGTAAAAGTTCACGGTGTTTTCCCTAATTAACTTACAGATATAGAGATTATGCCATTCTTTATAATATAATCACAATAGAAGCCTGTCCTTTCCTCAATACAAAAGACCTTTGCAAAGAAGTATAGGCATGGACAGAGTAGATTACAGTAACAAATAATCAGGACATCAAAAACTACAGGAAGTTTAATCTCTCTCAAACCACACTTGACTTGGCCCCTGGATGATAAAATTCAAACAGTCTTCTGATTTAATCTGGACTGAAATCTGGACTGAAAATTCCACTAACGACCAGATGTCAGCAAAGAGAGTTTCTATACTGTACTTCAGCTGGATTTTTGAAGCCAAGATCTGATGGTTATACTCTGATCACTTATATGTCTATCAGAACTAAGAAGAAAGTTTATTCAAGAATGTACATAGCACTACTAAAAGCAAGCCAGAATATACAGCCCTTTCATCTAATTTAGCTCCTGATTTAATTAAGCTTCTAACTAAAAACAGACCAAGGTAGATTAAAAGGGAAGAATTATAAATGATTGGATATCATTCAATATAGGGACCTTCCTGGAGCTATAACAAATACTGTGCAGCTGACTGACAAATAAATAGATTGGTCTGAATGCACTTTCAGGAGTCCCACTGATTTCATTAAATTTACTTTTGTCTCAGGTTCATCACCCACTATTTTATAAGTAGTGCAGATAAAACACATAGATACTTGCTGGTAGCTAACATGAAGAAAAAAGGAAAATATCTTACAGGCAGATATGATTGTATCAGCACAGTAATAGCTTCTTAATGGAGTAGTGTATCATAGCAGCAGGGTATGAAGAAGGGCAGGTTACAATCAGCAAAGTGGTTCACTTAATCATTGGAATTATTCAATTAACATGGGCCAATAAATATTTTATAAATAAATATTTTATTAATCCAGGGTAAAAAGAGTTTATTTAACATCTGACAATAAAAACTTTCTCACTGAGCATGCTGTGCAATGTAGTATGGTTAACTCAGAACTCTTGACTAAACAAACTAAAGTTATAGAGAAATTAATTCCTTAATTCCTTAACACCTAAAATTCAAATAGAGCATATCCACTAAATTTAGTAATGCCGTTGTTGAATTTTGGGAAAGTCAACCCAAGTGGAAGACAATCAAGTGGGCAAAGCTGTAATGGATTTTCTAATCAGAGAAAGGCTAAAGAATCAATGGTCTTAATCTATAGATGAACTACAACTCAATACAATACCTACAAAGTTCAGAATTGTTCAGATGTTCTTTTCCCTCTATGGATGTGAAAGATCACTTTTGAAGAAGCAGGATTAAAAAGGATTTTGAACCTTTGGTAGTAGAGAAGACCCTCAAGAATACTATGAACAATAATAAACCCAAATAGATCATAACCAATCAGAATTTTCACTCAGGTCACTCAACAAGGAAAGGTAGAAGGAAAGGCAGGAAGAGACTGACCAAAAGGTAGGTAAATATAGTTGATTACATTGGCAGTGGAAGATCTGAAGAGCTACACTGGCTCATCCCAGAAAATATCTCCTAATGTGGCTGCTAAGAGTGAATACCATTATTAAATGAGTATTCAATGGCACTCAGTCAATCAGTCAATCTTGACTGGAACAGGAAATTGGACAAACCTTCATGTACAAGTAGTCCTCAACTTACAACAGTTCATTTAGTGACCGTTCAAAGTTACAACAGCACTGAAAAAAGTGGCTTATGACCATTTTTCACAATTACAACTGTTGTAGCATCCCCATGGTCACGTGATCAAAATTCAGACACTTGGCAACTAACTCATATTTACGACGATTGCAGTGTCCAGAATCATGTGATCCACTTTTGCAACTTTCTGATAAGCAAAGTCAATATGGAAGTCAGATTCACTTAACAAGTGAGTTACTAACTTAACAACTGCAGTGATTCATTTAACAACTTTGACAAGAAAGATCATAAAATGGGGCAAAACTCACTTAACAAATGTCTCTCTTAGCAACAGAAATGTTGGGCTCAGTTGTGGTTGTAAGTTGAGAATTACCTGTAGTTGTGGTTATAGTTCTCTGAATAGGTCCTTCAAGTGAACAACAGGGTTAGAACTACAGAGATTGAAATAAAAATTCTTCATTTAAAAAAAAGAGTGAGAAAGCTATGAATTGTCTGGATGAGAATTGAACGAGAGGGTGAATGCTTCCTCTCTGAAAATCAGATGCTTTGCTTGCTAGAATCATTTGCCATTTCCCCCATTTATGCAATGATTCTGCATTTTTAAAGGTTTGAAATTAAGAGATTCAAAAATTTATTTCCACCTCTCTCAAAGGAAATTATTTTTTCTTCTGACACTTCTTACAACCTTGATAGCATTATTAAATGATCTAGCTATTATGGAGAAGATTTTTATGGAAGAGATATTTAATGAAGGAACAGATGTAAAACTTTCAGTAGCCAAGTGCAATATTAAATCATTATTATTTTACATATTTACATATTGCTATTGTATGACAGATATATACTCTGCACATTTCCAAAGATCATTGAGGAAAACCACCTTTGTCTTATTACTTTTGCTTACTCCCACCATGAATAGTAGAGAGGGCATGCTCCAGGCCTCTTGTTCTCTTGTTGTCATCTTATTGGACACTGGAGTTGTGCCTCCTCAGTGGCAGCGCCTGCCTTGCGGAACAGCATCCCCAGAGAGTTCTGGATGACCCATTCCTGTTAGCCTTTCACATTGAAGACATGGCTGATCCTGCAGACATTTGAGCATTTGAGTCAGAGTGGATATGAGCTCTGCTGCTATGGAGAATTAATAGTTAATTGTTTATCCTTGAGCACTGGGGGGTTATATTGTGAGGAAAGGGTGTTTTGAATATTGTAATCTGCCCAGAGTCATTTGGCAGCTTAAATGATTATATTATAATATAACCTTACACATATATATTCTTATCTAAATAATTTAAATGAATAAAATCAAAATGAGAACTTCTGGATAGAAAATACCATTAGCAATATGTAAAATAAGATCCACAGTGGTGCAGAGATTAAAATGTGTATTGCAAGCTAATTTAGCTCACTGCCAAGAGTTCAATCCTCACTGACTCAAGATTGATTCAGCCTTCCAGCCATACAAGGTAGGTAAAATGAGGACCCAGATTTTGGGGGGCAATATGATGATTCTGTAAACCACTTAGAGAGGGCTGTAAAGCACTATGGAGCAATATATAAGTCTAAGTGTCATTGCTATTATAATACTCATGGCAAAGGTGCAATTATAATCCTCATGGCAAAAGTCTAGTCACAATAAATATTTACTTGTCAGACCAATCATTAGTGTAAACATGTATGTTACAAGTTTGTGTCCTTGGGAAAGTGCTCTGCAGTTTCATGGGATATGGTTAAAAAAAAAAACACTAGATGACAGTCATGATTATGTGATTGAAGCTCTATCTGATTTACAAACACATAAAACCAGGCAGAACTTCAATCACATCACTGCAGCTCCCATCTTAACTTTTTTATGCCACACCCTGCAAATACCCTTGGAAGATTATTGCTAGTTACACAAGGAGAGCTATAATTTTTCTCCCACATTTTATACAGGCAAATTCTATTCCATATGGTTCTGATTCCAAAGTTATCCTTCAGTGATATGAGAACTATAAGCCAGTCTCTTAACAGAATGGAGAAAAGGAGGACAATGGGATTCCTCAAAATAATTTCAGTGACTTCCTTAAACATTTACAGCCTTCTGTGTTGTTCTGTTCATTTATCATCAAATTACGAAGGCCATGAGGCACAAATAAAAGAGGAAAAGAAACAGCTTTCAGCATTGTCAGTTCCATGCTCCTGCATAATCTGCTGAAATATATATATATATATATATATATATATATATATATATATGTTTTCTGAGGTTTTCGCGGGTGTTTGTATGTAGGTCTTTGGTTGTTCGGGTTTCTCCCGCGGGAGAAAACCCGAACAACCAAAGATATATATATATATATATATATATATATATATATATATATATATATATTGCAAAACTCTTGAAGCTTAAAGAAGAAAAGGCTCTGTGCACTATTTACATACACAGCAATCAAAATATTCATCTGGAGGAAGAGATTGCAAAGTTGGATGCCTAGCTGAATCTGTGTGTTTACTCATGAAAAAAAGGTACATTCACTCTAGTGATTGCATACATGTGTGCACATCCATGGATTTGTATTCATGCAGATGAGCAGCAGACTTTCTTCAGACTTCAGGCTCAACAACAGAGATGGCAGTTGAGCCAGACAGCAGGAACCAACCAGAGAGGACAGCTCCAGTCTATAAAACCCAGCCCCAAGCAACAGACTCCATTTGAACAGCCTGAGCCAATTCATCAGCATACAGATTTGGCACCTGACTTCTGCCTGCATCCAAAAAGACATCCACCTTCTTTGATTTTGCATTTATACTCTGATGCTTATTTCAGGTCAATTTATACTAGGATTATTTTTTACATTTTAAATATTTCTTTCTAGAAAGATTTAATAATAAGGCTGCTTAGAGGAAAAGAATTTTTCCCTGAGACAAAGAGAAGTGAAAAGTCAGTAAGGAATTAATGAAGAAGTGAAGAAAGGGAAAGAGGATATTATTCCAAGAAGAAACTTATCTTAAAGAATGGATACCAAAGCGAAAAATGAAAATTAATCAAGATTTTTTGTATAGTCTAAATATTGGAAGAGATTTGTAAATTTTCTAAAACCATAAACATGCTGTTTAGAAATAATTGTGCTGCTAGTTAAATCTGAATAAATAACAGAGCCAAATATGGTCAGTAAAAACGAAAAAATGGACCAAATCCAAGATGGAGAATCAGTTCAAAATGCTTTATTGCTATTACACTACTAGTGTGTTCTAATTTCAGAAGAGAGAAACTTAGCTTCTCAGCTGCCTAGAGCATATACCAACACATTTCTGAAAAACCACCCAACCTTAATTAATGGAGAGGAACGCTACATATTTTAGGAGCTTCTTGGAGAGCTCTCTGCTGGAAAACATCAAGCCACTGAGTGGGGGCCTCAACAAGTCCATTCTCCATACCCGAGATGAAGTACTTGCTAAGGCTGAGATTGGGATTCTGGCTGCTATCCTGGCAGTGACTGTTGTGGGAAACCTGTGTATCCTTCTGGCCATGTATCGCCTTCGGAAGAAGATGAGCCGGATGCACCTTTTCATTCTTCACCTGGGATTGACAGACTTTGGGGTGGCCCTCTTCCAGGTATTCCCCCAGATGATTTGGGAAATGACCTATCGTTTCCAGGGTCCTGATCTACTCTGCAGGGTTGTCAAATACCTGCAGGTACTAAGCATGTTTGCCTCTACATACATGCTCATTGCCATGACACTGGATCGCTACATGGCTGTGTGCCACCCACTGCGTACTCTACGGCAGCCAACCTGCCAAGCATATCTAATGATTGGAGTCACTTGGCTACTAAGTTGCTTGCTTAGCATACCTCAGCTCTTCATCTTCTCAATAAGGGAGGTCCACCAAGGTTCTGGTCTGCTGGATTGCTGGGCAGAGTTCAAATACCCTTGGAGCGCAAAGGTGTACATTACATGGATGACTTTGTGTGTCTTTGTACTGCCGGTGGTCATCCTCTCAGTTTGTTATGGCCTGATCTGTCATAAGATCTGCAAGAATCTTAGAGGAAAGACACAAAGGTGTGGTCTCTCTGCAGCGGATGCCATCTCATACACAGCCAGATACACTGATCAGAATGGAGTAGAAGGGTGTCATTCTGGCTCCCGGGTTAGCAGCGTGCGTACCATCTCCCGTGCCAAGATCCGCACAGTAAAGATGACTTTTGTCATAGTGATGACCTATGTTGCTTGTTGGGCACCTTTCTTCAGTGTACAGATGTGGTCAGTGTGGGATAAGAATGCACCAAATGAGGGTGAGTCACTTTTAATTGGAGGGATGGGGTACCAGTTTGAGAAATTTAGTTTGCTGCCAGAGTCATAGATTGGGTTTATAGCCAATATAATTACTGGATTTCAGTCAGGATTTCAGATAGAACAACTATGGTTTTTATTTCAATTCCATATCAGTAGAAAAGGG
The DNA here is from genome assembly GCF_016545835.1 of Crotalus tigris. Lineage (NCBI taxonomy): Eukaryota > Metazoa > Chordata > Lepidosauria > Squamata > Viperidae > Crotalus > Crotalus tigris. The sequence continues at coordinate 99,068 of NW_024098363.1, forward strand.
AATTAGGGCAGATTTATTAAAAATACAATATAAGCAATGAATACTCTATCACACTTGCTCATATATACATTTTATCCATCTATTCTACTTTCATAAGCCGATGGAGAAATCTATCACCATTCACCATGCCTTGGCAAAAAGTGAAGGGAAGTAAATATTCTAGCATCTATCTAAATATCTTATACTATCTAGGTACTATAATGCTGAGTGCTTCAGCTGTCATAAACATCCATACAGTAATATGTACTGTAATGTTTGCAACTATCCAACGTATTAAGGCAGAATGAAATTACTTTTAAATTGAAAGAAAATTGCAAGTAACTTGATTTTGTTCCCTTTGGGGTATTTTTTTTTAAAAACTACATATTTTAATATTTTTGCAAAATACACAGGTGCCTAAATTATGCCTTTGAAATAATTACAAGCTAGAGAAAAAATGTTTTTGTAACTTAGTTGATAACATCTGTCTATTACAAATATGCATGAATATTTACAATTGTACATACAGGTAGCCCTCAACTTACAACCACATGTAGACCAGAATCCATTTCTAAACAAGGTAGTAGTTAAGTGAGTCATGCCTGATTTCATGAAGTTTTGGAGCAGGGCTGTTAAGCGAATCACTGCAGTTAAGTGAATCATTTGATTGTTAAGCAAATACAGCTTCCCCCATTGACTTTACTTGTCAGAAGCCAGCTAGGATGTTGCAATAACAACAACAACAACAACAACAATAATAATAGGACCTTGGAGGTCATCTAGTCCAACCCCCTGCTCAGGCAGGAAACCCTATATCATTTCAGATAAATGGCTGTCCAGTCTGTTCTTAAAAACTTCCAGTGTTGGAGCATTCACTGCTTCTGGAGGCAGGTTGTTCCACTGGTTAATTGTTCTAACTGTCAGGAAGTTTCTCTTTAGTTCCAGGTTGCTTCTATCTTTGGTCAGTTTCCATCTGTTGCTTCTTGCCTTGCCTTTATGTGCTTTGGAGAATAGCTTGACTCCCTCTTCTTTGTGGCAACCCCTGAGATATTGGAACACTGCTATCATGTTAGCCCTCGTCCTTCTCTTCATTAAACTAGACATACCCAATTCCAGCAACCGTTCCTTATATGTTTTAGCCTCCAGATCTCTAATCATCTTTTTTGCTCTTCTCTGTACTCTTTCTAGAATCTCAACATCTTTTTTATATCGCAGCCAGCATATATTTACATCATAAATATATACTGGCTACTAAATGTCTAAATTTTTATCATGTGACTGTGGGGAATGCAGTGGTCATAAGTGTGAGGACCAGTTGTAAGTTTTTTTTCAGTGCCATGATAACTTCAAATGGTGGCTGTATGTCAAGGACCTGCATTAAATTTTCCTTAAGTTCTTTATAGAACTATACTCAAACTAGCTATGTTATCTACAATCCTTTGTCACATAATATATTTTTTAAATTAAAAATAGCAACATTGGAATTTATAATTTGAAGCAATAAACACATTTAAAAATATAATCACTAGCTGAAGATTTGAAATTAAAATTCACAACAGCAAAATTTACCAAGTTGCAAAATGTGGGAGATGAGGAATAATTGTTCCAGTGCTTATAGTGCTAAGTTCAGATCTCCAAGGGTTTGAATTCTTTTCTAAACATACAAACAAAGCACCAAGTTAGCATTATATTCTAAGTGTGTGTGTGAAACTCACTTGCTTTATTTATGCAAATATCAAGATTCAAGCCAAGCCCCGCTATTGCTGCAGATGCCTCAAACTTGCCCATTTGGCTGGCTGGGGAATTCTGGGAGCTGAAGTCCACAAGTCTTAGTGGCCAAGTTTGAGGACCCCTGTTCTAAGATATAGAATGACTTTGCCATTCTATGACATATCTAAAAGAGCCTGTGTTTTCACTCCCAATGTGCATAGGAAGGACAATGGACCATTAAGGGAAATGTGCGTACCTCTGTTACAAATTTCCTACACAGCTTTGTCTTTCTGTTCAGTCCAAGTTATATAATTTTTGGAATTCATATAATTCAGTATTTTTCAAACATGCTGACTGGGGAATTCTGGGTGTTGAAGTCCACATCTCTCAGAGTTGCCAAGTTTGAAAAACACTACAATTTGATACTGCCAAGTGTGGATGAAAACACTGCAGGCATCAAAAACTAGCCTCCTAGTTTCTGGACACTCCTGGTGGGTTATGACTGCATATAAATTGACAGGTTGAAGTAGAAGAGGGCACATTTTTTTTATACAGATTTTATTCTCCAGAATGTGAGTTCTTGACTACCTTTACGTAGTCCTATTGTTATATGGAGACGCTCTTATTTATTTATTTATTTAAATCATTTTATAGATATTTCAAAAAAGCATGCGTGAAACTGCTGGAGTCTGATGCATGTGTCAAATAATATTGTTGACATGATTTAGACATTAAGAAAACAACCGCCTTATATCTGTGAAGCAGAGAGTAACTCTTAAATGTCTACAAACTATAGAAACAACAACAATCTCTTTGTTGACATTTAGCAGTCTTTTGGATGTTTGTTCAAGCATTCAGTTGCTTGTGTCTATATAATCTAGATTGCATCTATATAATTTGCCACGCAAAAATCCAGATGGCAACAGGCACATACAGAAAATTCTGATAGCCTTTGCTCAGAAAGAAAGAATAAATAGACATCCTTCAGAAATATAGATTATTGGTGCAATTCTAACCTCTGTGTTCAATGTCTATGGAGATTCTCAGTCATCCAGATCACAGTTGTCTCAAAGATGCTTTTTTCATGTGGCAAATGGACTTTCTTGTTTTTCTTTGAAGACATTTCATTTCTCATCCAAGAAGCTTCTTCAGCTCAGCTGATTTTAACTTTCACATAAAGTATGAGAAATGCTATGTAAAATAAAAGATGAATCTCTGTTTATCATAATCTCTAATTAATATCAATGTTTAAGCAATGTTCCCTGATTAAACAATCTTACTACTATTCAAGCTGATAGCAATGTTTTCATTGATTTTTATGGAGCAAATGTCAGTTCTTAAGCTGTTAAAACTAGTATGAAGGAAAATTGTAGGAATATATTTCAATGTACTAATTCAGTCTTTACTAACATTGCAGAATAATTGCACTATTGTTTTCAATCTTTAATTTTTCCCTTTCTCTATATTTTTACAGGGTTTTTTAGAATTTTTGGAACACATCCCTTTATGATTTGTTTGTATTTTTGAGGTTCTAAAAATATATAACTACTGCTGGGTTGGGCAACCTTTGAGTGACTAAGGACTATAGTATAGCCTATGGGCCCCCTGGAGAGCTGCAGGCGATCAAGAGTCATAGGGGTGTGATTGCATTCTTTTCAAAACATTTTAGGGAGTTTGGGCTTGCAATTTAGTGCTGAAATGAAACTGCGAGGCCCCTGAAAGCCAGACTTTTCTAGAGAAATTATCTGATCATGTCTGTAATAAGTGTGAAATGTAATCAACTTTGGTACGGCATGCATATTCATATACAATCTTATTATTCACCCCTTCTGTATTTGGGGCATTTAAAAAAAATAAAAATCATAATTATAAACCAGTTCAACTTGAAAATTCTTGGCTAAAAGAGAAAAGACTTGACTCTCTTCCCAAAAACAGAAAGGGAAGAGTTGAACACAGTTATGGAGAGAGGGGATGACATACTTTGGGAGCAGGATCAATTTCATGGTTTTAGTTTTTTTTTTTTTTTTTGAAAAAAAGGATCATGTTTACTTGTTGATTACATGATTAACACCAGCGAGTATTTTTACTCTATACACATGTGCCAAGATGCAATAACTGTATCCATGATTGACATTCAGTGAGGTACAGGTACATCTGATCAGGATTCATTATACTCAAAAGTTCATTCAACTGTTCTTATTATGGTTCATACAGATCTGAAAAAGAAAACGTTTTCCTTTATTTCTCTCTTTGCTCCAGAGTCAAGCGACGTGGCTTTTACCATTACCATGTTGCTGGCCAGCCTGAGTAGCTGCTGTAATCCCTGGATTTACATGTTTTTCAGTGGGCATCTCTTTTATGGTGTCCTCCACTTTTTCTCCTGCTGCGGAAGTCTTCGGTCCAATCTCAGGAGGCAGCAGTCTAATGGCAGTCTCTGCAGCCATAAAACTACCATCTTGAGCCACAGTCCTCAGAGCACTGCAGAGCCGAATGCTGCTCGGATCCAGATGCAATTGGGAAATATTAAAGAATTCTACCAGCCTTATGAAGATACAGTGATTGATTCAGGGATACTTTAAAATAATGGATTGGTATAATGACAATGAATGATACTGTAATCCCATAATCTGGTATTTTGAAACAAGTAGGAATAGTAGAATAATATAGTGGCCCTGTAGGATATGAAACATAGCACACTGTATATAAAATAAATCAGGCCTGGTTCATTTCTGTTTAAAGACCGTTCTGAATTATAGTTTTGTCTCTGTTACAGGCAGTGCTATCTTGTTACTGATTGTACTAAACAGTTTATATGTTTTAAATTACATTTTATGGGCCACCTAATTTCAAATATACAACTCTAATTTCAAATATATGAATGAATATATGAAGGTAAGGTTTTCAGGTTTTTCCTTTCTCCAATTATTTTTAAAACCTTAGTTTTTTTCTTGCTCACAAGACCCTCCTATGCCTATACTAAAGTGATGTATTGATTAGTAGCAATTTAATTTACCTGGTTTCTCATCTAATTAAGAAGAAAATTGTTTTGCTTTAGACTGCTGAAAATTGTATGCTTCAGCTTCAGCTCCTATCATGTAAATTAATGGTATAAATAAATGTATGCAACTAAACTGGTTTAAAACTGATATCAGTATTCCTTGAGGTACAATATTATTGAAGTGATGATTGTTAACTCTTCTTAAGGTCAGAAATATCCTTGATCTCAGTTTGGAACAATAAGCACTAAGTATGAAATGACATGTTGGCAGCAAAAGTTATTGGCTACAAAAACACCTTGAATATGAAAGGTAATTATTAGGTCTAAAAAGACCGTTATCTTCCACTGAGCCACTGTCAAATTGCATGCACTCATTATGAATTAATGAACTCTCAAATATCATTGCTTTTACTCACAGGCTATTAACTAAGCCAATTATCAGCCATAGAGAGTTCTAATAGCATCTAATTTCTGACATTCATTTTAATGAGTTGAAAGCTCAGCCGATACTGGCAACTCACAGTTCAACTACATCTGATTCAACAATGTTTTCTTTAAGAAGCTGTACATCACTTTCTACCTCTGGAGTTCAGATCCTACAACTGCAGCTCTGAGGTTCTAGTAGAACTTTTCCCAGGCTGGTGTGCTCCAAGTGTGTCAGCCACAACAGCTGAGAATTCTGGGAACTCTAGTCACAATAGCTTCAAATTGGAAAAAAAGTAGATTGTATGCTTATAGAATAATTGGCCCACTATAGAGATTCTGACTAGTTTAATAAAAAATACTAAGCTATAATGTGGTTTTTTTAGTTTTGGTTTAATATGTCATGTGAACAGCCATTATGGCATATAAGCTATAGTTTATGATTTAGTGAGTTGTGTGAAGCCATGCTTACTCCTTCCTAGTTCTGCTGGGTGCTTTCCCCAAAGTGAGTGATGCTAATAGCAAATAAAAGATACTACTCCCCAACTGACTGCTCTTGGATATAAGTTTCTTTCACTGTGCCTGCCTGAACAGCCAAGTGAAATACAATTTTAGGGAGAAAATTCCATGGCTCATTTCTAACTTCTTTACCAGATAGAAGAACCTGGGATAGTGAGGAGGAGAAGGAGGAGGAGAGGCCATGTTGAAGAGAACAATAATCTAACAGCTTGAGGTGAAAGAGGGAATTAAAATGGTCTTTGTAGTTCCCTACCATATCTTACTTCAGTCACTATTTCCAATCCTTGCAACAGCTTCTAAATTGCAGAAATATCCCAAGGAAACGCCATTATAATGTAGCTCTCCCTCGCCCAACTATTGACGTTCCCTGATGATCGTAGTTTCTACTTAGTCTTATGCGTAAATCAACCAATTGTGACTTATTTAACAAACCACAATTAACCAAAACCAATTTAAAGTGTTCTCTTTCTTCACCTACTCAAACTAAAGAGAAGCAACAGTCAAGGTACAAGCACAGTGATATAAAAAACACTGTCCAATTGGGCTGTCCAATTATTAAATACTGAGTTTGACTTTATAGTTGACTTTTTAAACCTGTTCACTTATTGATGAATTTTTAAAAATGGCAGCAAAAATAGTTTCTAGTAAAAAAAAAAGAATTTATCAGGGAAGAATTAAATTGTTTTTGTGTATGACATGTTTAAATTATAAGGACATAATAAATTTCATTTCTGTGGAGACTAGAAAAAGAATAGATATGAGACAAATATCAAAGGACAGACATTTGATGCATACTTTGAACATGAAAATGAATAAGTAAATTTAAGATGAATTTTGAAATGTAAATGCTTGCATTTTCTAGATAAAGAAATATGATAAAATCAAGGCTTTGCCTGTTTTTAAATGAGTTTTTATATGCAACACAAAAAAGAGCGTCAATCACATTGTTGCAGCCATTATCTCAGTTATACCCTGCAGATTCCTCTTAATGTGGAATGTTTTTGCCATAGATGTGTCTGGTGACTGATAAGACAAAAACCTGTCTAAGTCTAACCTACACAGAGTACAGTAGATTGGGAAGGCTTTGGCTAATGTTACTTTTTTCAGGACATTGTCAACTTTTAGAATGATCTTTGCCAAGGCAGCATGCTAGGGCAGGGCAAAGCATGAGAAATTAGTATTTTGCAATGCTCAGGAATATGAACAATACATTTCTCTGAGTCATTCAAACAGGTGTGTCTTTTGAAAGGTTCCTGAGGCTCCTTGAAAAGCAAACTATATATGTATGTGTTTCTGTGCAGACACAACTACGAACAGCTTCAGAATTAGCTACAGGAGCTTTGCAAAGTTTGTACTACATCAAAATCATTTCTTTCTAGCACTTTGCACAGAACTGAATGTTAACATTCAATATTCTATTATATAAAATATAAACATTTGTCTTCCATATTTTCTCTAACTAAGGGTTCTCCTACTCTTGTTCCTGTTTAATTAAGCTGTTTCTCCCTTTTTTCTCCACATTTTCATTCTTGAAGCCATTCTCTCTAAAACCTTTCACAGTACAGGATTTCAAATGATTATGTTAGGTACTAACCAATAGAAGGGACTACACAGTTTTTTCTTATTGGGACTCTTCAGGGATAAGCATCTTCTATATTACAGCAGATGTTCTATGTTTTTTAAGCCTAAAAAATGCAATAAAGATGCAATCAGTCATGTAGTGCCTTCTACTGCTCAGTGACTAATATAACATCTAAAGCTACATATAAAATACCCAACCCCATCCTTAAGGGGAAGCAATCTTGAGACCTCTAACATGAGATCCAGACCAATTAAAACTAGACAACTGTCTCATATGAGAAAACAGTAAACAGGAAGGTATACTTCCATAGTTTCTATACTATAGAACTATTATGTCCAACTACTTACAGATCCTAACTGCAAGACAAGCTGCTCATGCACTTCAACTAATTAAGGTTGAAATTATTCATACATTATTATCAGTTTCCTCCTGAACTAATAAATGTAAATTAGAGTATAGACAGAAATTAATTTTCTTTTCTTAGGATGACATGTTCTCATAATGACTTAGATCTTCACAGTCCCAAGCACCCCTAGTGTTTAGTTTGGAATCCTTCTAAATTTAAATTTTTAGAGTGTAAAGAATTCAGAAATGAATTAAAACTCTGGTTTAATGGACTCCATTTTAGCAAGCATCAGAAGTGACAGATCACATTTCTATTGGAATCTCAAAATAACAGAGAAGTCCACAACTATCTTTGGATGAAGTCACACTCCAGCTAAAGAAAGCAATTGTAAGTATAGTCATTAAGAAAGATATGCTAGCAGATGAGAACTGCTATAGCAGGCATGTCAAACTCGTGACATCATGCAATATATTGGGCCGGTTTTTCCATTGCTGGCAATGGGGTGGGAGTGGCTTCCACTTGATGCGTCCGGCCCACAGGCCGGCAGTTTGACACCCCTGCTCTATAGCATCATTAAACCTATTTTGAGGATGATGTATTGGTTATCTATATGTTTCTGAGTACAATTTAAGATATTGGTATTCCAATAACGTCCTCCATGGCTTGGATCCAGGTTATCAATGGGACTGAAAATAATTCTGCCTATCTGGTTCAATTTGTTTGAACAGAGCCAGTTTGGTGTAGTAGTTAAAACATCAGGCTAGAAACTGGAAGATCAGTTCTACTTCTGCCTTAGGTATGAAGCCAGCTGGGTAACCTTGGGACCAGCCGTCTTTCACAGGGGTGTCAAACTGCTGGCCCACGGACCAGATGCATCATGGCGAAACTGCGCCCACCCCATTGCCAGCAACGGGAAAAAAGTCGTGATACATCGTGACACATCACGTGACCTGCTCTTTCATCAACCTCACTTCAGTCAGCATTTTAGCCTTGCTTTCACTGATACGTCAAGCAGATCCTACTGTTTGAGCAGGGGGCTGGACTAGAAGACCTCCAAAGTCCCTTCCAGCTTCTATTCTATTCTATTCTATTCTATTCTATTCTATTCTATTCTATTCTATTCTATTCTATAATTCTGGGCTATCTATGCACTCTTTTATGATGACTTGGTATTTTTTCATCTCCTCTATGTGACCTTTTTTCCAGCTCTTCACTAAACTTTTTGTACAATTTCCAAAATAGGCATCAGGATGGGGGGTGGGGAAACTTGAGGCAACAAATGATAAAAATGCAGTGCAATGTCACATTTGATGTTAGGAGATTCAGTATGACTTATGTACAAGCATCCGATGTTGGGATTTGCATTGTGAAACCCACTGTGTTTCATCACAGTTTGTCATCACAATTCATAATGGACATTTATGAACCCAGTGGCTTCTTTCTTATTTTTCTATACTTTATCACTGTTCCAGTTTAGTATCTCCTTATTTCTTGTTACTTCCATTCACCTTCAGCTCTTTTTCACATTAATTTCTTCTGCTATGAAATCCTACTATCATTGCTCTGAGTTTATTGAAGTCCATTTTCTTACATTCCAATATAATGTATTTGTATATAGTCAGTTCTAGTTTTCTTTACATTCAGCATGATATGGTAGCTTTTCTACAACACTCCAATTTATTCTTCATTTCTATCAGGTCAGGAATAGCTGAATCCGATTGGCTTCCTCAACTTGCTAAAGGAGGAAATGGTCAGCAAGACAGATTAGTTGTTTCCTGAAACTATATACTTAGCAGAATTTGTCTCCCAACCAAGGTCAGGTTAATGAAAGTCCTACATCCCTATTATATGCCACTTTGAAGGATCTATGGTTTATTTTCAGAAAGTGTAATCCATATCTTCTTGACAGGGCAGGCAATCATAATAATAATCAACAGCAGTATCATTTTTATCCATTCCTTCACTTATTTTAACTCATATGTTTTTCCAGGACTATTAAATTTACTTACTTTGATATCTTGGTGGATTTGCTACTTTAATCTGGCCACAATGATCTATGCTCTGGTAACCCTTCCATTAGATTACTGTAATATCTCATATGTGCACTGCCCTTGAGGATGACTCAGAAGCACCAACTAGAGCAGAATTCAGTTAATATGACTTTAACTGGACTTGCCAGTTTAAATCATTCTTACCTTTAAAAAAATGTTGTTTATTGCCGGAGCACAATTAAGCAGCCTGGTACTCTTTAGATAGATTAATATTGCTTCCAGAATTGTCAGCTAGCATGGCTGTTGGAAGTAACCAGATTGGAATTTTATTTTAAAGTTTCCAAACACCTTTCCCACTGAACAAGCCCCTTGCATTATGTAAAAAAATTGTGGCTACAAAATAGTGTTTCTTTAGCGCTGCAAGTTACTGCTCCTCCACTCCACCCAAAATTCAAGTAGGAGGAGCTGATACATATAGAAAGCAAATAGTTTTATCCATATATTCAGTAATATTTATGTCCTTCATTTATATGTCTCTGGGATGAGATAGAGGGCACCCACTATGAATTTGCATTGAATTCACTGCAAATTGCAATGCATTGAATGAAATCTAGAAATATTTAGATCTTCCCATTTGAAAGAAAAGCTGGTTCTACCCAGTGTGAGTATGCAATTATGCAACTGTTTGATTATTATGAGTGCTCTGACAAAAAAAAAGTTTAAACCCAACGTGATCTTTTAAAAAATAAGTTTCCAAAATCTATACAGTAGACTGGGTATAAAACAAATTAAAAATTGCAAACCACTTCTCCCCTCCTCATACACAAAACTCAAAAGCCTGCTTATTGAATAGTTTAATTTAGATTAATTTAAATTAAGAGACCATGTCTAACAGAATGAAGTATGCCACAATTTGCTGAAGTAGCTGATTACTACAAGTATGAAAAATAATAATTCACAGATATAATAGACAAAACTCTCTAACTAGGGCACAAAGGAAATTAAGCTAAGATAGCAAAAGAAGAAAATCCAAGTAAAGATCTTATTTACACAAGGCGGCCAAATTAAAAACCAGTTATCAGACTGTATTAGGTTGCTATGAAACAAGCAACCAAACTCCTAATAGTTCCTAGTAATACCTTTTCTTTTTTTCCAGGTGGCTTTCAAACAGAGAACCGAAAAAGAGTCTACTTTCCCTTAGTTCTTGTCTTGTATCCAAAGAAGGAAGTGTCCCATACATGAATGGGAAGTATGATAAAAGACACTTAGGGGAATAATGAAGTGAAAGATGCGTTTAGGAAAATCTAATGCAAAGAATGAAGATGAGAGAAAGATTGTATAATCTGTGGAGCAAGAAAAATATAGCTTCAAAGAATGTGGTCAAGAACAAGAAATGGTTAAGATTAAAATAAGTAGAGAAAATGCAGAGTAATTTGGAAGGAAGCAAAAATTACTTTGGAAGTTTGTAAAAAATAATCTAAACAAGGAACCTCCAATAGAGCAAATAAGACAAAAAATAAAGGTGTTAAGTTTATTTGGGATGAACTGAAGTAAAAGAAATTTGGAATTGAAATGGATGCTATAATTGGTAATTGATAAAGAACTAAATGATGCTGTGAAAATGTTTAAACATACTAAAGCTGCAAGTGCAGATGATTTAAGTGAAGACATATAAAATCTGAATGTCACCAATAGGCTATATGGCCACACTATATGGGTTGCCAGCATCTGGGAAGTGTAATATTTCAGGAACAGAAATGTTCAAGTTAATTATATTGGTGGTTAAGGCATCAGGCTAGAAACCAGAAGATTGTGAGTTCTATTTCTATCTTATGCACAAAGCCACTTGGGTGATTTTGGACCAGTCACTTGCTCTCAGCCCTAGAAAACAGGAAATGGCAAGTCACTTCTGAAAAAACTTTACCAAGAAAACTGCAGGGAATAGTCCAGGCAATCACCAGGAGTCAAAAACTGACTTGAAGGAATACATGTATACACACACACACAGGGTAAGTATTCATAGTATGAAAATATTATTATGTATGGAAACAACTTAATATTCACCACTCTTTTGTTAAGATCTGGGTCTTTTGAGCATGAACTGCATAATTTTCTTCTGTCAATATACTTTTGAATGAGCTTTACAACCAAAGGATTATATTCTGTCCCATAAAAACAAAAGAGCTCTAAAGTGAATCCTATAGAAAACACATTCTATGAAATGAAGAACATCTACATCTTTCTTTTGGTCACCTCCAATCAATTCCTCCAATCACTTTCTGCTTCACTGTTAAAGAACTGTTTAATCTCTGATCACTGGAAAGGTGAACATGTGCAGTGACTAATTTCTTTTCTAAAAGTGCCATATTGACATTAAGTGGTGTGGCTTTCACATTGTACATTTTCTCCTGGGATTTTATCTCTCAGTGGCTGGGCTGATTAGTGGCTATAAGGACAAAACTTTCGTCCAGTTCTTACAAGTTAAGGAGAGCAGACGTCCTCCGCTGCCAGAATGAAATGGTTGATCTTTTTAGCGTTTTACATTTGGATGACCAGTGGATTACAAAGGTAAGCTCATTTCTTTCTTCTTCTGCTCAACCGTCCCCCCCCCCTTTTTTTTTCTTATTGAGCATTAGAAATTACAGTTACAAAGCTGCACTGGGATAGCAGTCCCTTGACACTTCTTTAACTTCCTACAAGTACAGCACAGTTCCAGTATTAGCAGAAACACATCAGCAATGTTTTGTGAATAATCAGTAATGCATTTAGATAAATTTACAAGACATTTACAAGACATATTAATTGTAAGAAGGGGAGTGGTTCCAAAACAACTCTGGGTATTATTTTACTCTCTTCAAAATATTACAAATCCATCCTGATGTACTGTACATTCTGTTCCAAATTCCTGTCTCCCCCCCGAACACCACTATTCATAAATATATTAAGGGTGAAGAATCATCAAATTGCAAATCATCAAATGTTGCAAATGGGAATCTCATAATCAATAACAGTGAATGCCCGATGAAAAATAAATCACACGAGTTCTATTTGCTACTATCATGGATTGAATTTATTTCAGAATTAGGCAAAAGAGAGATATTTTTCAAGTATTGAATTTGATACATAATTACATTCATGTGCAGAATAGGCAAAGTTTTCAGGATATGAATAACACATAAAAACTCTAACCTTAGTGGAATTCTAGTACTGCCTGTACTAGAATAAAATGCTTTTTAGATTTTATTTCTGTTAATCAGCATTAAGCATATAGCTCCCTCCCTTCTCTCCAGAATAACCCTGAAAAGACACCCATCTTTGCGGCAAAAATTGAGGGAACGTGGGCAATTGGCTCAGTTTTGGAAGAAATATAAGGTAGACATGATAAACTACACTCAAGACTGCTCAGTCTTCCAAGAAGCCAACGAACCCCTCTTTAACTATCTTGATGTAAGTTAAAGCCAAAGCATGAATGAAATTATGGGTGGGGGGCAGAAATATGTTAGCTATAAAGAAGACAAATGTCACATTTTTTTTCAATGATAGAATTTAATTTTATTAAACTCTTATCCTGTGCTTACAACACGGTGTATAAAAATCCAGGAGTTATTTGACAGTATGCCACATATTCCTGGTTTGTTATATATATGAGGCCATTGAGAAATGCAATGGCATTGTTGAAAGGGCTTGGTTTAGTTTATATGTATGCATTATAAAAATTCATCATTTCTACATTTTACTAGTATGAAACATTATCATCTGGGGAAAAGATATAGCTGCCTTAAAGAGTTGTAAACATGGCCTATGTCTCTATACTTATGTGCTCTAACACATTGCTTGACATTGTAACTGTGCCAATGTCCAGAGCCAATGCCATGGATGTATACATCTGTCCTACAAGCGAAAAAGAAAAGATATTGCCCCATCTTTCCCACTTATTCATCAGATATTTCACTGGTATCAAAGTTTTCACTCGATGCTCAAGAGGACTATGAAATATTTGGCTACATTTGCAAACATACAAGTTGAATATAAGTGCAAACTGACAATTTAGCACTTCTACAAACAAGAAATGAACTGCCCTATTTCACTCTCCATCACCTCCCAATATTCTTTTTTCTTAGCTAACTCTGAAAGTGGATTGAAAGAAAATTGGTGTGTAATACAAATACACAGATCTGCCCTAAGAACTAAATGTGTCAAAAACCTTTCACAGCCTGCTTTAAAATCTGCTGGAGAGTTAAAACCAAGCTGAACATACTTAAACCTAGCTAAATTGGTCTCTGATGATGGGAAAGTTTGTGAATGAGTTGAATTGAATAGACATAATGTTGTTCCATGCAAGCCTTAGACAACTGGTATGAGCAGAGTGTTTATATCTACTCCAAAAATCTTTTTTTTTCATTGTATACCTATCTGAATTCTCCTTTTTTGCTGCATGCTTGTAGTGGAAAGGCAGAAGAAGGAGCCAGCTTTTTTCTTTCTAATAAATCACTCTTTTTTCTTCTTCTAGATTTTTAGATTTATATAATAGTCTTGGTCCTTGAAAAAAGGTATATCCAGGAGCCTACCAGGAAAATAGTAGATACTTTAAGTGCGAAAATAAACACAGATTTTTATCAAGAAAATGTTGCAATTTAAATGCTAGAGATTAAAATTAAAAATGCAGGTGTACAATTGGATTATGAGTAAGCTCCCCCCAAAATACCACTAAAATTAAAATCCCATTTAAACTCTTGATCCATTTATGCAAACAAGACCTTGGCATAAAAGAAATATTGATTGGAAATAATAATAATAATAATAATAATAATAATAATAGTAGTAGTAGTAGTAGTAGTAGTAGTAGTAGTAGTAGTAGTAATAGAGTTGGAAGGGATCTTGGAGGTTTCCTGCTCAGTCAGGAAACCCTATACCATTTCAGACAAATGGTTGTCCAGTCTCTTTTTAAAAACTTCCAGTGTTGGAGCATTTGACAAGATTCCCCTCAGGTTTGGAAAAGGGTTCCACTTTATGTAGCCCTAATAAGTGCTTCTCCATTCCAGTATACAAAATAAAAATGCTTCTTTGTTTTCCTGTTCTGGCAGGTGGAATACTTTGGACAGATATCCATTGGAAACCCTCCACAGAGTTTTAATATACTGTTTGACACTGGTTCCTCCAATCTCTGGGTACCATCTGTTTATTGTGTCAGCAAGGCTTGTGGTGAGGATTGGGCATGGGGAAAGGAAGGCATGATTTAAAAAATATTACCTTGATGCTTGCTCTATTTAAAGGCATATATAGTACATTAATAAAATCTATAGAGAAGCCTGTTGGGTTTTGTAGATGCCAAACATTGATTTGCACATGACAGAAACCTTAAGAAAATTACTTTAAATTATGCTGTATGAAAACTGTTAACATTGTTAACAGGTACTTATAGAGCTAGCACTATTCAAACTAGTAAATGTTATTCATACTTCCAATAAATCCAAATGTACAGTAATTTGCTGTCATTTGACTTTCCTTGGTAAACACATAACAATAATTGTATAGCACATTTGCTACATGCAATACTGGAAATCCAGTTATTGAGTAGAAGTGTAATATATAGCCTTTCTGTTGGACTTGTAGTACGCTGTAGTATTCCTAACATTTTGTCCACCTGCAGTCTGCAAAACAGAAACCAAATCTTGCTGTTTGGGAGCATATTTACAGTGATAAATCTAAAATAAGATTGCATTCAAGGAAAAAAAAGTTTTTGTCAAGCACCAGGGAACAGAAGATCCAGTCAGTTCAAATGAGTATAAAGATTTATTGCAAGCTTAAGCTCTCTACAAGAATCTGATGGTGATAGATAAGAATCACAGGAATTCAGGATAGGCTGGACTTAGATCTCTTGTGGGTGTGAAGGGATTCGTGACTGATGATGCATTTGACCCTTCCCTGGGGCTCAGCCTGGTCATCTCCTACAGTTACGTTATGAAGAAAGAAGTAAAGCAATTGGGTGAATGAAGGCTTGTAATAATAATTTAGTAGCACAATACTAAGTATGTTTTTTCAGAAGTATGTTTTTGCTATAAAAGATAAAACAACATGAATGGCAATTCAAGGTTGTTGTCATTTGCACATTTTTCCATAAGTATTCTCTAGCAACAATTTATTTTTGAGAAAATATATATGTAAAATATGGAGTGCTTGTATAACTTAGATTAGCATAGTTGCAATCATAAATATATTTTCATTACTGAATCATTGACAACTCTCATGTGCAAAATGACTGTCTTGTACTGAAGCTACAAGCAGCACATTCATATTGTCTTATTTTAAAATAAAGTCCATTCAATAGAGTCCATTCACTGTATAACAGCTGTGTGGATTCACAAGGCTGTAATCTTGTTTATATTGTACTTGAATAAATATGCACAGGGCTGGACTGCAAAAGTCCATAGGCCAATAAGGACAGAGATACAAGCATTGAGATTTCTTTTTATTTTTTTTTCAATTACAGTTGAACACTCCAGATTTCAGCCATCAAAGTCCAGCACCTACACTGAAGTGGGTACACCTTTTTCCATTCACTATGGCACTGGTAGCTTGACAGGAATAATTGGAATGGATCAAGTGACTGTAAGTGAAAAATCCTATTCACTTAAAAAGAATTTAATGCTTGATCATTTAGCCAGTTATTCTCTGATACAGTAAGGCATTATCCTGCCTGTAGAGGCTGCAGTATCTGTATTTATCATTGAGTTCCAAACCACTGTTCATTATAGCTTCAAATGTCTTTTCAGGGAAAATGACCAACACATTACAAAAATGGTCCATAAGGTATTTTTGGTGGCATGTCATCAAGGAGCCAGGTTACAAATTATTACAGTATTAATAGGCTTTGCTTTCATTTACTACATGTATTCATATGATTCATTAGAAGAACTCTAATGAAATATATCTTCTATAGTATTTGAGCAATTGGACTTCCCCTTTTCCTCCTGTGGTCTTCTATGCCCTACAGATGACCACAATGGGCATTCCACCAATGACTTGGTGCAGATTTTTAAGATATGCATGGAACTGCAGGGGAAACCTGTCCCTATCCCATCATGGAAGGTGCTATCTGAACAGTATTCTCTAGTCCTTGTGTGTTCTTCCTTGCTTCTAGAACAATCTTTCTCAACATGAGTATGATTTTCGCCAGTTTTAGGATGGATGAAGAACACTTCAGCTCAATGGTGGGGAAAGGCCTTATATCTTGAATATATAATTCAACCTGACTTTGAATGAGAATATCTTGCATTAGACTTGGTGCAATTTATTTAAAGTAGCATTAGCTATCCAAAGTCTCCACAATGAAACACCAATTCCAGTCTTTTTTTGATGGAGGGGGGGGGAGAGGAGAGAAGGAAGGGAAGGAAGGAAGGGAAGGGAAGGAAGGCAGGTTTTCTCTTTTAAAATAATTCCATGGCCCATTACTATGACTAGTTTCTTGCCACAGATTAAAATTCATATCTAGGATTTCTGTTTTTCAGGTTGAAGGACTCACCATAGTAAATCAACAGTTTGCAGAAAGTGTCTCTGAACCTGGTAACACCTTTCTGGATGCAGAATTTGATGGGATACTTGGTCTGGCCTATCCATCCTTGGCTGTGGATGGTGTCACCCCTGTATTTGATAATATGATGGCCCAAAACCTGGTGGACTTACCAATATTCTCAGTTTCCATGAACAGGTAGTGTATAAAAAGTTGACTCTTCCTCCAATACTGTAGAAAGTTTTCCTTCCAGATTACTTGAAATCAATAAAAGCCAATACCAAGACTTCCAGTTCCAGATCGCAGTGTGGAGAGCTCCGTCTCTTCGCCAGCTTTCTCTCCGCTGGTAGACCCTTAATCGGGTCAAAAAGTCACCCTGGAGGGGCGACCACCGTCAAGGAGGCCCTGTTTGACTGCGGAAGGGTGGCAGTTCCTTCTGCAGTCCGAACTAGCTCCTTAGGGCCGTCGGAGAAAAGATTAGCCAGTAAAATGGCCGATCCCCCAGCTGCACCAGCCGAAAGTCAGAAGAACAGCTAAGCGTGAAGAACCACCGTGGAGAAATCCGGGTGAGACCTTTCCTTCGCTCTCTTACCCCCAACTATTTTTCTGTAAAAAGCCTCTGAATGACTTTCCTGCCCTAAGAGAGCGGCGTTTGTTTACTTGGGAAAAAAAGCTTTGAACAAAAATATAAAACAGTAAATTTTTATTGGATATTTAATTTTTGGGATATTTTGGGGCCCTGAAAAAATCCTTATCATAGAACATTATTATTATTTTATTTATATGCTAGAGATATTTGCTTTCCCCCCCTCTATTTTCCTAATGAGATAAAAAAAAATTAACTCAGAAAAAAGATTTTACAGCCTACTGAGGACATCTTGTGGTGAAAAGTGTTATTGCAATTGTACTTTCTCTTGGTGTTTGAAGATGGATTTGACCTTCAAATGATAATAAAAGGGAAAAGATAAAGGCCTTGAAGCAGCTTACTAAAAATTGTGGAGGTGGATATTTGTTGACTTCTAATAAATATAGCTTCTACTAAAAGACTAAAAGACTATTTTATCATGGAAATGGAGGAATCTTACCCATAGCTTGATTATGAGCTTATATTGGGAAAAATCCTGGAAGCTACAGAGTACATGAAATCTTGGAGAAAAATTAAAGATCATTTTGCAGAACCACAAACTGAATTTCAAATTTTAATGGAGCAACCTATAGGCCAAGGAATAATAAAGGAAGAACAGACTAGCTTTAAAGAGGCCTATAGACAACAGTGCACACAATTTAAAAAGATGGAGGAAGAAGCTACTGATCAATTGAGCTGTAGAAAAATGCTTGACTTAAAATCTCAAACAGAGACTCTAATTGATCATTCAACAAGTCAACTAATCACTACAGAAGAGGATATTTCACAAACCTACGTACAAATTATGGAGAACTCTGATGATCAAAGAATGACTTCAACTGAAATACTTGCAGTCTTAAAAGCAATAAGAACTGATTTTCAGATGCTGCAATAATCTGGATAATCAGCTAGTAACTACCACATGGAACAAAATTGACTATACTATCCAGATGATACTGGAAGAAAGGGAAGAGATTGATGTGTTGATAAATACTCGTACTCAAATACTGAGATTTGATGATACAGATGTGGTATTATGGAAACCGGCCTGGCACAGAAAGAAAGCTAGAGTTAGATTTAAAAAATGTGATTTAAAATTTTACTTAATGGACTGATTTAACAATTAATTGAGTATGTGAAGTTAGCAAGATGATATTTTGTATAACAATATGCTTGTTTTAGATATGATAATTATTTGGACAAGATTTAAATCTTACCTAATGGGCTGAAATGATTTTTTTTATAGAAATAGATTGACTGATAGATTATATACTTAAAATAGAGTAGAGTAATATTTTTATTTTAAGTAGGATAACTATTTTGTAGTGGAAGAAGAAATAAGAGAGATTTGTGATAAGAGAAGAATTGGTACTAATCAATGACTTATTAGACTAAGAATTAGAATATATCTGGAAATATTAGAATGTTACTGTTGGAATATTATGTATATTGTAGAAGGGATACCCGAAGTGCTAATAATATGTTTATTCAAGATTAAATTGAATTATGGTAATGTAAATTAGTAAAGCTTAAAAGCAGGATTTGGATTTACATAGATGTAATGTAGAAATGGATTAACCTAAATATGTTATACTATTTGAGGGAAATAGAGAGGGAACATTTAATGAATTAATTTGAGATAGCTATACCAGTTCTCTCTTTATTCTTTGTTAGCAACCTAAATATATATATATATATATATATATATATATATATATATATATATATATATATATATATATATATATATATATATGACTTTATCTTTGGATGATTGATTACCCCATCACCACAGTGTTTCTTGAGCACTCTGATGTAAAAATTAAAAAACTAATAAAACTTGTTTATAAAAATAAATAAATAAATAAAAGCCAATACCAAAGGAAACCATATGGTTGGCTATTTTTTAAAAAACCCAATTCTTTAGCAGGAAAAGGGAAGCTTTTCTCTTTCCCTATAAATTGGTGAATGTCTTATTTTTGGAACTGGGACCAGATTCCAAAGCGAGCCATTATTTTTGTTTAATATTGGAAAGAATCCTTATGTTCATGTACTTTCCTTTCTCAGGCTCAGTCAATATTCCATTCATCATTGTGCCCAATGTCCAGGCATGATCCAGAGACAGCCCAGAGGACTGATGTGAGAAACCTGGAAAATGTGGAGTATTAGAAAATGTGGGGGCATCAATTATGGTTTAGAATTTTGAAAAGAATGAGTATGTAATAGAAAAAAAACACAAAGAAAAGGCTCACATCAATGTAATTATTTCTTCTTTCTCTCCTCAGAAACCCTTATTCTTCTATAGGAGGGGAACTGATTTTTGGTGGCTATGATGAGACCTATTTCAGTGGAAACCTTAGCTGGATTCCAGTCACTAAGCAGGGATACTGGCAGATCCAACTGGATAAGTACATATCTTGTTTGGAAGTAAGGGGGGAATTCTCTGAGATAATAGCTACTTTTCTATCTCTGATGAATGCTAGAATTCAGGGTAATTGCGCATTTAGACTTGTCAATCTTGCATAGAAGCACCACATCTGTTTCATAAATCCCAACCTTTCACTGTTACAATGAGCTGTAATCATCTTTTAACTATTTAGCTGGATATGATATATATTTATCCTTTGAGTTAGAGAGCTATTTTTCACTACTTTAAAAGCCAGGAAGGTGGTTTAGGTGATTATGTATATTAATTATATCATTGTCTGTAACAGATGTTTTTACAACAGTATTTGCCAAGTCTCCAAATGTTGTAAATAATTCCTTGTGGATAAAAGAAATTCCATCTATTACTTGTCTATTCCCCCTCCATCCCTCCCCTCATATCTTCTTATATTGAAAAGCAAAATAGCAGTGCTTTGAATATTCTGTAAGTTTCTACAGTCATGTATGACGTTTCAGAAAATCTTCAAATTCAATTGCTGTCATTGAGAAAGAATTCCTGCTTCATACCAAAAAGTTACAGAATCTAAAGCACCAAAACTTTCCCTATCTACTGAGCTTTGCTTCCTTGATACCAAAAGTCCTAGGAAAGTTTGAAATCAGCAACCATAAATCCTAAACTTTCAATATCTTTATAGAAGGCCTCAGCTAACATCAAACGTGCAAGATAACTCTTGTTATTGATTGACTGCAGTTCTTGCCTAAGAAGCTGCAGAATGAAGAAAAATTTGCTTTTAAACTAGACCCACAACAGTAGGTAAACCTCCAGACAATTAGATAGAAATTTAGTACTAGAATTACTATATTAAATATAGCATTTTTTGCATCTTGTTGCAATTTTTGCAAACCAGATAAAGTTACTCTAGACTAGTGATTCTCAACCTTTTTAATGCCGCGACCCCCAACCGGTCGTAAGTCAAGGACTACTCAACCGGTCGTAAGTCGAGGACTACCCAGCCGGTCGTAAGTCGAGGACTTTCCCTGCCCGGGGGCGCCACGCATGCGTGGTGCCGCCTCCTGCGCCGGCTGCGACCACCGTCTGGGCCACCAGCTGGCCCAGCCCAAGGAAGGTAAGGCACCCGCCGGGCCCCACGTAAGCCAGCAATCCTCCCTGCGCCCACCGGCCTCCCACCTCCCACCCCTGGCCCTCTTTTACTTACATTTTTAGTAGTTGCTCAGCAGGGAGGGGTGGAAACTTCCAGACAGCTCGCCTTTGCTGCAGACAACTTGCAGCACCATTTGCAGAATGGGACTTTTGGTGGGCTCAGCAGGGCAGAGACAGCCTGGACAATTCCTATTGGCTTTTGAAAGCCAATATAATTAGACTCTATTCAAGAAAATCTATTCTATTAGCTTTCAAAAGCCAATAGAATAAAAGGGAGTAGCACAGCTAAGGAAAAGAGGGAAAAAATGGCAGACTGTGTTGTTTGGCAACCCCCGTGAAATGGTCGTTCGACCCCAAATGGGGTTGCGACCCACAGGTTGAGAACCGCTGCTCTAGACCGGGGTAGGCAACCTTGGCTCTTTTATGACTCATGGACTTCAACTCCCAGAATTCCTGATCCAGCCGGCTCAGGAATTCTGGAAGTTAAAGTCCACGAGTCATAAAAGAGCCAAGGTTGCCTACCCCTGCTCTAGACTATCCATAAGTCAAGAAGAAATACGGAGATTCCTGAAGGGGCATTATAGTCACAGATAGAAGCAAACAAAACAACTTTGTGGGATGCCAAAATTCCAAGTGTGTCTTTCTTAACTAAGCAGTTCCATTTTAGGAGACAATGATATTCTTCTCCCATGGTACAACCAGAAATGTTGTTCACTTATCATTTAAAATCTACTAATCTCCATCACTGCACATCTCCGGCACAGATCTTTGCAAAGAGGAATCATTAATGAAGTGGCAGACATTAAAACAAATGTAAGAAAACAGTGTCAGGATCAAGTCAACCTATAATCATGCTGTAAGAAGAGTTACCACTGTAAATATCTTGGAGAGGCATTACCACCAAAACCTGCCCCTCCCAAGTTTATTTCCATGTTCTTTTCAGTATCCAGGTTGGTGGAAAAGTTGCATTTTGTGCAAATGGATGTCAGGCTATAGTGGACACAGGAACATCTCTCATCACAGGCCCTTCTGAAGACATAAAGCAAATGCAAACATTAATTGGGGCACAGTTTATAGATGGTGAGGTAAGTCCCAACACGGAAATCTGTTAACAGCATCCTAATCCTGGTTCTAATCTAGAATAACTTTAAGTCTAAAATTATCTCTTTACAATCCTATTTCATTCTTTCATTTCCTCTTTTTGTTTCTTTCAATTTTATTACATTCTAGTTCTTTGAACTTTAAAGAAAATTTATGCTACCACTTGGCAAAAGGTGAAGCAAATGCATTAAAGGAAGGCTTATGAGAAGCAGTTAATTTAGGCCAATTCATCTCCTGATTTAGCTTCTGAAGCAACTGTCTTTTTGTCCCAAAGTCGTATAATTTTTGAGAATTGGCAGCCCATTAGGTGCCCCATAGGTATTCTGAGAGAGAGAGAGACCCACTAAGGCAGTGGTGGCGAACCTATGGCACGGGTGCCACAGGCAGCACTCAGAGCCCTCTCTGTGGGCACGCGTGCCATCAGCTGGGTTTTATAAAACCTTTTCACTTTAGGCCTCCGCCGCCGAGTACAAAAAAAAAGTTCAATCAATCAGTCAATTGCAACTTCTCGCGGAAAAAAAAAAGATCTTGCAAAGTTGGAATTGACTGATTGAACTTTTTAGTCCCACCCAGTCTGCTATTACCACCGCAGCCATGCCCACCCAATGGGCCACCCGGCACCCGACGATGCATAAGTGGGTTTTGAGTTGCAGTTTGGGCACTCGGTCTCTAAAAGGTTCGCCATCACTGCACTAAGGCAATTGGTGGATGCTACCCAGGAACAGCCAACACTCCAGAAGACAGGCTTAAGATACAGAAGGATCTTGACAGACTTGAACATTGGGCACTATCTAACAAAATGAAATTCAATGGTGAAAAAAGTAAGGTTCTACATTTAGGCAAGAAAAACCAAATGCACAAGTATAGTTTAAGGGGTACCTTGCTCAATAGTAGTAATTGTGAGAAGGATCTCGGAGTCCTAGTGGACAATCACTTAAATATGAGCTAGCAGTGTGCTGCAGCTGCCAAAAAAGCCAACACAGTGCTAGGCTGCATTAACAGAGGGATAGAATCAAGATCATGTGAAGTGTTAATATCACTTCATGATGCCTTGGTAAGGCCACACTTGGAATACTGCATCCAGTTTTGGTCACCACAGTATAAAAAAGATTTTGAGACTCTAGAAGGAGTGCAGAGAAGAGCAACAAAGATGATTAGGGGACTGGAGGTTAAAGCATATAAGGAATGGCTGCTGGAATTGGGTATGACTAGTTTAATAAAGAGAAGGATGAGGGGGGATATGATAGCAATGTTCCAATATCTCAGGGACTGCCACAAAGAAGAGGGAGTCAAGCTATTGCCCAAAGCACCTGAAGGCAGGACAAGAAGCAATGGATGGAAACTAATCAAGGAGAGAAGCAACCTAGAACTAAGGAGAAACTTCCTGACAGTTAGAACAATTAACCAATGGAACAACCTGCCTCCAGAAGCTGTCAATGTTCCAACACTGGAAGACTTTAAGAAGAGATTGGATAGCCATTTATCTGGAATGGTATAGGGTTTCCTGCCTGAGCAGGGGGTTGGACTAGATAACCTTCAAGGTCCCTTCCTCCTCCTCCTCTTTCTTATATTATTATTATTATTATTATTATTATTATTATTATTATTATTATTACCCAGAAATGATGCTACTATGGGGCAAAAAAGTGTGAAAGGCAGGCAGTGTATGGAGCAAAGAGGTAGGGGAATTAGTCCTGTATCCTTCTCTCATCTCAAGCAATCAGTCTTTTTAACCACTATGAGATTGTGTGTTAGCATATTAGACACACAAGCAACCTTCAATTTCCTTAAATAAAAAGCAGCATTTGGATGGAGATAGATTTAACAAAGCAGAAGTTAAGGAATACCTCATCCTTATCATATCTTATCTATTTTTGGACTGAAGCCTGGCTCAATGTTTTAGAATACTTGAAGACATCAGTGAAAAATAGATATTGTCCAGCTTATTATCTAGATTGTTTTTTAACTGAAATATTGGATTTTCACTATTGCAAACATATACCAATTGTTTACAGTATACTGTGGAATGCAGCAATCTCAACGTGATGCCTCTTGTCACTTTCACAATCAATGGAAACTCTTATCCTCTTACTCCGGAGGCTTATACTCTCATAGTAAGTGCTATTACTCATTTCCTTCTGTGCAGCATGGCAAAACATATGTCATTCTTAGGAAGCATGGGGTATTATCTGTAACTTTGCTTTGGATAATGAGACCCGGGGAAAGAACACTGATGTATTAGTAAGAGTTTTTCCATTCAGATGCTCAATTGTTCTTTTTTTTTGTCGAGATTCATAAAAGACAAGCTAAAAAGGGCCAAAGCAGACTTCTTAATGATGTATTATATACCGTATATGCCGGCGTATAAGGTGACTTCCGCAAGCGCTAAAATCGGCACCAAAGACAGGGGTCGTCTTATACGCCGAGTCGTCTTATACGCCAGAAATACTGGTAGTTTCCGGCGTATAAGATGACATTCTAGGAATGCGGCTCGGCGACAAAGATGGAGGTCGTCTTATATGCCGGGTTGCCTTGTACACCGGCATATACGGTAGTAAAATTGCTTAATGAGAATTAGCCAGGTATTAATGCCTTTTAATCATCATTATAATATACAGAAAATAATAATAACAATAAAAATGAACCAGTTTGGACTAGTGGTTTAAGGTACCAGGCTAGAAACTGGGAGACAATAGGTTCTAGTCTTGCCTTAGGAATAAAAACTGGCTGCATTACTTTGGACCACTCATTCTCTCTCTTAGTCCAATTCACTTATAGGGTTATTGTTGTGGAGAAAATAGGCTATATTTGCCCCCTTGAGTTGTTTATAAAAGTCATAAAAGTGGGATATAAATAAAAATAGTAAAACTAAAGAATGAGGAAATGGCAGATTTTTTTCATTCTCTTCACTTACTGGGAAGGAAGGAAGGAAGGAAGGAAGGAAGGAAGGAAGGAAGGAAGGAAGGAAGGAAGGAAGGAAGGAAGGAAGGAAGGCATATGTGTTTGACAAGCTCTGTTGCTGTTGAAAAAAATACTGTGGGGAAAAGAATATTTACCACAATGACGGTCTGTTTGTCCATAAAGGGAGGGGGGGGACTAGCATTTATACTAGATCAAAATCTTTATTAATTTTGTGTCTAACTTAAAAGTTAAAATGTAATGAAAAGTAGGGGGAAGCTTACTTGATCTTTATAAGTCAATTTATGGAGCAAGGAACATTTAAGGAGTTACCCACCTCCCTACAAGCCTCATTAGAATAAACGACAATGATATAAAAAGATGCACAGTCTTTGAATTCTGCAATTATCTCAATAAATTGAGGCTAATCCGAAAGATTAGGTCAGGTGATTCAACTTTGAAGTCTAACATTTTCATTTAAACAATTATTTCTAAATCTTCATTTATACATATACATTTAGCATTCACAAATTTGGGGCCTTTTTTCTCTTCTTTTTTGCAATCTATTTTCTCTTTGGGAGAGGAGATGATGCCTTCCACCACAATAAAGCATGCTACATCCTCTTGCATGAATCTTAGTCATTATTAGAAGACATATATACAAAGATAATAAAATAATTAAATATACCAGAACTAACGCCAAAACTGAACATTTTAATAACAGAATAATCAGAGAAGCCATCGAGATAGAAAAACGCCCACACAGCATGAACAAACAAGATGATACCTCCCGCCTACCAGCCATTTGGAAACCCGCCCTTATTGACAAACCCACCCTTATTGATAAATGACTACCTAACACAAAAAAATGACACCAGACCCACACTCACAAAAACCACACAGGATGTCACCACCACACATCCACGCAAAAAGCAAACCCAAAGCCACACCGATGATGAGGCACAACCACAAACCAGAAGCCAGACCACAGCTGCATCGTTAGCCACTTTAAACCCCTCCAATCCATACATGAAGCAAACTGACACCCTCCATGAAGATGAGGCACGACCACGAACACGAAGCCAAAAAATAGCAAGGCAGCCCACCATTTTAAACCCCCCTGCAACTCAGACTAACCTGAGCACAACAAAGCCCCCACCCAAACAGAACACTCCACCAGCCAATCAGAGCACAGCCAACCCCCCAATCAGAACACACCTCCACCCAATCAGAACACAGTCAAGCTCCCACCCAATCAGTTCATACCCCCACTGGCAGTTAAAAGGAAGAAACAGCTAAGACTACACATTGCTCCTTGAAGCACGAAGCTGAAAACACCAGCCTGAAGATGACGAATGGGATTTCGCCGAAACGTCACCAAGACACTTCCAATTTTACGCGGGAGAAAACCCAAATAACCAAAGACCTACAAAGATAATAAAGAATATATACATACACAAATACAATATAACACTGACTTGGAGACATCTATATAAATCTTACATCAGGAGCCTTCAAACTTGGCCCTTTTATGACTTGTGGACTTCAATTCCCAGTATTCCTCAGCCAGGCACGCTGGCTGAGGAATTCTGGGAGTTGAAGTCCACAAGTCATAAAAGGGCCAAGTTTGAAGACCCCTGTCTTACATGTACCTTTCAGGTTTTACTTCTTTTTTAGAGTAGGGAATTATTTTAAATTATAATGCCATTTTTGTTTTACTAAATATATTTTAGTGAAGGTAATGTCATAAACTAAGGCTCAGTGTCCAGTCATTGCCTTCTTCCTTCTATCTCAGTCCTTAGTTGGGCCTTGGAAGTTCTACAACAATCTTTCCCAACAAGGGCATCCTTCAGATATAAGGACGTTAACTTCTAGCATTTAAAGTTTCTGTGGTTAAAACTGCTTTTGTTTGTGGGTAAATGCTGGGAAAGAAATCTGAACATGATTGTCATAATTCAATATTAATTGCTTTCATACCTACATATCCTCTTTTCCATAGGCCATAAGTGATGGGATGAGCATGTGCACCAGTGGCTTCCAAGGTTTAGATATAGACACTACACCTGGTCCACTCTGGATTCTGGGAGATGTTTTTATTGGTCAATACTACTCTGTCTTTGATCGTGGGAACAACCAAGTGGGATTGGCTCCAGCTGCCCCTTAAGAAGCTTAGAGAGTAAAGGAATCTAAGCCTATTCCCTTTCTTATCTTCTTTTGAGCAGCAAAATCAAGTTTCCTGTCTCTCTTTTTTTTTTTTTTTTGTTTCCCATGTGAAATGCAATCAAGATTGTGAGTTTTATCTATAAACACAAATTCCTTGAGATCCCCTGGAAAAGAGCTGTTTAAGTGTGTCAGTTCTCAGTATCAAGAGCTATGTTGTTTTTGTCTTTTCTCCTCAAGTAAATTAGATGAAATAAATCCTGAGTACTTCAAACTCAAAATACTAGGTCACAGGTCACAGGTCACAGGTTGGGGCTATGTTTAAACAATTGGTTCAGAATGATTTATTGAATAAAGTGCACTGAGCTGGGTTGATCCATCATGTTAACCTATATATTGAAAATTACAAACTACACTGGTTGGTTTACATAACATGCTTATCCACATTAATCAAAATGCATTATAACTGAATATCTTTTGTGAATCTAGTCTGATATGTGAGGTTTTCTCTTTGCAAAAGAAAACAGGACTGCATGTTGCAAATATATACAAAATTAATATCTTAAGTAAATTGATGAATAAATGATAATCTTTTTAAATCAGCAGAAAGCTTTAATAATTTTTTTTTTGTATTCCTAAAGTAATACATTATGTGATAAATAATACTTCTGTGTAATTTTCTGAAATGGAAGAATGATGAAGGACTGAATAATGCATCGACATTCTAAATACATCAAATTTCTCATAAAACAGATGTGGGCACATTAATATCCCAATGCGAGATGTTTCTCTCAATCTTTTTGGAAGATATCAGAGCTTCCCAGGGCCACAACTGGGAAAACTGAGTGACATTTCCTGCCATCAAGCAAAAAAATATCCTGTTCTTATGTACCCCTAACTCTTTATACAAATTCACACTGCAACTATCTATTACAGCTCTTCTCCTAGAGAATGTTAAGTGCAGCTCCAAAAATGTATCTCAGTCTATCTATCCTAAAGGGGAACATTGTCCCCCCTTCCCTCTGTGTGTATATATGTGCAGTGGAATTTGCCTTTAAGGAGGCAGTAAGAATTAATACAGTATGTTATCTATGGACCTTTTGGTACACATTCAGATTCTGTACTGATCTTGATAAGCTTATTAAACCACATGCTGGCTGGGAATTCTCAGATATAATTGCAACACTAGAGAGAAAGATAAGATTGGGGAAGACTGTCCTCATCCATCCCAGAGGGAGAGAGGGAGGGAGGGAGGGAGGGAGGAGAAAGAAATGGTTCAAATAATGTAGTTTTCACACCAACCCCCAGCATTTACTTCCTGAGATAGCCACCATTTTCTGATATGATGATCCTTTACAGAATCTTTTTAGATGGGCAAAAGTGAATAAAGACATCACAGGTGATTATAAATAGCATTTGTTCAAACTTCTAAACAATTCTTTCTCTACAAAGGAGTCACTTTCAAAGGCAGGCATTCTATCTCAGCAAAACACATCCAGAAGTGATTAAAAAACAAGAATTGTAGATTTACCAACTTTTTTTTTCTCATACTGGTCTTCATTGTAAAAAAGATACTGCTGGTACCTTTCCTTGAACTTAAAGGAGGGCTCCAATTTGTTATATGTAGCAGTTCCTTTAATTCAGAGGTTTAATATAATTCTAATAAATTGAGCTTGGGGCTGTATTGAAAAGAAAACAAAGCAACATAGATCTGTAGAGTCAAAAATAGAAGTGCTTTAATGATCAATCTGATGATATACAGTAGGTGATAGTATGCTAGTAGGATTTAAAAAAATGTATGCTACAGTCTTACAATGCACATATGAATATTATTTGGATAACCTAGGATTTGTCTACAGATCTCATGATACCTGGATTGGTGGACTGGCTGGAAATATTGTCTGTCTTGTCTATCCCCAATTTGATCAGCTTCCATGTAATGGTCACTCTAACTAAAGAATCATTCTAGGACTGGTGGCTTGGAAAGATACCAGTCTTTTTTCTCCATGTAGTATAAGCTCATAAACAAAAGTGCCAGCCAAGAAGAACCACGGCTTATTTTACTCTACTATCTTTCCATTTTCCTTGAGTTTCTATGTATTTTGTATGCTGATTTGATACACAATGCTTTTTGTTGCCTATTTTAGCTTTGTCAGTTATGAAACCATATATTTTAATTTTACTTTTGTTACTGTAAATACTGAGCAATGCAGTATTGGAAGAAGACAATTTAAAGGTGAGGAAAAGTACAGAATTAAATTTTGTAATAAGTTTGCCTATAATGGTACGCTGCTTTTAGAAGTGGATCACTCGCATGAGCAATGAAATATTTAGGAGAGGTAGATGCAGAGTCCTTTACTACATCTCAGAGGATTTTTTAGTGTACTTTTCCAATGTGCTGTGTCAACATTTGAAAAGGTAAAATGTTTTGGTTCATCAAGTTTTTATTAAGAGTTGGAGCTGCATTCCACTATGTTGAGCTGTTTCATACATGCCTTTAAGAAGGGGTCTTCAAACTCGGCCCTTTTATGACTCATACACTTCAACTCCCAGAAGTCCTCAGCCAGTGTGCCTGGCTGAGGAATTCTGGGAGTTGAAGTCCATGGTTGTCCACGGTATGTATTTCATTACATACCATGTAGTATAAAGAATCATCAGTGCCTTTTATCTTAAACAATCTTTTCTCAAGTTTGTGTCTTCAAAGAGTTTGGTTGGGGATTCTAGAAATTGTACTCTGCCACATATAGAGACCACCAGACTGGAGAAGAATGGCCTGGATGGGAGTCACAGAATCTTGTCACGAAAAGATATGACAACAATGCCACCAAACATTGGATGCCTATCAAGTGAAAAGAAAATTTAGTACATTTCATTTGCATTTCTATCCTATCTATAGTGTAGGTTGATATTATAAAACATGTTCTAAAACAAGCTGCTATGCATTCTTTCATATTTCATTGAGAGTTTTGAGCATTTTTCAAAATGGAAGCATATGTGTTTCTTCAGGAAGAACACAATTGTGCCACAGAGTGAAATATTTCTCCAACTATCCTCTCCAAGTAGCCATTCATAAATAATACAGATTTTTTTAAAATTAACTTACTAGATAAATGATCTGAAGGAAAAAATGAAAGAAACACAACTTCTATTTTTTATGGCTGTTCAATAACCAGCATAAACTCTATTGCTGCAGTGAGTTATTCATAACAGCCGACCTTAGGCAACATCTGCAGATCAGCAAATTACAGTGAAACATGTGATATCACAGTCTCAAAACTGATTCATATTATTTTAAGTCACACATGACATTCTTGAGGTTTTTAAAAATAACAATTTTAAGGATTTTTTCCCATGTTTAAATTTCATGTAACGTCAAAAAGTCTGTTAGTTTCTGTATATAAGTCTTCTTCCGCAGGCTCAGTAGGTCTCTTGTTCCAACAGGTTCACAAGTAGGATTAGTAAACTAACTGCATTTAATTTCTCATTTTATCTTACTAAGTTGACACAGGCCAGTCATTTTATACACTGCCCTGAGTTGTACAAATAATAAAAGTCTGGATACAAATCTAATAAATAACCAAATAATTAAGTAATATCACATTATTTCAAGAGCAAATGGATTCTGGACAAAGTCATGAAGTCATCAGAAATGAAACTCAGCTCAAAGAATAATAATTCTGCAGTCCACATTAAGACCCCAGATACAACAATCCAAATTAAGCTTCCAACGTTATAAGTAAAAGGTCAGATAAATATATTTATTTCATAAATCTTGCAAATTTTACATCAGTTTTATGGTTTTTGAAAGGCTGACTGCCTTACTCACTGGACTGCTGTAATTTTTATCACAGGATTCATGTGTAAAAATAGTGCTTACGTCCTTAGTTCCTTTTTTGTTATTCCCTATTATATTAATTTAACCTCTGTTGTGGAACTAGGAGATTGTGAGCTAGTAATCAGCAATGATTTGAAGAAAATGATGTTATTAGAATTTTATCCCACCTTTCTTTATAAGTAACTCAGGATGGTGAACACTCCGTCCGCCCCTTTTCCCACAACAACTCTATTACCGTATATTAATCATACTTCCCAAACAATGAATTCTATGAGGTGGGTTGGGATGGTAGAAAGTGACTGGTCCAAGGCCACTCAGCCGTCTTTCATGTTTTTCTATGTAATAAACAAGGAATACTACTTTTGTATGTCTCCAGGAAATGTCCATATTGTAACTGGAAATCTGAAAATTTTGCTGGCAAAAGGCCACAATACAAATGAATTGAAAATAATTTTGATGTCTAGTTGTACAAGCCAGATGGATTCATATGGATGGATTCATATTCATTTGGATGGATTCATATTCATTTATATGCCGCCCAATCCCTGAGTCCTTTGGGATTGGGCGGCATATAAATACTGAAAATAAATAAATAAATAAATAAATGTTTAGCATCAGCTATATAAAAACCAACTATTGCTATCATACTAGATTCAGCATGCTCCCCAAGAAAAGTAATTAAAGGTGTGCTCTACAGGTATGTGGGGGGGAGAGAAGGAGGGAGAGAGAATGTTGAGAAAGGTTGTCAAATTTCTTGACAATTACTTGATAGCATTAAAAAGAGGGTTTTTTAAATTGCTTTTCTATTTTCTAGTTATCCCAGTTAATACAACTCAAATGCTGTAGGATTGGCACAGGCACCCTAACTTTTAAAATTATGAATGAAACCAAAAAATTAGCACACTGGATCAGGCTCATATTTGTTTCCTTTTTCCTTCTTTAATCTTCTGTCATGATAATGGCTATGTGAGATGAGAACATCATCATCCTTCTCTATTAGAATATTTCCATATTGGAAATATTGTACCAACTGGATTCCTTCCAATCACTAAGTAATTCAGAGCCTACAATGCCATGGCAACTAGTTAGTTTTTTGCTGCAGAGAACTCTGGGTTTTCATAAGCTATTTTCACACAATACACAATGTAGCTTGTATGTAGCCTACTATGTTATATCACCACAACCATCTGTATAACAAGATTTAGAGATAAGATGTCCGGGGAAAACTAAGACAACTCAACTCGTTCGTTTGTTAGATGTATATTTTATCTTCCCTTAGAGAGGTCAAGGCAGAGGTTGTAACACTTCCTCCTCCAGATATCTTGATTAGCCTCCTTCACCAGGACTAGATGTGGCACTGCTTTCCTGGAGCCAGATTTTTGACAAAGGAAGCTGTTGAAGCAAAGAAAAGATATAGGTGAGGTTGCACTTTTGTTATCATTCCAAAGATTTGATCGTGCACAAAGTCATCCCCTTCCTTCCTTATTAAACAGTGAGCCAAAAGCCTAACAGCACCTCTATTATCTTTTCTTCAAATACAGTATTTAGTTTATGATCCCAGCAGCAATACAGTGCTAAATGCACAGCCAAGTGGATAGATTCACACAACACAACTAATCTTGTTTTAATCAATAAACCACAATTAAGCAAATATGAGACAACACAATGTGCAAGTAAATAAGATCAGGCATATACAGTATAATACTTGATGTGTTAGGGCTGATTGCAGCCCTGCTTGGTGTTATCTCAATAAATTGGTGCACACATTTAATCCCATCAGTTGGCAAGTATATCATGGTTCTCAACCTGTGGGTCGGGACTCCATTTCGGGTCGAACGACCATTTCACGGGGGTCACCAAACAATGCAGTCTGCTATTTTTTTCCCCTTTTCCTTAGCTGTGCTACTCCCTTTTATTCTATTGGCTTTTGAAAGCCAATAGAATAGACTCTCTTGAATAGAGTCTAATTCTATTCGCTTTCAAAAGCCAATAGGAATTGTCCAGGCTGTCTCTGCCCTGCCCGCCAAAAGTCCCATTCTGCAAATGGTGCTGCAAGTTGTCTGCAGCAAAGGCGAGCTGTCTGGAAGTTTCCACCCCTTCCTGCTGAGCAACTACTAAAAATGTAAGTAAAAGAGGGCCAGGGGTGGGAGGTGGGAGGCCGGCGGGTGCAGGGAGGGTTGCTGGCGTGTGTGGGGCCCGGCAGGTGCCTTACCTCCCTTGGGCTGGGCCAGCTGGTGGCCCAGCCAATGGTCGGCCTGTGCCATTGCTGCCCCTTGCCAGCTACGCCTCGGCCGGCGCAGGGGGTAGCACCACGCATGCGCGGTGCTCCTGGGCAGGGAAAGTCCTCGACTTATGACTGGTTGGTTAGTCCTCGACTTACAACCGGTTGGTTAGTCCTTGACTTACGACCAGTTGGGGTCGCGGCATTAAAAAGGTTGAGAACCACTGCTTTAAAGTATCTCTTTAGCAACAGCAAGAAAAAAAATGCTATCTTCATTTTTTAAAATTAGAAATACAAACAATCCTGCAAATAAACACTATTATTTAAACTACCAAAGCTGGAAAAGAAAATTTGTGGCCTTCCAGATACTGCTGAATTAAAACTTGTGTTTATATATAATCGGTTTAACAAGTATTTATTTAATAAATCACAATTAGCATAGTTTTACAAATCACAATGGCCAAGTTCATACAACAAAAAGACTCTATTATATCTTAATCTGGTCTTAGTCTCTTGCAATACTGCTGTGCTGGCTGGAAATATAGGGATGTCAATTTAGCTGAAACACACCAGGTTGGGGAAAGATGATCATTCTAATAATTTGTCTAAAACAATATTTTATTGCTCTGTTTATGAAATTAGGGAAGTCAAAACTACAACGATGGGTAAAACTGTATGCTAGGTAAGGGTTTCCTCATTACATCCTGGTAGCTCCAAACAAAACTAAATAACAGTGGAATAAAATTCTGCCTTCAATCTGCTCTATGGAACATATATAATTCTCTTCCTCTCTTGCCCCCTCCAAGTTAAAACAGCCAAATACCTGGGACTTTAGAAACTGAACCAAACTGATCAACCATCAAGGTTTGTAGATGACTGGGCATCTGAACTGGAGTCCTGCTCTCATTGCAGCACATGACTTCTCTACACTTGGGTTTGTATGACACATGCAAGCAGAAAGCAGGAACTATATTGCATTCAAAGTATTCATTAAATTAACTCTGGAAAGCCAACCACGAGTAAGCAAGTCCTGCAAGCGCATTAGAGCTCCTAAAAATAGAAAAATAAGCTAAGGGTAAGGTTGCCTTCTGGATGGGGTCGACTCCCGGCATTTGTTTGGAAATTAAATCGGGCACCTCCAGCAGCAAATGGTGAGCAAAGACATATCATTTGCACGGGGACTTCTTAAAGAATTTGGACTAGACTGCCAACTCTTTTCCGCCCGTGTCCGCGGATTTAAGGAAAACCCCAAATGCAGCTGGCGAAAGCGTGACCGTCTGCGGCTGAAAGTCCCAAAGCGCCCAGCAGCAAAGTCGCAGCGAACGGGCTTGGTTTTGGGCTCCGTGCCTACGAGTTACAGCCTCGCGGACCAGGAGATTCGCTTAGGGGACAAGGCTACTTCCGACTACCAGAGTTTCTAATCCTACTTCTCAAACAATGAATCTCAAGCCAGGTCGACATAAACAAGTTTTACGAGCCATTTGCCAAAACTCCACTTCCTCTTCGCGCTGAGCGCTGCATAAAAAAATAATCTGCAGACTAAGCTCTTTCCCTCCAGCCTCGCTTGTGCAACGTCATCTGGGGGACGGTCTTTTGAGCCACCCTCCCACTCTACTCTGGGGGCGGGGGGGGGGGAAATTGTAGGAGATCCCAACAAAGAAAGGAGCTGCTGGGAGGTAGGATCCTGCCCCAAACTTTCGCTTGATTTTCGTTCCTTGTTGAGATTCGGGATTTTCCCGAACGCTTACGGGAGCGGAGGACCCAGGCTCTGTTTCGAACTTTCCCGGAGAGTCAGCACAACCTGGCAACAAAACTTCAAATCCGGCAGAAGCAACGCCAGTAAGTAATTTTGGGCTGGCTCTCCTCGACCCAGGTGTAGGCTGGGAGGCTGGGTTAGGTGTGACGGAAAACATCGGTGCAGAGGAGGTGGCAGCCGAGCTGTATAGGCGCCGAGGCAGATCGGCATTGGGCTTTAGCATCCAAACCAGACCTGGACATCTGGCGAATCGCTAGGTGTCCCGACCTGGCAAGAATCGTAGCAAAAAAAAAAAAAAAAAAAGCTTTTAAATTGTTCAAGAGCGACTGCCGAGGCGTGCATCGGTAGCCTTTCCCATCTGGGGAGGCCTTTCAGATGGTATTTAGCTACAATATCTTGGGCCCAACTGGCGTGTTATTCCGGAACATTTGAAAGGCGGCGAAGCTGGGAAAGGCTGGAATAGAAAGAAATATAAAGATGAGGGTGAAAAAGAGTAGTTTATTTTTTCTCCTTCAGCTTCTTCACCGGATTTTGGCAGAAAAATAACAAGATGCAGTGTTAGGCCCTGAGAAAAAAAGGAGTTTCTGAATCCACCGGCATAATATAAACTTTCATTTTGAAACCATGCTTCTAAAACAGTAGTTCTCAGCCTTTTTAATGCCGCGACCCCCAACCGGTCGTAAGTCGAGGACTACTCAACCGGTTGTAAGTCAAGGACTACTCAACTGATGCAGCACCGTTTGCAGAATGGGACTTTTGGCAGGCTCAGCAGGGCAGAGACAGCATGGACAATTCCTATTGGCTTTTGAAAGCCAATAGAATTAGACTCTATTCAAGAGAATCTGTTCTATTGGCTTTCAAAAGCCAACAGAATAAAAGGGAGTAGCACAGCTAAGGAAAAGGGGAAAAAATGGCGGACTGCGTTGTTTGGCGACCCCGGTGAAATGGTCGTTCGACCCCAAATGGGGTCCCGACCCACAGGTTGAGAACCACTGATCTAAAAGAAAGGGAAATCTGTTATGATTCACTCAATTATGATTTGAATTAAGCTTGGTTGGGCTGTTCCTCTTTGGAGTCAAGTCTAACATGGACAGCTTGGGAGAAATACACTAGAAAAAAAAGAAATTTGAATGATCTCATCTGAGATCCTTGCATAAAGAGTAGACTGGGCTTCTTTGTATTTTATGAGTGGCTCAGTCAGCTTAGAATAGATACGATATTCCACTTAGTAAATAGAAACAAACAGTCGGAAAAAGTTTAATTTGTTTATAACAAATTTGTTATAACACAATTCTGTGTTATGCAATTCTATTTGTTTATAACACAATTCTGAACAACTTTTAGAAAAGGAAAGTCCTGTTTGAGTTAAAAAAAAATCCTTACATTTTATTGAACCTGCTTTCAAGTTCAATAATTTGATTTCAGGAACTTCCTGAACATGTAGACATGCACACACTTGTACTATAAGTAGGTTAAACTTTTGAAGTGGCTTACTCCCAGATACAGTCATCATGATTTGGCTGCAGCTTCAGTTTGGGATGGATGTGAAAAATTTGGAAACAGGATTGGCAAAAACAAAACTGGTCACCAAGCCTCAGTTATTTCACTTTTCATGCCAGCCTATCTCCTTATGAAACTGAACAATAAATATTCTGCCCTGGATAGCAGGTAAGAAACTAGAAATGAGTTTATAGGATACCAAACTTGTTGTTTAGAAATGCAAGCAATACAGCAAGGCTGAACATGAATAAAAATATAAGGGATGAAAAATTTGTATTATAAAGCAAGGGTGTGTTTCAGCTGTAAGAAAAGAATTGCCCAAGTATAACTTGAGGTTTCCTGCTGCAGTAGTAAAGCCAGCTTTATTAAGCCAGCTGCAGTAGTAAAGCCAGCTTTATTAAGCCACAGCAGTTTTTTTTTGGGGGGGGGGTTCATTTGGTTTGTATTTTATTTTTCAGTGTGGCCTTCTTGAGCCAGTGCACAGCCTGAAATATAGTTTATGCATTTGCCAGACATATCAACATTTTTCTGAATTTTAAATGCACACAATTTGCACACATTAGGGGAAAATGAACAAAAAATTAAAATGCAATAGGGAAACATATATATATATATATATACATTGGTATAAAATGTATATATTTGAGCTCAACTATTTGGGTATCACACTGCACTTGGTGTCTCTTTGGGCACTACTGCTGTGCTGCACTATTTAATAATAACCATCTGAAGTAGTTTTGTTTTTACCTCCTGAAGAGGTACATGTAAGATGGCCATTGTGTAAGGATACATTTGCCCCACTTGAAAGTCTTTCAAGTGGCATAGCAAGTATTCATTAATCCCGAAGGCCTGGAGACTAAAAAATATGAAGAACGGTTGCAGGACTTGGGTTTGGCTAGTCTAAAGAAAAGAAGAAATAGGGGAGACATGATAGCAGTATTCCAGTATTTGAGGGGCTGCCACAAAGAAGAGGGGTTACATTATTTACCAAAGCGCCAGGGGAAAGAAGAGAAACAGTGGTTGGAAACTGATCAAAGAGAGAAGCAACCTGGAATTAAGGAGAAACTTTCTGACAGTGAGGACAATTAACCAGTGGAACAGCCTGCCTCCAGAAACTGTGGACACTCCATCACTGGAGATTTTTAAGAAGCCACTTGTCTAAGATGGTTTAGGTTCTCCTGCTTGAGCAGAGGGTTGGACTAGAAGACCTCCAAGGTCCTATTCTATTCTATTCTATTCTATTCTATTCTATTCTCACAAAGTATAAAAGTTATTTGTATCTCTTTTGTGCCATGGGTAATCAACTGTTGTGTATGGTATCATTTGAGTATACCATAAAGATTCTAATCTTGCTAAGCTATGTCTGTGATCCATGTTTGTGATTTTTTTTGTCAAGTTAGGGAAAAACCATGAAGCATTAGATTTGTGATTTAATCACTGAGTCTAATCCAGGGAAGCCAGATATCAGGAGCTCTTAGGTAGCTTAGAAATTACTTATCTTGCTCCTTTCCAGAGATCATCACGTGGGGGGGGGGAGTAGGGAGTAAAACCCTACTGGGATTCATGGATCTCATGGCAAGATCTTGTTGCAGCATTCAGGGAACTGACGACTCTGTTTTTATGGCAGTTTTGAGCTATTTCTCTGGGTGCTATCAGACCATCTTGGGAAATTTCCTTGAGAATTCTACAAGGCCTCTCATATTATTTAATATAATAACATTATATTATATGTCATCAACATGTCAATACTTAGCTATATTTCTTTCATATGCTTTCATGGTTTGATGTTTCCAGAATCTCAGTATGTCCAGGCTGTAAAGGACTGAGAAAATAGTTAGCCAAAGCTAACTATTTTATGGATAGTTATAATATAATATAATATAATATAATATAATATAATATAATATAATATAATATAATAGGATCAATAATAATTAGACCTTCTGATGAGGTTGCATTTCCTTTTATGGGGCATACAATATTCACAGTCTGGTGCCCCCAAAATGACACTGAGCAATCCCTTAACATTAGTGGCAAAGATACATATGTAACATCAATGCTGGATAACTACAAATCTGTGACAAGATTGAGCTGAAAAAATCAGACGTGTCCTTTCACGAAAGAAATGGACTAAATTTGGTGATTCATAAAATGGTAACCTGAGGGTTGTACAGTAATACCTGCTATGTGAAGCAATCCTTGAAAATGTCTAAAATTGGAACTGGCTCAGAAAATTAGAAGCAGAGTAAAACTGAATTTGATAGATTCTCCTATTTCCGGCCAGATTGAGGTGTTTCTGTTAGTTAACTAACAAAGCACAAAACAAAAACACTGTTCATATAGTTAAAATATGAAAACGTTACCTATGTTTATTTCTTCCTTCTTTTTTACTTCCTTTTTTACCACTTCGGGTGTTGAGGAAGATACAAATTCTGGTTCTTGCATTTCTAGTGGCCTCCACCATTGTTATTTGATATAGTAGCATGTCTTTGATATTGTCTCTCCAACTTCTTCTGACTCTGCCTCATGTTTTTTTGGCATTTTCCTCTTTTTGTTTATGGCATGTATAGAATCCCAAAAATCCCAAGTCATTCACTCCAGGGAAGCAAACTATGGTATTCCTGTGTTTCTTTATTGGTTATTATTAATAAAATAATTTACTGGATAATATTTGAGATTCATTCATAACATTTGGCTTTGATCAATACAATACTGTATTTATTATTTAGTGTTATATGTTAGGTCTATGCTAAGCTTTATAGGGTTATTCAGTTTGAAGAAAATGAAGTCAAAATTACTGTATTGGACCAGATCGATAAACTTACATTTTTACTTACCCAAATAGTTTTTGCATAAATTCTTTTCAGCTGTTTCTCTACTATTTCAGACATATGGTGTTTATATATAAGACAGGCACAGAAGAAACTTGCCTTGATGCAAAGCAAGCCAGGGAAAATTAAATCCATCTTGATGTTTATAAAGTAGATTATCTTCCTTCTAAACTTCACTGTATATCCTGAGATGGATTAAATAATTTTATACATGTATATTAGGTGTAGTTGTTCTGCAAACTTGAGAGGATTTATGACATTAAGGATGGGTTAAAATTGCTGCTTGTTGTCTAGTGTCACTATCAGATCAGGATCTGTGTGTGGTTCCCATATAACAAGTGTGATCTTCTGTGTGGTTCCATCTCTGTGATTAGATCCTTAAAGCTAGAAGTAGCACAGAGTTGAGTAGCCCCATCTCTAGGTCTCCCCAGATTTTGGAGATCATTTGTTATTTGCTCATTTCACTGATATTTCTCCACAAGGCCCTTTAATAACAACACACTGCTTTTTTGGTTAAAAAAGAAATTAATGAGGCTGAGTTTGAAATATGTCTACACCTAAAACAACTGCATAGACCATGATGAATGTACTGTATCCACTGTCTTCTAAGAGCTCTGTAGAGCTCTGTGCTAGTTCTTAATCCTGAAGGTGAGGTGGCTACTGAAAAAAAACAATGTTCTCATGGTTAGATGATCAGCTGCCAGCGAGAGTTGCCTTGAGTATGATTGTTGTTATTGGTATCATTATTTAAGTAGTGTTAAATTATTTTCATATAATGTTGTGGAGGTATTGATGAACAATTTGAAACTTCATGAAGGGATTGATGAACTGAAAAGTTTGGAGATTGTTGCTTAAAGTATACATCTTGTAAAACTCCAAGCAGGTTAATGAAATACCTTGCTGGTCATTGCTTCAGTTTTAAGCCTGACTGACACAGTCATATACAAGGAGATAGTAAAATGAATAAACATAAACACATGCAGCCAATTTAATTATATCTGCTGCATAACTAATTCATTTTCTCATTATGCTGCATATTTAAAAGCCCTGACTCTTTAATTTTGTTTAGTTCACACCATTTGAACCATTGGGAATATTAATCTAAGCTAAATATGTTTTCCATTGTTTGTAGTGCTATTTTTTTCTTGACCTGTTTTTTTGGGTTTAAAATAAAGCTTCAGGAGCTATGAATAGTATTGTAAAGAAGGAAAGAATGTTGATTCATTTCAGTTTTGTGTCTAGTTGTTTGTTGCAGCTTAAATTATAGTAGATTATGTGGGAGGAGGGAAAGGAAAATCTTGTGCTTATCACACAATTTTGAGAAGCATAATAACTTTGCTTTAAAAAGAGATGGTAATTTTACATAGAACTGGTCTTTATGAACCAGGTCCTTCAACAAAGCTGATTGATGCTTTTTGGATTTAAACAGGTTAGTGCTATGAAAATCTAAAAGATAAGTTAGTGCTGTATCTTACAAGAACATTGTAGAAACTCCCACCCGCCTAATAAATGACCAGGATATCATTACCAGATGTATAACAACGATGATAATTGAAATCTGAGTAACACCGCCAATTACTTACTAGCTGGACTTTCACCTTTGCTGGGCAGCAATGGGAATGGAAAATGTTTATGTAATTAAATAGTAGCAAAAAATGTTTTCCTGCATATTCATTATTCATGAGTGTACTTCTTTCAAAATCATACATGAATGAGTCATATGTTTGTTTGGAAGGCAAGTGTTACCATGAGATCTGGAGTATGGTATTTTTGGTCTTCTGAGCCTCTGGGATCATTCATTTTACATGGTGTTTGTTCTAGCATAAAATGATGGATAAGAAAGCTTTATTTAAAATCAGAGTGATAGTCACTGTGTATCCTGTGCAGAAATGTTACACATTAGTGCATTCCTGTTTAGTCCCACAGAGTTCTTCTGTGGAAATCTGGCTGTGAGGTTTGGAAGAACCTGGTCCATGATTATCTCTCTCTGGGTCAAGAGGATGGGGCTCCATCTCAGGTTACAGCTAATGATGAACTGTGATCAAGCTTTATATTTCTCTTGGTCCTTGGTACGGTAGATCTATGAGCTGTACAGGTAGTCCTGTACAGTTGAGCCCAATATTTCTATTGCTAAGCAAGGCAATTGTTAAGTGAGTCTCTCTCATGCATTTTACGATCTTTTTGACCAGTTAAGTGAATCTTGTGGTTGTTAAGCAAATCTGCCTTCTCCCATTGACTCTGCTAATCAGAAGCTCCCTAGGAAATTTGTAAATGACAACCCCAGGATATGCAATAAATATATGATGGTTGCCAAGCGCCCGTATTTTGATCATGTGACTGGGGATAATGCAATGGTTGTAAGTGTGAGAACTGCTTATTAATCACTTTTTTCAGTGCCATTCTAACTTCAAATGGTCACTAAACAAATGGTTCTAGAT
Organism: Crotalus tigris; assembly: GCF_016545835.1. Lineage (NCBI taxonomy): Eukaryota > Metazoa > Chordata > Lepidosauria > Squamata > Viperidae > Crotalus > Crotalus tigris. The sequence goes on from NW_024098363.1 coordinate 141,038, forward strand.
GGAGGATTACCTGTATAGCAGGAAGGTAGGTAGATAGAGAGAGACAGATAGAGGCATACAAATAACACAAGATAAGAATGCTATTCTTACCTGTCAGTACTCTTAGAGCTGATGACATATTCCATAGGATACAAGATTACTGCTATCCAGGGCTTTTTTTGGTCATAGAACGCCTAGAACGGAGTTCCGGCACCTTTTTTGGATGGAACCTTGTAGGGTAGGTATGACTTGTGATTTCTGGCACTTTTTTTTTTTTTTTTTTTTTACAAAAAAAGCACTGCTGCTATCCGATGTCTCCCCTATAAATTCCCATATAAACAAGAACTGATGGCACAGCAGCATATTCAACACTTCTCTGGCTCTCATAAGCCATCACACAGAAAGGAAGTATGGAGAGTTTTTCATTTTTAAAAAGCGAACCAAAAGGCACATTTTACATTGGAGATGGTGTTCAGCAGCAGCACACATGTTCTTACGTTAGCATTTTAGATATTTCCTTTGCAAATATGATATTGAATAGAAAGGAGCAGGATCACTGCATTTGAGCAATTTGAGAAATTATAGCTTGAGATTTATCAGTAATAATAAAAATATGCTACATGTGTAACAAGGATGGTCCCCCAAATGAATCCGCATAGGTTTGGCTGAGATGTGACCACAAACCATGGTCTGCCATGATGAGAATGAACAATTGTAGCTTTGAACTCATGTTTTTTTTTCTGGTCTCCTTCCTTTGTGAATAAGATCAAAATCTTTTAGTGAACAGTAAACTATAAATTGACACTGTGCCCGAATGCCCTAAGAACGTAATCTTAAAATCCTATTGTATGAGAGAGATATATAATTTGAAATATCATTATGGTTGGTCACAATCAGCCAGGTATTTAGGCATTGATTTACCTATCAAATTATTCTCTAATAATGTGACTAGAGATAAATAGCATACAAATTTTAAATTATTATTATAATAATAATACTCCTGATCAGTCACAGAGCAACCATAGGAATTTAGAAACTATAACTCCAGGTGTTTGCACATCCTATATTTTGATGCATTAGATTGGAGATTGCAACTATGATATGCATAAAATAAGCTATATTCTCCAATTTATTTTATTAGATAAAAATACTTAAGGACTCCCAAGGATTTCTAAAGAAGGTTGTCCTTTATTAGGGCTAATAATATTGAACCTTGGATGAGGGCAAATCAATGAAAGTCAAGCCCAAGAAGACAAAGATTTTTTTTTTCAATTACAGTAGAAGTAATATATCCATGGAGAAAGCCTTTGTTAAATGACAATGTGTGGTGCTATCTCCCACATGCAGCAGCATCACTGGTAGGTTTGTTTAGAGCCCTTTGAGTGACAATCACCTCGTTGTCAGCTCTATATAAAAGGTGTCCCAAGTTCTTTCTCCTTTCATTGCTGCAGCAACTACAGCATAAATGTGGGAATTATTTGCAGGAAAGGCAGATGGAATTAAAGTTATAAAAGCATCTTTTTATTTGTGTTCACATTTTTCCTTTTATTTAATACTTTGGGGTTTTTTTTAGTGCAGCTTAAATCATATGATAAAAATGAATCCAAACAACATAAACCACTATAAGCAGAGCAGTACAATAAAAAATTCTCTGGTTCAAGCCACAATTAGCTGCTGATATTATTACATACACAGCAAAGTAAAATCATTATTAATATTATTATTTGCTGCTTGCATATTATGGAGAGAATGTAGATTATCTGGGAAGCAATTCACCAAGGTGGACAGAATAACAGGGTTGGAAGAGACTTTGGAGGTCTTCTAGTCCCACCCCCTGCTCACAGCAGAAGACTTTATTCCATTCCAGGAGCTGGTCTGTGAGGGATCCTGCTCCAGATCAGGGGCTTAGTTTCCTGCTTGTTTGTTCCTCCTCATTCAATAACTACATCACCAGCTACAAGCTGTTTTATTTATTAGCAAAAAATAACCTAAGACCGTGGTGGCGAATCTATGGCATGCGTGCCACAGGTGGCTCGCAGAGCCCTCTCTGTGGGTACGTGTGCCGTCGCCCTAGTCCTAGGCCTTCAGCTGGGTTTTATAAAACCTTTTCACTTTAGGCCTCCGCCGCCATGTGAAAAAAAAAGTTCAATCAATCAATTTCAACTTCTTGCGGTAAAAAAAAGGATCTCATAAAGTTGGAATTGATTGATTTAACTTTTTAGTCCCACCCAGTCTGCCGTTACCACCTCAGCCATGCCCAGCCAATGCACCATGCCCACCCAATTGGCCACACCCACCCATTGGGCCATGCCCACCCAATGGGCCACGCCCACCCAGCACCCGACAATAGAGAAGTGGGTTTGGGGTTGCAGTTTGGGCACTTGGTCTCTAAAAGGTTCGCCATCACTGACCTAAGACATTCAATTTAACATCATCTTCACTGTGATTATTAAAAAAAAGTTTTTGCATGATATATAAATGGGGTAACATGCTATACAGGCATTGGTATATGCCCTACATATAATAGCTTGAGATAAGGAGCAAATTGATGGCTATTTAACAATAGTGGGGAACTAACCTTAGCCAGGAAGAAGAAAACAATCAGTTGAATGAGGTTAGAAAGAACATTTTGCATTTTTTTTTTTAACTTGACCGGTCATCCATCCTGACCCCACTTCTTGTTTGAAGCATGGAAATAGCAATTGTCTAATTATATTATAATGAGGATGTTATCCAGGATAACTTCCTCATTATCTTTCTGGGGGTACTTCAAAGCAGAGAAGTCCTTGACATGAAATCTCAGTTGCTCTCCAGGCATAAGTATGAACAAGAAATTCCTTCCTTACCTCTTTTTCTTTTTATCACTTTCTAGCTGGCAGGATTTAAGCCCCACACTGCCCCTGGCACTGCTTAAAAATGTGAGCTCACCTGCTAAATCTGTCCACCTATTCTTTGTGACAAACAGACATTAAATCCTATACGGTATAATCCTTGAGAGAAGGTTTATTAAGGAGTCTTATTCAAAACCAAACATGCTTTTTCTGCAGTAAAACAAAGTAAAACAGTAAGATACTTGGGATCTAATGCTTACTGCTACTATGCTATATGTGTTTCTGAATGAATTTCTGCTATTTTGATGATTTGAGATACAAAATAATAGTTTCTTTCCTCCTTTTCACATTGTAGGTCCCACATTCATGGGTCCAAGTAAAAAAGTGGATTTGAAAATCATTATCATTGGAGCCTTGGGGTAAGCATATTTTTAAAATCTTTTCTAAGATGCATTTCTCTCTCTCTCATCATGAACTCCCATTTTATTCTCATAATAAGTTTGTGAGACAGGTTAAGGAGACAGAAAATGATAAAATGGCGACTGGCTGAAAGTCACAGGCTACATGGAGAATGATTTGAACTGGGATGTCCCCTTCTGACTTTGGCTTTCTAGTGACTATCCCAGAAGTGTTTGTTTATTTATGTAATTATGTAATCATCTGTTAACAGTGAATGTGGTGACATACAAAGTCAGCAGTTACAAACAATAATCCATGATAACCAACTGGAATAATACATCTCAGCCATAAAACCATGCCAGCAGCATAACTCACCTCACCTCCTGGCCCAAATGTCGGCCAAGACAGCCAGGTCTTCAGAGTCTTACAACAGATAAGATAGTCTGGATCTTCACAGGGATGTTGTTCTACAGAGAAAGCAGGAATCCAATAAGATGACGTTGTTGAATAGAGGGGACTTGGAGCATACCCCTCTGCTGGGAGTGATGTAGAGAGTACTCAGTGGAGCAGTATAGAGAGTAAGGAAGATGACTTTGACAAAGATATGCAAAATCCATTGCTAGAGCAACAAGGGATTAAATATATTTTAAGTCCACAGAAGGCAGATATTCTTTTATGATAATATGCTTCTGCAGCTCAGGTGCTGTCTTATTCCTATTGCAAATAGGAGAAGGACGTACAACATAACCAGAATGTATCTATCCATTAAATAGACCAGACCCAGTAATCAACTCCAGAAGCTGTGAATGCTCCAACACTGGAAGTTTTTAAGAAGAGACTGGACAGCCATTTGTCTGAAATGGTATAGGGTTTCCTGCCTGAGCAGGGGGTTGGAATAGATGACCTCCAAACTTTATTATTATTATTATTAATAATAGAATCTTGCAAGTTTAAAATAAGTTGAAAATAATGATGTATTTTTTTTTCTGACATTGGAAAGAGGAAAGAAACTTTTTCATTAGAAATGAAAGTAGATTCACATACTTAATTATGTAGAGTTTAGAGTGGATAGAAGAGGAACTTTCATAGTTTTAAATTTCAAGCATTTGTGAGCAGAATAGAAAAATATGGAATTCCAGCTTGAATATGCTGCATAATGTTCACTAGCAAATCTTTATTCATTACTTTTCTCTTATAGTCCTGGCTATTTTTTTTTCACCCAGATGGAATTATTTTTCTCTAAGTGAAGCAGAAGGGGTACATTTAAAAGAATAGGCAGGTGGAGTTTAAGGACTCCTTAGAGTCTTTAGACTAATTTGCTGGATAATACTCATTTGTAAGTTCTCTGTTCCTCATTACTGGTGAATCATAAACATATATTTGGGAAAAATGTGTATTATTTTTTAAAAAAAGTTATTTATTTTTCACATTTCTGAACTGCTCGTCTTCCTCAAAGAGGGACTGGGAGGTGTACAATAAAATATTAAAATATAATTAATTTTTAATGAAATGATGCATATACTCTTAGAAAATGGAATTTCATGTCCATAAATACTTAAAATACTATTTCAGTTCTTGGAATTCCTCTTTTTAAGATGATGTGTAAAAACTGCTGCAATAATGTTTTAAAGGATTGGTGATAGATATGTGAAATGCAACTGACAGTACATCATAAAATGTTAAATTTTTTTTAAAAAAACCCACCATAAATAAAGTCAAGGAAAATTATGGATGTGACAGATGACTTTTGTGATTCAATAAAGGTGCTCCTTAAGCAACCCTCGCTATCTTGATATATTAGTTTAGAAAAAAGTCCTTTGACATATGACCATTGTAGTTAACCTATTTTTAAAAAGATCGAAGTACTTAGATGAATGTGCCATGGATTTATGACCAGTTACTCCAGAAAAAAAATGGAATTTCTACTTGCTGACTTTAATAGGAATATTACACTACAGCTATCTACTTTGTGCTACTAGTATGACCAGATTGAGTTAGCAATTTGTTAGTGATAATGCTACAGATCAGATAAACAACAAAGCAGGCAAAGAGAATATTTCTTTCTTTTTTAAGTTGTCTCTAGTTGAATGTCTATGGAGATTCTTAGTCATCCAGGTCATAGTTATCCCAAAGACACTTTTTTCACAAGGCAATTGGACTTTGTTTTTCTTGGAAGACGTTTCGCTTCTCATCCAAAAAGCTTCTTTAGCTGAAAAAGCTTCTTGGATGAGAAGTGAAACATCTTCCAAAAAAACAAAAAAAACAAAAAAACAAGAAAGTCCAGTTGCCCCATGAAAAAGCATCTTTGGGATTGTCTGTAGTTGCTATTGTGCAGTAGTTGCTATTTGCTTCCAAATAAACAATCCATAGGATTATTTTTGTCAATTACATTTGTATATTGTATATTGATCAATACTTGCAAATACGTATATGCTATGCAAGATTAATTTGGAAATTATTATCTGAAACTAATTTGATGGAATCACTTATTTGAAATAAATATTTGAATCACCAAATTCATTGTTGAAACTGGATGGCTACAATTTTGAAATGGATTTTGAGTTATTCCCACAACCACCACCCCAATAAACTGTTATGGGTATTTTTTAATGTTTTCTAAACGGCTGTGAGTGTTCACTGATGTAGTGGTATACATGTAGCAAAAAAGTAATAATATTTGTTAGTAAGTACTGTATATTATTTCTTTCTGAAGAAATTTATATGGTCACTAAGAGTCCATGGAGACTTGCTAGCAGATCATCATCACATTATAGTCTTAGTATGTAGCCTTCTTCCTATTCCCCCACCCCCACACAAAAACAACCTTGTTGTGAGAGAGGGCTGAGAGAGTGGTCCAGAGTCACCGAACAAACCTCTGGGAGAGATGGACTAGAACCTGGCTCTCCAGCACTTTCACCATTATGCCACACCAATTCCCATTGTACCATTTGTGATATAATGTTTTGAGCGTCCATGTTTTTCTTCTGAAGCTGGGAGAGTTACAAGGGAAGAAAACAGAGTTTGCTGTCCCTGATCTAGTGAGAATTATTGTATTCATTTGAGTTTACATTTCTTTTATAATGTTTGTATATTGATTAGAGATTTTCCACTGTCCACTTGCAGATAAAGCAATTAGAATATTCCAGGGTAAATATATTAAATAGATGTTGTATAAGAAAATTTATACAGCCCAACAAGTAGAAATCAGGAGACAAACCAAAGAATAGAAATGGTGTTCTGGAAATTAAAAAAATGACTACTTACAAAAATTACATTAAAGAGAACCTGCTAAGTTTAAGAACAGATTGCAGTCCAAATATATGATTAAATGGTAACTCTAGGTGTTTTGTTGGCCAGTATCGGTCAGATAGATTGTACTGAACACTTTCACTTACTCAACTAATACTTGATATGCAGATGTTAAAACCTGGATCATCATCAAACAAACAAACCTGAATGATAGCACCACCAGTACATAGAGTGAAATGTCCAGACCACTCTATTTTAGACACCAAGAAAGACACATCTTCTATAAATTACATAAGAACCTAGTCAGGAGATGATCTCACATTTGTTGCTTGCGAACAAATATAAAAGCAATGGATACAGTGTCTGAAATAAGGCCATGCTGATCACCTAAATTGTATAAAGGGTATAACTAAATAGTTCTAACATTTCTACAGACTTATTTTAGTACAGGCAATAACTGATTATGATTAGAATTTGTCTTTGATTAGGATTCTCTGATTTCATCAGTTCAGGTGAAACAGAACATTAATGGACAATCTTTTAAAACATTCCAATCCAAACTTGTTGAAATGAAATTTGTATATATGCTTCTTCTTTTACCACAGTGTAGGAAAAACGTCTCTCCTACATCAGTATATTCACAAGAGATTTTATGAAGACTATCGCACCACCCTGGGAGCTAGTATTTTGTCCAAAGTTATGGAAGTAGATCACACACCACTGAAATTGCAGGTGACAGATGTTTTAATGTCTCAGATATCTTATTCCATGCTTAGCCAAATATTTATAGCTCAGTCAAATGTACTGCAAAGAAAAGACAGATATTGTGAAATACTTTCATATGTTTATATTACTATTGGCAGCAAATTTCCAAGAGAGACCACAGCTTAAGACATTGTAAGAAGAAAATAATGTTAATCTATGGTGGCAAAAAAATCAAGAGGAATCTGGTAGCTGGTATTTAATGAAGTGAGCTGCAGCTTACAAAGTCATGTGCTTTTTAATAAAATTTGTTGGGAAAGGAACTATCAGACTCCTTCAGAGCTTAAGAATATCACTTTGTAATTGCATCTCTCACTAAAATGCTGACTTTGTTAATAAACTTTTTGTTTTTCACATAGTCACCTTTAAAGTGTTGGTATTTTGGTTTTCCTTTGAGAAGAGGAATCACCTACCTATATGTCAGTGATCTATAGGGAGGCGAGGTGGGAGTTCAACACCAAGCATAGTTAATCAGTTTGTGTAACAGCCTCTGCAAATTTGTCCCAAATCAGTCTTCTGCTAGCCAATTGCAAGCCATTTCCTTGCTATTTCTTAATAGATAACACATCAAAGTGAATATTCATATTTCATATAAACGTAACCTTAATTATTGATACCTGTGGAACTGAACCTGCTACTCATTCATTCACACTCTGTTTTCCTTCCCTGAAGCATGTGGCATGGCTCCTTGTTCAGATGTTTCCCTCAATATCAAGCAAGGGAGGCTTTCCTTGTGTTATTCAGTGTGCCTCGGAGATAGCTCCCTGTCTGACTGTATTTTTTGCTTAATATTAGGAAGGAAGGAGATATTACAAAGCAAAGTATCCACCTCAGATACCCTTTGATGTTATATGAATGCTTTTGAGGCCCACAGTAGCCCCACTAAAATGGTAAAGAACATCCCAAGCATCCCATCCCAATATTCTGATATGTAGGGATTTTGAAAACATCGCTCCCCATTATAAGATCCATTTTGTGAACAGGTTAATATATTCTCGTAGTCATGTAGTGAGCACGCTTATCACATACTTCAGACTTCCAAATGTGCACCCCACATCCAAGAGTTACCTATCTCTGCTGTAATGGTTGCGGTACTGATGTTAATGCAGAAAGACTTCTTGTCAATTGTAAATAGAAAGATAAAATATAATTATGACTGAATTGTAGAATAGTAATGTTTTTGACACTGCAAATACTAACGCTTGTATGTTCTTCCTCCTTTAGATTTGGGACACTGGAGGCCAGGAACGATTCCGGTCCATTGTGTCCACATTCTACAAAGGTTCAGATGGTTGCATGCTGGCTTTTGATGTCACAGATATGGATTCTTTTGAGTCCTTGGATGTTTGGAGGAATGATTTTCTTCAGAAAGTCAACTCTACAGAGCAAGGCTTCCCAATGATTGTGCTGGGGAATAAAATTGACCTGGAAGATCGACAAGTAAGAGATGGAAGTGGAAATAAGAAGGGAAGTTGAATATAGAGCTTTCCAATCAGGGTCTGAGGACAAATTTTCAGTTTGTTCTCACATAATAAACTTAAAGAAAAACTAACATTTTTGTAACACAAAGAATTATTTGCATCTTTACCATGCTACTTATTATAGGACTTTCCCATCTCCAGATATTGACTATTGGAACTAAACTGTGTTTGTGCAAAAGGCCTGCATTCCTATGCATTCCTTTTGTTAGCTATCAAAATGGCTATGATCTCGTTTAGTGCTGAGTCTAGCCTCTGAATAATGCAAGAAATCTTGCTGCTGAGCTTCTACAGCAGATGGTTGTCCAGCCCTTGTTTAAGTCCTTCAATGAAAAATGTCTTCTGCATTATATTAAAGTATAACTGTTTTTAAGAAATTGTTCCTTACGTTTGAATAAAAATTGCCCTCTACTTGATTTAGACTTGCATTAAAACAAATCTGTGTAGCATGTATTCCCTGTCCATTAGCTTATCTTCTCCAAGGATCCCTGGTGCTTCAAGAATATATTTGTTTAACCACTATATAAAGCTTTCCTAGTACAACTCAAGATAACTTTATTATTGTTTATGTATTATATTATAATTTATTGCACACAACAATGTATCATTTTTTTGGCCATTTAACTATTGCTTTAGCTGGTGTTGCCTTCATATGCATCGAGTTCTTTCAAAGAACCTAGGCTGTCGTAATGTATTGGCATAGATACATCGGCTTACATAGTTGAGGTAGTCCTCAAATTATGATCACAATTGAGCCCAACATTTCCATTGCTAAGCAAGACAGTTGTTAAGTGAATTTTGCCCCATTTTACGAACTTTCTTGCCACAGTTGTTAAGTGAATCATTGCATTTGTTAAGTTAGTAATCTGGTTGTAAAAGTAAATCTGGCTTCCCCATTGACTTTGCTTGTCAGAAGGTGGCTAAAGATGATCACATGACCCTGGAACACTGGAACAGTCATAAGTATGAACCAGTTGCCAAGTGTCTGAATTTTGATCATGTGACCATGCAATGGTCATGTAAAAAAAAGTCATGTCACTTTTTTCAGTGTCATTATAGCTTTGAATAGTCATTAAATGAACTGTTATGAGTTGAAAATTACTTGTTATATATGCGGATCCAAGCAGTGTGACTTTTGCATTTGACAGACGGAAATTCTGTCAATGTGCAGATTTTCTATGTGCCATCCAAGATATGATACGATATGATATATGATATGATGTATTATTATGTTATATTACATTATATATTTGATATTATTTATTATTAATATTCCATTATTTGGGGATGACAATTATAAACAGCACTTTCATTGCATTCATTTCAATCATTCTTGAAAGAAACAACTTTCCATGTAATATTACCAGCTAATCAGTTATTTTAATTTATTTTTAGGTGTCCAAGGAGATGGCTTCATCCTGGTGCAAGGAGAAGGATATAGCATATTTTGAAGTTAGTGCCAAAAATGATATTAATGTGGTGCAGGCTTTTGAGACCCTGACAAGGCAAGCCCTATCAAGAGTAAGTAGCAAATTGCTTATAAGAAATAGAAAATCTGTTCTCTTTTGTACAGCAAAGACATGCCTACAATTCAAACTACAAGTTACAAGAGACACTCCATATCTGTCAGGATTATTGTAATGAAGATAAGATTAGTGAGACTGTCATTTAAATCATTAGCTAAAAGCAGTGTTTCTCAACCTTGACAATTTTAAGGCATGTGGACTTCAATTCCCAGAATTCCACAGCCAACATTGAAGTCCACATGCCTTAAAATTGTCAAGATTAAGAAACACTGAGCTAAAGGAAGATGTAATAGCTAAAATTAGTTATAAGCTGGCCTAAAGGTTGTACATTGGTTCCCTTAACTTAGCAGTCCCCAATATTTCCGGCTCTATGGACCAGTGGTGGCAGGGAGGAGGGTAGATGGTTTTGCGTGTGCACACACACTGCTTGCACAAATGCAGCTTCACGTGCTTGCATGCTTGTCTGTTGCTTGCACAGCCCAGTTCCTAAAGGGCTGTGATCTGACAATGGGCCGTGGTTCCCTGGAATGGGAACCCCTGTCTTATCTCATACTTTTTGTACTAGCTGTACAAAATGAAACTTCCATTTCTTTAGGGCATTTTAATGAAGATATTGTCTGGTTGTGGATTTTAGCTTCCTTTTTTTCTCTTATGACCAAGTAAAAGCCATGATGGATAAAGCAACTCTGATTCACCACAAGGTGTTGCTATTTGCTCACATTGCCATATGCAGAAATGTAAAGATTTTTCTTCCACAGTCTGGTTCTTGGCTTTTTCTTTCATGAATCACATGATTAGTGGATTACATGAAAGCAGAAATCTATGACCAAAAAGTGCAGTGGTTAGGAAGGCTTTGATGCTCTCTGAACCATTGCCAAAAAAAGTGACAGCTTTGATTTTCCTGCAACTAATGATGTTGTATTATATTAAACAATACATGTCTTTTTGCCTTATGCTTACATTGTGCAGGAATGTTTTTAGACTCTTCTAAAGTACAGGTGATGGCACTGAAAATTTTATGCGTTTTTAAAAATGTAACTTTTGGTTGTATTGTTTTTTCTTCCTCCAAGCAGTACAAAGTGCCTGGCTTTCAAACTTTCTTAAGAAGTTTAAGAAAGAGCTTTGAATTGAGAAAGAAATCTGCATTTGTGAGGTTCTATATTTGAGAAAAAATTATGGAAAATCGAAATGACATAATGAATAAGGAATAAAGTTTTCTCCAATTGGAGGGCTCTTAACAAAAACAATTGAAACACATTGGGCAACCAGCTTTCCCTTAAAATAACCTCATTCACTGTATTAAGAAAAAGAAAATAAAGCACCACTAGAGCCAAAGTGGAGGTCATTTTTTTAAAAAAAATTGACATTTTATAAATTTCATGAATGTACCAGGCAGTTTCATATTAAAACCCTTATCTGTCTCTCCCCATATATCTGTTTCTTAGGGAAGTTCACTGTCTATACAATTTTCAAATGATTGGCCAGGTAAATACATGGTCATATCCTGCAAAATGATTTTTTATATTTAAATTTTAGATTTATATTTTTTATTATTTATATTTTTCTCTTAGTATCAAGGGATGATTGAGAGTTACCTAACCGAATCTATAAAGCTAAGTCCAGAAGATCAGCCCACAACCAGATGTTGCTGACATCTTGTTTGGAATGATTGACATTTGGATACAGTTTGAAAGCTGGCATGTGGAACAGCTGCTGCTACTGGGGAATGCTGCTCATCAGGCTGAAAGATGAACTAATATAACAATATTGCCCTCTGGCATCCCAGCAAAGATGGAACAGAGTGCTCGTGAACACACAGACATTTAGAAATCAACATCAAGTATTGGGAAAATATTTACCAAGATGAAAGATTTATGTCCTTACTGTATCAGTCAGACCCTTCTCAGATGCCATTTTGAAGTTCAGATTTATGTTCCAGAACACTTCATGGAATGATCTGATCTCATATTGAAACTCATTCCTAGTTTTTGTCATGTTCTTTTGGTAAAACTATAGTAGATAATATCTGGATCATCTTGGAAAGGCCTGGTGTTTTCTAGATGTGGCTTAATTCCCAGATGACACATCTGAAGGTGCTAGAGTGGGTTGGGGAAAGTAGATCTACATAATTCAGGAACTGCTACTTAATATACATATGTAGTACCATAGGTATATGTCTTATTTTATTCCCACAACTGTTATGTGAGGTATGTTGAGTTGAGAAAGAGTAACTTGCTCAAAACCATCCAGTGTACTTCCATTGTAAAGAGTTGACTAGAATCTGAGTTTTGCATAGTCTGGGTCCAACATTCAACCCCTAGATCACCCTAGTTACAGCTCGATTTCCCCTCTCAGTTCCTGCTCTTGAAAATGCAATGTTAATCTAAGAATATTGATTTTACAACAGAAATGCAAAACTTTTTAATATTTGTTTATTAATATTGTACAGAATTGGAAACTAATATCACATAGGTATATGATTCTTTTTGTATAGAAACGAGGGTCAAAAAATACTGTAAAACTATAAATATAGATTCCATTTTCAGGGTGCTTCTATTTTGTAGAAGGTTAGTGCTTACTTAAGCAGGTTTACAGAGAATTTTTTTAAAAATACTAAAGAAAAATGAAATATTGGAAAAGGGAATATAATAGAATCAATTTCTACATGGAAATGTATAGCAGACATTTGAAAAAGGGATTTCTTTTTAAAAAACATTGGATATATAGTTCTTTCTTACCATTGTTCAAAGATCCTGTTTTTTACTGAAAAGAGTTTCAGATGTGAATTGTATTTATATGCCATAGATTGAAGCCATTTTCAGAAAAGATGTTCTCACATTGAATCTGTATGGAAATTGGAAGCATAATCAGGCCAATTATTGTCGTGCCAGCCTGCTGTCCGCTTCTTTGTTGGATATACTTACAAGAAGGAAGAACTTAGGTACTGGAGAAAAATACTTTCTTCCTGTAATAGTTAATGATGCATAAGTATGGATCAAGTAAACTAGAACACAAGAGATATAGATCAGGTCAAGACTAGCTGGTGCAAGCATCTGTTCTTTGCTCATATATTGATTGAATGTGTCACCTTCTTTTAAACTAAAAAAAAAGGCTGGACTAATATTGAAAATATACAGCTCAGCCAGTGCAGACAACAACTGTAATAAAATGTTAAGTTTATAAATATTTTTATTGATTTCCATCTTGTAAAAGGACCACATAGAGCCTGAACTGATATCTCATTGCAAGCTAGAATGAATTGGACAGGGAAATACGATCTCGTGAATCTGTTCTGTAAATATTTTGTTGACTGTACTACTTGAGCACCTTGGAATTCAGGTTTGGCTGGTGAGGGAGGACACAGCCAAATTCATTTTTGGACATTGTGCTGCCAACTCAATTAAAATTGAATTTAATAATAAGAGATGTGAAATTACTCAACTGGAAGAAAGACATCAAATGTACAGTGAAAGGATCAGTGTGCCTAGTAGTATTGTTCCTGAATGGATCTTAGAATTTTAATTGAGTGTAAATTAGTAGTGTGATTGTCCATATACATGAGCAATATTGATGCAGTCTCAAAATGTGTATTTTGGGACTGCATTAATAACTCACAAGAAGTGGCAGTTATTGTATTGAGAACAGTATTACAGATCTGAATGATCAATAGGGGGCAAAAAATCTAACATGTATCAGGAGAGGGATGAGTCCACAGCAGGGCTGGATTATGGATTTTTTGTTTAGATTCCTGCATTGAGCAGAGTTGGGAGCACATCTGTATTTCTGAGAACCCAGTTATATCCTGCCTATACCAAAGCACAAAACAGAGCTTTCTAGATCAACTGGATGGAATGGTAAACTTTACAGTTCTCCATAAATATCTACAAGTTGGTGGGCTATTACAAGTGAGTGAGCCAGAATATAGATGATATAATATATGGCCAAAGATATGAACATGTAAAAACAGCTTTCCTTAAAAAGATTTTCCTAAACATTTTTTAAAGAGTTAGTTGTGAGACTATAGCTCCTAAAAGTGATTATTCAAGCATATTTCTTTGTCCCACTAAAATTATTGAATGCTGCATATTCAGTTTAATTAATCAATTCACTTGGATATTCAATATTTATTACAAAAGAAAGCTAATCAAGTATGACACCAGAGTCGGTGTTAATTCTATATAAGATTTAAATTCACATAATAATATGGCTTGTTTAATTGTGAGTTATCTTATGTGAATCCAGTCACTGGTATTTATAATCTATGGTTTGTGGGCCAAATGGCAACCTTTCTGAGATTCTGAATTTAGGTAGGTCAGTGGTCACAGGGGCACAATCGTATCACGTAAATGGACAGAATTGTAATTTTCCATTGTTTCCCCTGGATACAGTTTTTTTAAAAAACACCTGTTTCAGACTTAAATTTTTTTGTGTGTTGTGTGTTCTGCCTTGGAATATCAGAATGCTGTTGTGACCTTTTCACTTTAATGTGAATGTGGTCAGAGCAGATTCAGGTTTCCATTTCAGTTTCAAGATGCTCATACAAATACAAACAATATAAATAATACAAATTCAATAAATAATAGCTCAGCAAAAGTAAATCCAGTCATGAAAACAGCAAAGCTGGTGCTAGTGGATAGAATGACTAATATTTTCAATTCTCATTTGCTTGGTTTCTCAACTGCTTTTCTGGTCAGGGTCAGTTTAGGCAACTGAGTTTAAACAGTATACATGCTGGATGGATATTTCTAGAATACATATACAATATAACACCAACCCTTACTTATCCCCAACCACTAAATATCTACTTAAATGCAAACACCTTGCATCACTTCTGGAAGGTCTCCAGGTCTGATCTTAGGTTTTATGGCAGGGAGGAGAACTTGTTTTCTCTCAAGGCCCACAGTGAGTAAGAGAAATCATCCCTCTCCTGTTTCTCTCCTTTCCCAACCAATGGACTACCAGGACATGTCATCATTGTCCAAAAACTGAGCTAACATACAGGTCTTTTAATACATTTTAATTTCAGGGCTGTGGGAAAAGAAAGGTAGGATTATACTTGAATGACTTTATCAGAATTTGGCATTGGGGATGCAATCAGTAGCTTGAGACAGAAGGCCCAAGTTGGATTAGACCTGTCAAGTGAGATTGAAGAGATTTTACCAGCACCTAGGCTCCTCTACTTTGGCCACCTAATGAGAAGGAAGGACTCACTGGAGGAAGGCCTAATGCTGGGAAGATTGAGGGCAATAGAAGAAGGGGACAACAGAGAATGAGGTGGCTGGATGGAGTCACTGAAGCAGTAGGCATGAGCTTAAATGGACTCCAGAAGATGGTAGAGGACAGGAAGACCTGGAGGAACGTTGTCCATGGGGTCGCAATGGGTCGGACACGACTTCGCAATTAACAACAACGCCTCCTCTGTGCATTATTTGTCTGCAATATAATAGCAGCCATAAAGTGAATAATGGCTCACTTCTTCATGGCTTGCCTACCCTACCCCCTACCCCTATGTAATGCTTGACTTTTAATAATGCAATTGTCCTTCCAAATTGGCATTTATCATTTATTTATTATATATCCATACTGGACCCAGATTTTACACACATGGATCCTTTCCCACATTCCTTCCTTTAGCATTTTACCTCCTTGAGTTGGTGGATCGGTCCCTTCAGCTGGAGGTGGGAGATTTGGCAGGGGGGAGGGGGATGGTGAGAGACGGGAAATGGCATTAGAGGGCACAGCAATGATGACAGGCATGAGAATGTATGGTGGGAGACAGCGTGGGTAAAAACCAAAAAAGAAGTCTCTAAGGGCTAAGATATTTCAAGACTTAATGGGATCAGTGGATCAAGTGCAACTTTTTTTTAAAGGAACTCAGCAATCCAGGGCAGGGACCAGCCAATGAAGGCAAGTCCAGTGTTGTAGCCAATTGGTGCTAGAGCTACTATCAAACCATCTATTCTGAAAGGCTTAAGATGTTCTGGTTCAGAAGCAACCATTTTAAATCTAAGCTGGAAAATGTGGGCATGGAGCGTATTTTCAATCATCTGTGTGAAGGAGGATGGAGAAAGCACTGGATTTCCCATGCTGGCAATGGGCCAAGCAGATCTGCCCTAAAATAGACAGAAAGCTGTTCTCCATAAAGCAGGCTCCATACCCATCCTAAAATAGTTGCTTAGACAGCCTGATCTTAGATTCTGATCCTAAATCACATGGAAAAATGAGGTAATAGATTTTTTTTTGGTCCTTTTCTCATTGTTTTAAAAGAAAAAAAAATGAATTTGCTTCGATCCCATGTCACAGGTTAGCTGTGAGAATGACTTACGAGCTTGTCTAATCTGGAAATGATAATAGAAGAAATTCCATGGCTGGATTACTGAAAAGATTTAATCCTTCCACCTTTTTCTATTTTGGTTTCCCATGATCTAGCACAGGGGTAGGCAACCTTGGCTCTTTTATGACTCGTGGACTCAGGAATTCTGGGAGTTGAAGTCTACAAGTCATAAAAGAGCCAAGGTTGCCTATTCCTGATCTAGCAACAAGGAAAAGATGTAAGTTTTAAAGCGGGTTGCTGAGCTTTGAATGTTCAGCCAAGCATCAATTTCCCAAGTGCCTTTGCATCTTCTTTCTTGAGTGGGAAACTCCAGAAATCGTTAATAACAAGGAGGAATACAAGCCCACTTTCTAAGTAAGCAAAAGGAAATGCAAATTAGGTCATTTTTATCAGCTACTGGACAATCCATTGGGTCATCTTTTGAGAGAAAGATCTGATGTGTCCAGAATGAAAACACAATAAATGGTATTGCTATCATTTTGCTTTGAAAATTAAAGAAAAAAACATCAGTTTATTAAAAAATAAATATTTGCAGCAAGAGAAATATTGTTCCCTGCAGTCACATGAATGTGATTTCCAAGAGTACCTGCTGGTTCACCATTGGCTTTCCTGCTGGGGACCTGACAAGAAGCATTGGAAATCATGGCTACAGGGAAACTACAACAGCCACAACTTTGCAAACAAACTGTTCTGAACATTCTAGAAATTTCAACTCAATTGGATAGTAGGTCTCAAATTGTTCATATTTTTAAGTTAGCAGATTTTAAGTACCTTGATTCAAAAAAATGTTGCAATCATTTGGGCTAACTTGAGGGTACAAACAGACAAACCAAACACTGAGAATTTTAGTAATATATAGATCTGGAAATCCCAGGTTAATGATTGCCTTTCTTCAGGAGATAACTAGTCATGTAGTAAATACAAAAAGTTGTGCTACTTGCTTAATAGATGGAATGAAACAATCTCTAAAATGCTAATGTTACAGTTAACTTAAATTGCAAAGACGACACTGCCACAACAGTTTATCACAAAATAAGATATTATATCGTACTACTTCATTAAAGTGATCAATTTTTTTACAATGAAAAGGAGGTCACAAATAAATTGAAGAAAAAAATATCGTACATAAAAGAAACATTTTATTCATTGCAACAATAATACAGAATACACTATAATATGATAAATGCATATTAAAAAACATAACAATTTATATTATAATTATGCTTCATGCCGCACGCCCCTGCCCGCAACCGCCCTGCCAGCACTGCAGCCCCGCCATGTAAAGCGGGCCCCGAGGTTCCCAAAGCACCAGCTGTGCCGGCTCCGGCCCTGGGGGGCAGCCCGCCGTCGACACATCCTGCCTGCAGTCACCCCGCCAGCACCACCGCCCACCCTGCACAGCCCCGTGTAGAACAGGCCCCGCGGCTCCCACAGCACAGGGCAGCCGGCCACCGCCACTCCTCACACCCCCGCTTGCAGCAGCCCCGCTGCCTCTGCCTCTTGCGCCTGCAGCCCTTATTGCCCTAGCAGGGCCGAAGATCAAGAGAAAGTTACCGTGGCGTTGCTGCTCCAGTCTCCTCCAGGTATCTTTGGGACTAACTAGGAGATGGTGTAGTTGGATAGCAAGGAGGGGTGCAAAGTTCCTGCCAATTCACCTTTGCTGCAGACAACTTACATGTGCAAAGTTTGCCGGCTGGGTGTTTTGGCGCGTTCAGCAGCAATTCCTATTGGCTTTCGAAAGCCAATAGGGGGAGTAGCACAGCTCATGCAAAAGTTGAAAAAAAACCATAAAAAAGGTGCCAGAAAGCCGTTCTGAGCGTTCTATGAGAAAAAAAAGCCCTGCAGATTAGTCTTCAAATATCAAAAAGGAGGACATGTAGGAGGACACTTTTCGAGGGAGGACAGAACTTTAAAAAAGAGGACTGTCCTCCCTAAAGGAGGACGGTTGGTCACCTTATACTTCATTCCTGAAATCCAGTCAAGAGTTGACATTAATTGTATATGAGCAGTTCTAATCTTGGCATTGAAATGCCCCTGATCATTTTTGGAAATTGTCCCCCGCTGAATCTCCATACCTTAGTATGGAGGAGTACATCCATGCATGGTAATACATCCTATGTCAGCAAGCTGCTCTGGAACATGAAAAGTAAGAATAACAAAATTCATCTGATTATGTGCTGACTGCAAGTGATTAATATCGAACAGGCTCCAATATATCTAGCCTTAAAGGGTTTTGGATGGAAGGTTCTCATTCAACTGGCACTTCATTGTTTTCTCTGGGATGGCTGTGTTTCCCAGCCATTCCAGAGCTGTGAAAATTTACATCATCTTAAATCACACTGCCTACACAGCATCTTAATGAGCATCTGGAATGGGGCTATGCTGGATGGCTCCTCCACATGACACTGTAATTACAATTAATGGCAGTTTTCCTTGGCTGAAATTCAAATACTGCCAACTTCAGAAATAGCTGCCATGAAATTCTGTAGAAAATGTCTGTTGGAATAGTGCTTGTAATGTCTTGGCAGCCAATCGCTTTGTTCTTTTTTTAAAAAAAAATAGTCTAATGGCTATTCCTGGTTGTAAAGTGATTAGCTTACTTACTAACACCAGTCACCTGCATTTGTGCAGTCCAGGTGTAACTGCTACAGAAGTTTGGATACAGAGTTCAAGAAAAGAGTAAATCCAAGAAGAAATATATATTGTATCTACCTAATTTGTTCAAAATGATCATTGACCTATTGACTAAGGTGACCAACGTTTTTACAATGAAAAGGAGGACACAAATAAATTGAAGAAAAAAATATTGTAAATAAAAGAAACATTTTATTCATTGCAACAATAATACAGACAACTTGCATGTGCAAAGTTTGCTGGCCGGGTGTTTTGGCGCGCTCAGCAGCAATTCCTATTGGCTTTCGAAAGCCAATAGGGGGAGTAGCACAGCTCATGCAAAATTTGAAAAAAAACCCATCAAAAAAAGGTGCTGGAACGCCATTCTGAGCGTTCTATGAGAAAAAAAAGCCCTGCAGATTAGTCTTCAAATATTGAAAAGGAGGACATGTAGGAGGACACTTTTTGAGGGAGGACAAAACTTGAAAAAGGAGGACTGTCCTCCCTAAAGGAGTACAATTGGTCACCTTACTATTGACTGGTCATCTGAACAACCCAGGAACTACTCAGTGGCATCAATGACTTAGATGTTTCTGTTTCTCTGCCCAGATTTGTGGTTAAGAGTTGAGGAAGAGCTGGAGCTTGAGAAATTACTTTACTGGTTCTTATATCAAATCAAATCAAATCACAAATTTCTATCATCCAAAAGAGTTTAACGAGGTTGCACATTGAAATTGCATCTGTATCAGGTTATATTCTGTGATACAGGAAATATTCTTTAAAATAACATTTTGTTATCAGCCGCTTGAGATTAGCCACTCTTCAGAAAGGAATTTCCCACTGCTACAGAAACCACCAAATCCTTTCAAGCTTTCAGTCTCTCCTTAGATTGATGAACCTGTTTAAAAAAGTGGCAGGGGAAGGTAGAGTTCTGGGCCGTTTCTCATAGCCCAAATGGGCATTACAGACAAGGCCCTGAGCCCAGGGAAAGGGCAGAAAGGAGTTCGCTCACAGCAGGCTAATTGAAGCTGAACTATTCTTAACCACAATATCTCAAATTTATTCATAGATACATCATGGAGGTGTCCAGACAGAGAGACTTTTGCTGTATTCTCAGAGCAAATATTATTTTCGTGGTATACTTTGGTCCAGCTTCATATTTATGAGGCAGAGAAGAGAAGAGGACATGTTCTAAGCAAATGGAAAGCAGTAGTGCCTTTGAACTACTCCAAGCAGGCTCTGTAGTTGATCTGACAACACAGATATTAAGAAATGTGGCACTTTCTCTACAACTTCCTGAATGCATTCTGTATCAAGTTTAGAAAATATTTTTAAAGGCAATTCATGAAAAATAGATCAGCCCAATCTAAACTCACAAGACAATTATGAATAAATAGCCTTTTAGTGTGAAGTCATCTTGTATGCTTGTTAGTAATGGAGTTGGCCTAATGGATTGATTTTAGAGGATACTAGAACTTAATGCCAGTCCTGATAATCTGTAGTTTTATTTTCAATTTAGGAGAAGTAATTGCAAAGTAATAGCCTATGCACTATCATTATTTCTTTAGAGCTTGCAGAATTGGCAATTAATCATAGCCTGCCCCTTTGAGCTTCTGCCAATGGTAAATGACTTCTAATATCCTTACATATGAACATTTTGAGTTCTTTGGTCACTGTTCTTGATGGAAGAGAACATCCCCAAATGTCTATTATAACTATATCTTGATCAATCATTGTTCAACACTGAGGTTGAAGATTTTTAAGAAGAGATTGGACAACCATTTGTCTGAAACGATATAGGGTTTTCTGCTTGAGCAGGGGGTTGGACTAGAAGACCTCCAAGGTCCCTCCCAACTCTGTTATCCTGTTATTCTGCAAAACTTGGGGCTACTGTATCTGAATTGCACAAATCCAGACAAGTTGTATTAATCTCTTTGCTGCCATCCAATAATTTGATAGATTTTTGCAGGCCAGGCTTAATATTCTTATATAACTATTTTCCCAACACCATATTTTTTAACCACAAACCTGTGGGGGAATATCCTAGGAATATCCTAGCTAGGAACCAGTATTAATATGAAATACACTTTCTAAAAGGAGATGGATATATACTTACACATTTAAGGATAACTTATCTGTAAAGCACTCTACTTGTGTCTCTTTATGCATATTTTCACCAATCAAAATTTCCATTATCTCGTATAGCAGGATAGAATTGTTCCATGTGACCTGGAAATAATACAGCTGGAATTATATAATGCATTCCAAACAGCATTATTACTTGCTTTCTATTCTGAATACTAGTTGCCCAGTTCTTTGCCCAGAAGTGTCTAAATCAGAAGCAGCCAATCTGAAATTTCAGGTCTACATACAGTCCATGGAACACCACTGCTAAAAAGTATACTACGATTTTGCATAGAAATTGGCCTACCCCACCTGTGCTGGCAGAAGTCATGCTCGGGCCCCATTGGCCCAATTATTCTAGCTGGCAGGGTCCAGAAGAAAAACCTTTTCTGCAATTGTACCTGCACAATGAAAAGTTGTTCCCAACCCTCCTGACTTTTCATAATGGCCTAAAGATCTGGTACTGCCTGTTAGCTTGGGGTCCCAATGGGGAACCATCACAGTGGAGATGGTTGATTGAGTAACAACAGATCCCACCTCCCCCCCATCCTTCCCCCACCTTACCTATCTGTAATTGGATATTAATGGTTGATATTAACTAATTATATATATGAATGAATGAAGAATGAATGAATGAATGAATGAATGAATGAATGAATGAAAGCTCCCCCAGAGTTACCCTGTGGTAAAATGGGAGGCCAATACATTTTATAAATAAATAAATAAAATTCAGAAATCACACACACAGTTCCATAAACTCTCAAATCTATATCAAAGTTACCCTCAAATTCTGATTAGATGTAAAAAGAATCTTGGGCCATAACTGGCCTCATCTACTGTGACTATTGGCCTTCCCCCAAATATTAAATGAGACCCTGGTTACAAAAAGTGTCATCTATTATCTTAAATGCTCCATGTACAGTAGGATTATCTCAACTTAAAATAGACTTCAAGAGTCCAAACTAATTTATTGAGTTTTTTTTAAAAAAATAAAATGCATATACTTCTAACTTGGGTCTTTGAGGCAGCTGTGATTTCACTCCCTCTATCAATCTCCAAATAAAGGAAAACTATTCATTAGTACATTCTGCTTCTGTATTTAGTTATAATCATCTGAATCAGTTAAGAAAAGCTGTGAGATATGCCCCACTCTGTTGATTCCACCCCAAACACTGGAAATGCTATTTTTGAAGGTGCATTTCATTCAAGGCTGACTCATCCCAACTAAACATTACAACACAAGGACAAGAAGATTCTTAGTTGGTTAGGTTTCCCATTCCCATTGTTACCTTGTAGTTGCTTATATCCTATTGGGTTTCCAATAGGACAGTGCTTGTATAAGCAAATAGATGCTCATTTTTAAAAGGTTGCCTTTAGGCCTTTTTTTATTAGCAATAGCAATAGCACTTAGACTTATATACCACTTCATAGTGCTTTACAATCTTCTCTAAGTGGTTTACAGAGTCAGTATAATGCTCTCAACAATCTGGGTCCTCATTTTACGATCTCGGAAGGATGGAAGACTGAGTCAACCTTGAGCAGGTCAGGATCGAAATGCTAGCAGTGAGCAGCAAGTTAATCTGCAATCGTGTATTCTAACCACTGTGCCACCAAAGTTCAGTTTATTTATTAGATCTATTCACTAGACTATTAATGGTCCTTACTACAGTAATAATATTGTAATATAACACAATGCATTTATTTCATAAGTATTGAAAAAAATGAACCATTTTTATTCCATTCTACTCAAATTCCATTTGTTGCAAAATGAATGGCAAGCACAAAAATTTGGTACAGAATAAATATAGCAGTAGTATCATGATAGGCTCAAAGCTGTACATATCACACTATTCTTTTTAGAGAAGTAATATAATGCAGTTTAGAAACAGACGAAGAAATAGTAAACACTTCTATTTTTTTTCAAAATCATTCTGAATTTTTTTTTCTAGTGTTCCCCCACTATGCAACAAAGATAACAATATCTTTTCCTTATCCTCATTTTTGTGGCAATCATAATCTTATATGCCTGTGTTTCCCATCCACAGCTTCTTTCACTTCAACCAAGTATTTTCTTTTTCGTATTTCCCATTAGCCTCTGTGGATTTCTGTGTCATTCAGTAACTAAAGCCTAATTATTATTTTCCAGGAGGTTTACATCCTCTTTCCACATATTCACATGTATTCATTATCTTGGATCTTGTAATACTTTTTCATTTTTACTTCCATTTTATAGAATGGAAAGCATACATTTACAGGATGGATTTAACCTTTTTTTAATTATGGCTTTGCTTAGGTCTAATACTGATATGATTTTCACATCAACAGAGGAATTTATTCTCTCCAATGCCAATATGAACTTTATCTGGGATTATAATCCACATTAGGCCAAAAAAAATTGGTTAAATCAGTTTCTAAGATTCCTCCCACCCCCCCAAAAAGCACTCCTGCAATCTCTGTCCTGATTTTTTTCAGGAAAAGCAAAAAAAAAAAAAAAAAAAAGATTTCAGGGATAAAAAAAAGGAATGCTACACGTAAGGAATAGATTTCATTAAAACCATGAATGGTCCCAGTCTTAAACTCAGAAGTGCCTTCGGAAAGGACAGGTTGGTAGCCATGATGATATATTGTGCATGCAATGCCATTAAAAATGAGTGGACCTTCAGTCGCTCCATGACGATCAACATCTTGCTTTTTTTTTTTTTTTAAAGTATATCCTATGGATATTCTGCTTAAAATGAAAAATGGAGAAAATCACTGATACTCCAAGGAAATTCAACCCTGAAGCCAAAAAATTTAGGATGATGCAAAACAGGATGATGATAAAAAAAATACTTTCAAAATCCTATCCAAATAATCTGTGAATTAAATTTTACAAAGAAATACCATTCTGATTTTAAAGCTCCTTAGCCTCTTTTACCAATCTTCAGACTCAGGATAAGGTAGGGAGGGGAAGAGTACGCAGAAGGAAGGCAAGGGTGAACAAGTAACAAAACATGTCACAAATTGTGCCCCTTGTGAAGTTGTGATACAAGTACAAAAGAATATAGCCTATTTATACAAATCACACTTGGGCATTATCCTGTCTAGCCAGAGATGCCTATACTTCTACAGAACCAGCATTTCAGCTTCCATAACTGTATTGTATTGTGACATTTATTCTGATCTCATAATATAGAAAACCCCATAGGCTAGGCAGGGCTCATCCTCTTTCCTCCAGATGACCAATAGGAAAGTTCAAAGAATATGGTCCAATCAATGTCCCACCCCAACCTTCCAGCTATCATAGGTCATGTAGTAACAAAATTCACCTCGGAAAAGAAGTTGCTAGACTAGCTTCTCCCTGCCTTTCATTGTTTTCACCGCATGTATTTGCATGCATTTACTTCTTAGTTTGCCAAAATATCAGTGAAGGTGCTGTGATGGAAAACTCTGCATGATATCATCAATTCTGAAAAAATGAACACTGAAATCCTCCAGAGACTTTGCAGCTTACTCACTAGCTTTCCTCTGTTTTGTTTAAAAGCTCCTCTGCTTTAGTATCAGGGTTATTTCTGTTATATTTGAAACTACAGCAATGTGAGAATTTTCTTTGAATCATCACAGATCTTGTAATTTTTGCATTGGCAGGAACTCTTGCCTTGCATTGCCTTCTGCAACTAAGACTCAAATCAACTGTCCCTTTCTCAATCAGTCTTCTCCTCTCCATAAAAAGTAAACATCTTTCTTCCAAAAACTTATTGTTCTGAGTGAGGAAAGTGAAATGAGAGTACCTCAGCCATTTTTCCTGTGACCATGGTTACATATTGCCACAGTGGCTGGACTTGGGAAGGAAAGGAATAAACAACGCACAAAGGACAAGTTCTGGTTTCCGGTATAACAGAAACGACCCTGATACTAAAGCAAATGATATAATGAGATTAATCACATCCAGAGCTGATCCAAAGTGAGGCAATAATGGATGTGAAAGTGCTCTCAGAGACGGCAAACAGGATGAAATATGTAATTCAGTAATAATAAGGAAAGTTAACTCTCCACATAGGTAAGGAGCACAATACAGGGTGCTTGATTTCACTCTCTTATGTGTAAAGAGGTCTGAAGAGGATATGCCACTTCTGTGTACTGGGACCAAGTGCTTATTTCATCAGCATCTATTATCAGGATCCTCCCTTGTTTACTTGTCTCTTCAAGGTTATCCAGCCTCAGGAACCAATGAAAACTGCTTAAATGTGTATGATATATGAATATTAGTATCCTGAGGACATGCATTGTTCATTACTAAGATAAAATAGAAAGTGTGGCGTACACAATCCTCATCCCACTGAAATATTCTCAGGCTGCCAACATGTGTTTGTGTTGTTGTCGTTAATTGCGAAGTCGTGTCCGACCCATCGCGACCCCATGGACAATGTTCCTCCAGGTCTTCCTGTCCTCTACCATCTTCTGGAGTCCATTTAAGTTCACACCTACTGCTTCAGTGACTCCATCCAGCCATCTCATTCTCTGTCGTCCCCTTCTTCTATTGCCCTCAATCTTTCCCAATACATGTGTTTGTATTGCCATTTAAATCCCACATCTACTGGATACACAATGACTTTTCTAAACTGACTAATCTAGTCAATCATCCAGTTGGGATAACAACAACAACAACAACAAAATAATAAAGTTGGAAGGCACCTTGGAGGTTTTCTAGTCCAACCCCCTGCTCAGGCAAGAAACCCTATACCAGTGGTTCTCAACCTTTTTAATGCCGCGACCCCAACCGGTCGCAAGTCGAGGACTAAACAACCGGACATAAGTCGAGGACTAAACAGGTTGTAAGTCGAGGACTATCCAACCGGTCGTAAGTTGAGGATTTTCCCTGCCCGGGAGCGCCACGCATGCGTGGTGCCACCCCCTGCGCCAGCCAAGGCATAGTTGGCAAGCGGCAGAGATGGCGCAGGGCGACCACTGGCTGGGCCACCAGCTGGCCCAGCCCAAGGGAGGTAAGGCACCCGCCAGGCCCCACGCGCACCAGCAACCTTCCCTGCGCCCGCTGGCCTCCCACCTCCCACCCCTGGCCCTCTTTTACTTACATTTTTAGTAGTTGCTCAGCAGGGAGGGGTGGAAACTTCCAGACAGCTTGCCTTCGCTGCAGACAACTTGCAGCACCGTTTGCAGAATGGGACTTTTGGCGGGCTCAGCAGGGCAGAGACAGCCTGGACAATTTCTATTGGCTTTTGAAAGCCAATAGAATTAGACTCTATTCAAGAGAGTCTATTCTATTGGCTTTCAAAAGCCAATAGAATAAAAGGGAGTAGCACAGCTAAGGAAAAGGGGAAAAAATGGCGGACTGCATTGTTTGGCGACCCCTGTGAAATGGTCGTTCGACCCCAAATGGAGTCCTGACCCACAGGTTGAGAACCGCTGCCCTATACCAAGGGTACGCAACCTTGGCTCTTTTATGACTCGTGGACTTTAACTCCCAGAATTCCTGAACCAACTTGGCTGGCTCAGGAATTCTGGGAGTTGAAATCCACGAGTCATAAAAGAGCCAAGGCTGCCTACCCCTGCCCTATACCATTTCAGACAAATGGCTGTCCAGTCTCCTCTTAAAAACTTCCAGTGTTGGAGCATCTACAACTTCTGGAGGCAGGTTATTCTAATTAAATGTTCTAACTGTCAGGAAATTTCTCCTTAGTTCTAGGTTGCTTCTCTCTTTGATCAGTTTCCATCCATTGTTTCTTGTCCTGCCTTCAGGTGCTTTGGAGAATAGCTTGACTCCCTCTTCTTTGTGGCAACCCCTGAGATATTGGAAGAATGCTATCATATCCCCTCTCGTCCTTCTCTTCATTAAACTAGACATACTCAATTCAAGCAACTGTTCTTTATATGCTTTAGCCTCCAGTCCCCTGATCATCTTTGTTGCTCTTCTCTGCACTCCTTCTAGACGTCTCAACATCTTTTTTACATCGTGGTGACCAAAACTGGATGCAGTATTCCAAGTGTGGCCTCACCAAGGCATTGTAAAGTGGTATTAACACTTCATGTGATCTTGATTCTATTCCTCTGTTAATGCACCCTAGCACTATTTTGACAGCTGCAGCACACTGCTGGCTCATATTTCATTCTTCTGTCATTGTTCCTAACATGAGCATCAGAGTATTAGCAGGTTTCATCTCAAGTGCTTGGTGTTTATAATTCTGTTTTCTCACTTTGTTTGTTTTAAAGCTATCTACAGATCTCTCTAGGTCAACATTTTGTAATCATTTATAAGCATTATATCAGATCAGTTCCTAATTTCATGAAGTCATTTTTCTTGTTAATCTCACACTGAGTGGGTGCAAGAGAACCATTGGTAAGAAGTACTCCATTTTATCTGAACCTGATCAGAAGGAGAAAGACTAGTTCAAAATCATTATTAAAAGTTATTCAATAGCCTTTAAGTTAAAATTTGTGTATTGCAAAAAAAAACCCCTCTTCTTTCTGCTATGCATAATCAGATATTGCACAAAATGACAGGCCATGATATCTGTATAGCGGTGGAGTGGCAAAAATGTAGGCTATGCTAATACTACAATTTTACGCCATTTCTGCAAATCAGCATGTAATAAGGATTATAAGGATATGGCGATTTCCCTGGCCAAGTTTGGGATTTGCTGAAATCAGCAGCCAGTTCTGGCCTCAAGTGCACCATTGACTTTGGCATAAATATTCTCTGTGGGATGCAATAAAGCCCCTATGGAATTTTGCTTTGGTCTCCCAAGGCTAAGGGCAAATAACCTTTTTGAATTTTAAAGCAGCAATATTTGGACATATGGTGTGCAACCATATTTCTGCAGCAAGATGCTTTCTTAGTGTTGTTTTTTTTCTATTTTCATAAAAAGTACACAAACTATTCTCTCTCTCTCTCTCTCTCTCTCTCTCTCTCTCTCTCTCTCTCTCTCTCTCTCTCCTCCCAATTTGTTGTAAGGCAAAAAGAAAGAAAAGTTATAGTAAACCAAACTGCAACAGTTAAAGTAAACCAAGCCAGGTAAATCAAAGTAAAACTAGGAATGCATCCCATCTCTCTTGAAAGCAAATCAGAGAAAATGAAAGAACTCCTAATCTCAGGAAAATACAAGATGGGACACATTTACTAGACATGGTTACTCTGCTGCCTCCAACTTTTGCTGCCCTTGGAACATTAAGCACAACTTCCAGCCTTCAATAGTTTTTCACCCTTGTAGAGTATTAAGTAGAGACAAAATAGTTCCTACTAATCATGGTCAAGATACAATATTCTTTAACATTTTAACTTCAGAGGATTAAGAATCTGTACCATAATTGGTAAATAATTGGTGCTGGATTTCCTGGAAGGATCTTCCACTTTGATAAATTTACCATACATTTCATGCTTCCTGTATTTCTAAGTGTCTTCTGGCAATGTTTGTCTCTCTTTCCTCCCCCTTCCTACCCCTACCACACACAAAACATGTGCATGAGTGAATATCTCAGTATAGTATGAGAGATCTGAAAGTTGTGTTAGAGACAAAACAGAAAAGCACATATCGGAATCTAGAGGCCCTGAAACTTTCTATTTCCTCTGGATTCCCGTAACATACAAAGCCAACATAAATTACTTTTATGGTGTCAAATCCTTCTGCAATGAACAGATCTTATCTTATCATGAGTACATTTTAATCTGCAGACTGCACAGGAGCTGGCTAATCATGGTGTATAAAAATGACATCATAAACCATCTCTTTGTGCCATATAATTATGCATTGCCTGAAATATTCTAGAAATAACATAGTTCAGTTTATTTCCACAAACTCTACATTTTCGAATCATCCCGAAGTTAATTACACCAGCATTTGGCACTCTTACTAGTTTCAACTAAAATTGTTTTCAAGTATAGGTCCGTAGGAAGATTATGTGTTTATCCTAGTCTAGTCCAAACTTCCAGTGAACAGAATACAGGCTATTTCCCTTTCAACTAAAATTAAATTTAAATAAAAATTGTAGGAAAACCCCGAAGTCTAGAAATATTTATGCCATTGTTTAAAACCAGAAACTAACCTTGAAACAACTCTCAATTTATTTTATTTATTAAATAAAATCTCCCCTGTAAGTGAATCTTATATGAACAATGGGGCAGACATCCTCTTTGCAACCTCTGGTTTATAACCTGAATGTTATCAACTCCAAATATTAATGCCTAATATACTTGTATTCCCTTCAGCTAATCAATTGGGGGTGTAAGACAGGACTTTCTGATGATGTTTCTGTTCATCTCTTTTTTATATCTTTGCTCTCTGGCTGCTTAAGAGAGGGATTCTATGTGGAATTCTAAGGGCAATAGAGTAGTAAATAAATGCAATATTCTACAGCTGTTTATATGCACAACCATTTTTCTCGTGACTTCAGTTAGGGAATAACTAGTTTACATTACAGAGAAATTAATAGCCCCTCTCAATTATAAAATGAGCATGACAGATCAATATGAATGCCTACTGTTGCATAACCAATTAATTAACTTTTCCTTCCTTCAAGCAGATTGTATAGAACAGAGGAACAGCTACCCATTTAGTACACTGCAGTACAGTACTGTTCCACACCACTAAGTGATTTTTCTCTCACAGACCTTCCACTATATATATATATATATAAAATCAGCTATGCAAGTAAAAATATGACTCTTGGGTATGTTCATATTAGAATCAATAAATAGTTGAACACCAAGAGAGTAAAATTATACAAAAGTTAAAAATGTTAAAACTTTTATTTACTAAACCTAGCTTTCGTCAAGAGCTCTTGACATCATCAGGGTGTAAATGGCAGTCGTTGGGAGGGCTTATATGCAGCCTCCAATCATTTGTGCTTGGATCGTGTCATAGGTCCCAGCTGTGTGCGTTGTAATCCAAGTGTGTGTCCTGCATTGGGGTGATTCTGTCTGTCACGGGCAGTAGTTGCTGTTTTCTGCTTCCTTCTAGTTCCTCCAACCATCCTCTCCGAGCCACGTTCCAATCCTCCTTTTCTCTCAGATCGTAGCCCCCGTGTGCCATCCCGTCCTGCACCACTCTCCCTCCTATTCCATTCCATCACTCCCTTAGATCTATCATCACTCTCCTCCCTATATTCTTGGGAGGAGTCGTTCTGGAGTGTGTGCATGTCAGTAAGGCATTGCCTAGCTCGTAATGGTCAATCCGTTGCTCACTCCATTTGGGGCTTCTGTCCTCATCCTTCATCGGAGAATCTCTCAGGCACGCTCCGTTCGTAGTCTTCTGTCCTCCCAAGGGATCAATCACCATGGAGCTATTCCCCTCCCTCTCACAAACCAGCCCAACTAGCGTAACGAGAGTGTCTGTTTCACTCCCCGGGGGGTAAATCATTTCCCCCCCCCGGCATGTGCGATTGTAGTCCGAGCGCTCTATCGTATGCTGTATTTCCTATTCCTCCCCCCACAGTTGTTATCTCCATTCGTATTTCTCCTATTGACCCGATTGGGGGGGCCTCGCTCTCTCTTTCCTGCTGCAATTCAGTTGTCAAAACACCTCCACTCGCTCCGTTCATCGGGAAGTTGTTCCATAATTGACAGTCAGGTTTCTGGTGGCTGTTTGTCATTTGTGGGGGATTTTTCAAAGTTCTATCGTCTTGGTCCGAAGCCAAGGGAATGTCCATTTGGTCGTGTTGTGTGTGGGGGGATGTCCTATTCTTCTCCCACACATGTGGTCGATGCCTAGGTCTTCTCCAGCAGTTCAAGCGACGGTTCATGTGCCATGTTTGTAAGGTCCGTTGTGCCGGGCACATGTCTATATGGCGATTAATGGAATTTCCCCCCGAAAACCAGGCCTCCTTTAATAGGTGGCCCCCCTTTGTGGTATCACAGGCCAAGATTTGTGTGTGGTCAAAATCAAAGTTATGACCACTTTTGGCCATACACCCCAATGCAGGACACACACTTGGATTACAACGCACACAGCTGGGACCTATGACACGATCCAAGAGCCGAGCGCAAATAATTGGAGGCTGCATATAAGCCCTCCCAACGACTGCCGTTTACACCCTGATGATGTCAAGAGCTCTTGACGAAAGCTAGGTTTAGTAAATAAAAGTTTTAACATTTTTAACTTTTGTATAATTTTATTCTCTTGGTGTTCAACTATTTATTGATTCTAATATATATATTAGAAAACATATATTTACTTTTCATATATATATATATATATATATATATATATATATATATATATATATATATGAAAAGTAAACTACCAATTCTTTAGTTTATTTGAACAGGTGAAGCCAGAATCCAATGTGGAAATATCACCATACATTGATAAATCAAGCTAAATATGATTTGTTAAATACACCTGCTTCAAGGAATATTCATCACTTACCCTAATGGCTCATTATTATGCATCTATGTATATGTCCCTGGTCTTGTGAACAACATGTACAAATGTCTTTATATACTATATACGACTCGTGACTTGCCTTTAAAATCTAGAGAATTATACAATCAATAAACAATTCCTCTTATCCCTATAACGCATACATAAAACAAACATTTCGTACTCCAGAGATAATTTTATGTACCTATGTGTTTTCTTACGCATATGCATTGTAGGTATGTGTGGGGTTTCTAAAACAAAGGAATTAATGATTTGCTGGAAGTCCACCTACATATACAATGACCTCTGTAGGCAAAAATCTTACTATAAAGCTTAATGTTCTTTCAAAACTTCAGTGAAAAGGAATGTTAAGAATCCACAGAGCTGGAACGTTTGGAAAGGGAAGTGTAATGCTTCTCATTTCTGTGCAAAAGGAAAAGCTTTGGATACAATTGAACTGTACCATAGCTGCTCTCTAAGATTAAATATACTCCTCTAAACTTACTGTAAATTATTAGCTTCTGGCTTTTACTAATTACAGGATATTGTATCATGCGATAACTTAACTGATACCATACAGCCTTTCTATTCTTTGCCAATCTGTCTATGTACGGATATATAATGCGTGTGAAAGCTTTACTCTCCTATCATGAATTAACATAGCATCATTTCTATCCTGTTCAGTGATGTTCCACTAATAAACCTATAACCCAAGGATTTATAACCCAGTTGGGTCTAATGGTTAAGGCACCAGGCTAGAACGTGTTCAAGTCCTCCCTTAGCCATGAAAGCCAACTGGGTGACTTTGAGCCAGGCACTCTCAGTCCAACCAGGGTTGTTATTGTGGAGAAAATAGGAGGAGTAAGGTTTGCTGGATATGTTTGGATTATTTATAATAATAATACTAAATATGGGATACAAATAAATAAATGAATGCATAAATAAATTTAGAGGTAACTATATGCCATTTTTTTGCTTCTAGATAAAGGATGGACAGTAAACAGAAAGAAATATAATACGCTGCTGTAGTTTTGTTGTTTTTCCAAAGCTTCCAACATTTGCCTTATCCTATATATGATAGTTCACATGTTATGGTTACATGTCACATGTCATGTTTCTTATTAGATATTAATAAGATTGATAATCATTTATCTGGAAGTATTTAAATTGAATAGAATCTCAGATTTTTTTAAAGTCCTTAATAAATTATATTTTATTGTTGGTCACACAGCCAAATGTTTAGATTTGACATTTTTGTCTACCTATCAAGTCATTATTATTATCGTTCACTGCATAGTCAGCCAGATGTTTCAACTGGTTTTGGCATTTCTGTCCACCTATCAAGTCCTTCCCAAGTACCTGGGAATGGTAGCTTTTAATTTTTTGTGATCGTATTAAAGGTATCTTTGCAGGATATAAGCTTTATTATTGAATAAAGTGGTAATAAATACAAAGAGTGCACTATTGTTATGGGTTCTCGTATCTTCTATAGTTGCCTAAAATAACTTAAAGTAATAGTGAAGGATTTGCTGTATTTGTGCCAAGTACAAGAACTGAGCAAGGAACAAGATCTGGGGTAGTTTCTTCTACAGCAGAACTTAAATTTTTATCATTTCCTCCAATTTTAATCATCTTTGTTAAATAATCAACCAGACACTCTAGGCCATTCCTATTTATTAAATTCTATTTGGTTTAAATAGGATTTACTTCCAAATAGGAATGCCAACTTGCTGTTAGTTTTAAATAGCTGGACCAAGTTTTGTACCTTGAAATAGAGAAATCATCAAGAAAATGTTCACTGCTATACACATTAATAAGATTTGCAGATGAGGTGGCTGCTAAACCTGCCCATAGAATAGATGGTTGAAAACTTGGAAAACTATACTTTGAAATAAATAGACATCAGTCTGTCACCTAATATGCACAGCCATAAAGTTACTTTTTTGGTATCTGCTTAGCATGTTGGATAAATTCAGACAGATATGGCTTATACATCAGTAATGGTTATTCAACAAATTGCCCAGTATAGCACATGAACCCCATCACTCAGAGAGGACTAAATCATGGTTCTACCCAACCAATCTCAGTCTAGCCGTTATAAGAATATGAGCAGTTGGCCAAAGATACCTTATGCTGATACCAGCCCTGGTAAAATCACAAGTGTATTTTAGGTATACTGTGCAGGTCTGGACTTTGTGTTAGGGCATAGCAACCCTCATTATAGCCTTAATGAGATTTCTCAAAGTTTATACAGCTAGTCCTCAACTTACCTTTTGTTTAGCAACTGTTCAAAGTTACAGTGGCATTGAAAAAAGTGACTTATGACCATTTTTCACACTCATGACTATTGCAACATCCCCATGGTCACATGACCAACATTTGGA
Organism: Crotalus tigris; assembly: GCF_016545835.1. Lineage (NCBI taxonomy): Eukaryota > Metazoa > Chordata > Lepidosauria > Squamata > Viperidae > Crotalus > Crotalus tigris. The sequence continues at coordinate 175,069 of NW_024098363.1, forward strand.
TGCTTGGCAACTGACATGTATTTATGATGGTTGCAGTGTCCCAGTGTCATATGACACTTTTTGCAAACCTCTGACAAGCAAGTCAATGGGAAAGCCAGATTTACTTAACAACTGCAGTGATTCACTTAACCACCGTGGGAAAAAAATCATAAAATGAGGCAAAACTCACTTAACAATTGTCCTACTTAACAACTGAAATTTTGGGCTCAGTTGTAGCTGTAAGTCAAGGACTATGTGTAAAGCAAGGCAATATCATAAATAAAAAACAGTACCAAGATATACTGTATTCTATGTAAGTAGAAGCACAAGAGAGCTTTCAAATCTTTTTTTCTGTGCGGGCAAAAACTCTGGTTGTTTCTTTCAATTTTTATCCCAAGCCCTCCACTGTCCCCCACCACTTCCCCCTTTTTTCTCTAATTTCGGTTCCTCATTCCTGCATGGATAAAGTTCTGCTTCCCTATGTTAGCTCAGACAAATATTCAAGTGAACACAAGGGGATTTAGTTGGTCTAAAAATATAACATAAGGCAACTTGGGAGCTAAAATTTCAGTACAGATTATTTCACCTAAAAGAAGCGAAGGACCTGTTTCCCTCCTGAGTAAGATTTCTGGCCAAGTCCTCCAAAACTGCTTTGCTCCAGACAATGAAAATCATTTGATTCAACAGAGACATTTACTCTAGGAGTATTGCTGATCTCACCAGTCTGTTTAAAAAAAAATCAAAACTTCTATACAAAAACATATTTACAGAAGGAATATTATAAAGAATTTATATGCAGAACTTTTTATTTTTTCCCATTCTAAGTGGGGTTTATGAAGGTTGTTATAATAAGTCCATCAGTCCTAAGATATTATCCAATGAAGAGTCATAAATTCACTAATATTAAGTGTCTAGAAATAAATCCCCTCCTTTGATAATGTTATCATGGTATGTGAAAAACAATTATATTTTATATACATGTACAATCTAGGGTACACTAAGGTCTGGAACAGGATAAATGTATTTCCTCTTTCTCAACTTCCTTGAACAAGTTATCAGTAGGGCAATAACTAAATATTTCTGGATACAGAGCTCAGCTCTCTTCAAAGCTTTTTTTCCCATCTGGAAAAGAAGCAAAGCAGTGCTAAATTTCCATCTTGAGGAAGATTGATTCAACTTAGGTCTTTTCTTGGAAGCAAGAGTCAGAAGTAAGGACTGGGTTCATCAACATGTTAAGCTGAGATGTGGTATGTATCTTAGCACATTGCATGAACTCAGCCAATTTTAATTTATTCAATAACCTATGATTAATCAAATGAACCCAACCAGTGAAGCTCTCTCACTTTTGATGTCTCTCAGCTGGTTCTGTCCAGGGCATTATGCAGAGTTATCTGTTGCAGGGACTACTGATCAATAAGGACAAGCTTCCTTCATCTTTCATAATTTCAGTACAGCATAACTTGTCAATAGGCTATACTTGTTGAAATAACTCTACTGACAACTGTTCAAGATGCAGGAGCTTTGTGCCATTTTGGTTTAAAATGTTTGTTATTGCTCCCTAGAAATGGTAATAATGCTTCAGCTTCAAATGATATGTTTAAGCATATATAAGCCACTTCTTTGAAACTCAACATTAAGAAAACCAAAATCATGGCATCCGGCCCTCTCAATTTCTGGCAAATAGATGGGGAAGAAATGGAGGTAGTGACAGATTTTATCTTCCTGGGCTCCAAGATCACCACAGATGGGGACTGCAGCCAAGAAATTAAAGACGCTTGCTCCTGGGGGGGAAAGCTATGGCAAATCTAGAGAGCATACTAAAAAGCAGAGACATCACCCTGCCAACAAAAGTACGTATAGTCAAGGCCATGGTTTTCCCAGTTGCAATGTATGGCTGTGAAAGTTGGACCATAAGAAAGGCTGAGCACAAAAAAATTGAGGCCTTTAAACTATGGTGCTGTAGAAGACTCCTGTGAGTCCCCTGGACTGCAAGGCGATCAAACCGGTAAGTCCTAGAGGAGATCAACCCTGACTGCTCTTTAGAAGGTCAGATCTTGAAGTTGAAACTCAAGTACTTTGGCCACCTAAAGAGAAGGAAGGACTCACTGGAGAAGAGCCTAATGCTGGGAAAGATTGAGGGCAATAGAGAAGGGGACGACAGAGAATGAGGTGGCTGGATGGAGTCACTGAAGCAGTAGGCATGAGCTTAAATGGACTCCAGAAGATGGTAAAGACCTGGAGGAATGTTGTCCATGGGGTTGCGATGGGTCGGACGCGACTTCGCAACTAACAACAACAACAAAGCCATTTTAATGGAAAGCAAGCAGAGTAAGACAAGATAGTCATGTACAACAAATAAACAATAAATAAGAGTTGATTTACCAGGCTGTACTAACATGGACATAGCAGCAGACATAGCAGACAAAATGCGTTTCTTGTCACCATCATGTCACGATTTCTCCTTATACCCTTGCAATCTCTATCCTTCCAGATGGCAACCCATAGCTGAACAAAATATTCCTACTTTGCATTTTGAGAAAATACATGAAGATGATTAGCGATTACAGACCTGACTGCAAAACTCTATATATGCACTAGCTGCCAATAAAAAGATCCTAAAAAGATGATTTTTTTTCCCCCATCTGTTGAACTTTTGCAGCAGTGGTTTGGTAGCTCTAGGAAAGATATATCCTGAATGAAATTCCCATGGATTATTCCCACAATTTCTCTTGAAAACCTAGGTTTTCAAAGAACATGGAACCAAAAAAAAAAAAAAAAGAGCTGGGTTCATGCACCCAGGAAAGCTTCAGATGGACTTAACCAAATGTATCATATTCCGCAAATGCAGCTACTAGGTCTTCAATAGATCTAGTAAAGCTTGTCATTCAGAAACAATATACAATTTCATAAACAGTGCTATGTTGATATGACACAATAACTGCAACATTTGGTTAATAAGCACATACAAACCATCATCCCTTGTATGCATGCTGCTCTTTAATTGAGGTTTGTAGTTTACCATTTAGGAGTGGATCCAAATCAGCTGCCAAATTGGATGTCCAGATACCAGGTTATGGTATAGTGGCAGTTACCATTTGCAGGGCTTGGTAAATTGCACACTAGCAGTGAACAAACTGTCAGTAACTTGGTGATAGTGATGCTCATGTGCTTGTTATACAAAGTTGTACATTTATCATATCATGTGCACACCGCCTCAAAGGAAAGGCATTAAAAATAACTTATACAATGTAATATTTGAATTCATTCAGACCTCTTGAACCAATACTTATTTGTGCCACAGTACTACTGCACAATTTCCAGAATATATGCCTTGCTATCCTACTGAAGTCTACTTCTGTGTAAATGTGCATAGATGGCTCAGGGGAAATATTCATAATATTACATTTTCATGCTCCCTTTTGTTTTATTAATATGTTCAAAAACCAATTCTCTTCTTTTTAATTATAGCTATCTAACCTGACATAAATATCTTGGGAAATATGCTATTTAGAGTATACATTTTATTTATACAATATTTATATACTATTATTTACAATTGAAATGGTCTATGTGTCAGTTAAATAAATATATCAACACATGCATCCATATTTTAATAAGAATTAGATTTTTGTGAGGATCTGTTCATAGTTTAAAACTTTTCTATAAAACTATATAGTAATATGTAGAGTACAAAAGTGATGGAAGAATCATCCAGCTTTTATGGAGTCCATCTGCAATCCAGAGTTTTTTTTACCATAGTTTCAGAGCATCTCCACTAAACATTACTGGCCAAATATAATACAAAATGTTGAAGAAGATAAAAAAAAAGTGTACATACACATTTATATTTTCCTCATATCAGATTCCATTTTCCAGGGATCATTAAGTATGCTGATACCTTATACATATCATAAAAATGTAACCCAATTTTTAAACTCATTTTTAAAAGTATAACGCCAGACTTGAACGTCAGACATGCACACCAGTTGTCTATGTGTGTACACTGGAATGATATTTGATTAAGAAAAGAAATATGCAAGAAAGTGAAATAAATATGTGAAGTTTAACAGCTAGTAGTAATTAAATCAGTCTTGGAACAGAGCAGTAGAATACGAAGAAGACTTGAAACCTTCTTTTAGTCCAACCATTACATTTGAGATTTGCTGCTTTTTAAAAATTAATAATGGTAGATGCGATAATGCTGCTCATGAACCCTATGGAGTATCAGACTGCAATCCAGTAGTAGTTTCCAGTCTACCAGGTAACCACCACAAAAAGAGGCAAGGGCTAACAACTATTCCAATGTTCTGAGTATTTGCTATGCAAACTTAAGAAAGAAACATCTTTTCACCATTAATAAGTCTTGTTTGTTTGTTTCTGTTCTAAATCATGCATTGAAACACTTAACCTTAAATCCACTGAATCCCATGATATTAAACTTTATTCAAAAGTAAACTTTGAGAAAGCAAGTGTGGTGAAGTTCATTGATACATACAGTCCAACATCTTATAGTGGTTAAATAGAAACCTCTAGGAACCCTATAAAGTAAAGTTCAGAGATGATAATCTTCCACTAACTCAGAAACATAGGATTACTCTATTTGGCAACTATATATAGCCATGAGCTGTATACATGTATAGCAGGGTTTTTTTTAGTAAGCAGTCATCACTCCAACATCATACATTCACTATTCATTATGCATGTTTTGAGAAAAGAAAAAAGACTCATATATTTATGGGTAAAATAAATATGGCTTTGAAATCACTTTCTTCCATCTCATCTTCACAGTGATGTTATGAAGACTCCATTAAGAGTTCTAAGCTATGCTTGAATATAGTAGAAGGATGTGGAGCTGAGGATCTTACAAAGCAGTCACCTGAAATCTGGTACTCTTGAGGTGTATAATGGAATACATGTTCCAGAAGCTGAACCAGACTGACTATGTTGGCAGAGAAGCCTGAACAATGAAGTTCCAACAACTCTCAAGGACATGAGGCCAGGAAAGACAACATTACAGGTATGATATTCCCTGCAGTTTTCTTTTTCTGGGATTTCTGTAGTTTCATATCAAGCTGCCCTGTAATGTCAGGTGATACAGATAATTAATTATGTTTACAGGAGAACAAATGTGCACCTATTTCCTCTTATCTCTCTGGAAACAATTAATCAGACTTCTGCTTTCATTGATAAACCAAACAAGCATGATTTCTGGACAATGTGATAAGTTTGTAATATTAATTATATTTATGGATGAAAAATTACTGATACTCTTGGACTCCTCATTTGAAAAAAAATACCCATATATCAAAATTATTTTCCCAGGGCTAAATGTAAATTCTTGGGAACCTGTCAGTGACATTGCCATTCTTTTCTCTTCCTGCTTTACCTTTCTGTTTCTGCTTCCAATTCTTCTCTTTTCCCTGCTCTTTCACAGCAGCTGGATATCAAAACAACAAAGGGGAGTATTGCTGTGAACATCTCTGCCAATATTTGTAGGATATTGCTGATTGGATTATAGCTTATTTCCCGATATTGTAGCTTATCTCCCGATATTAGCATCGGAGTGCACAGAATCACTGTGTAGTCAATGTACAATCTATGTTGATTGCTAATCATCACCACTCACCACTCACTAATCACTCAGAAGTGTGGTGCTCACTTCTATGCACCCACCAGCCAATCTTCATCAAGCTTTAGGCATGAAATCTTCCTTGTGTCACTGTCTGAAGAATTGCCACTGGGTGCAAAGTGAAGTGAACAGATCACTGCATTCTACTTTTCTATTTCACTCAGGAAAATGCTAGTATAATCATTCTGCAGTAAAAAGCAGAGGAAAGCAAAGGGCAGCCCTGCACATGCTTTTTTAAAACTGCAGTTTCAATCATATCCTAACATTTGCTCCAGTGTCTATGACATTAGCTCTCCCAACAGGAGCTGCAATCTATTGATAGTACATTTCTTTAAAATTATTTTTAAAGGATCATGACAGGCATACAAATGGAGAGAATATGTTTTTATTTTGGCACTCTACTCTAATGAGCTCATTTAAAACTATAGCCTTGTGTGATTTAGATGTCTGCACACCTATGTTCAGAATAAATTGCCACTTTTGAGGAGGTATTTCCTTTGCTTTGATTCTATCTCTTTTATCTCATTCTTTTCTAAAATAAAACGTGGAAGCAAGAAAGGAAGTGTTTTCCCCTGGACATCCCATCTTCAAAGCCCAACTTTTGGGAGTTCAGTAGATGGCACAATGAGTCCCATTGTCCTTGATTGATGCAGATTGGCCATCAAGAAGACAGATAGACTGGCAGGAGACACTGTCCAGCCCATCAGGAAACCATAGAACAGGTCAACAAAAGCAATTCCTCAATTGGTAACCCTCCCAAAAGTCCCAACTTTGTAAACAGAGTTATGTGGGGGGGAGCCCACTGGACTCTGAATGTAATGTATTGTCTAAGAGTGTCCACCTAGGTCAAGGGGATCAAACAATCTGATTCTAAAGGGAAGGGAGACATATATAGAAATTAGGGGTGGGGGGAGCTGTCCTTCTAGTGCCTTCTTATCTCCTTTTCCTATCCCCTGGGCTTTGCCTGGATAGAGCTGTTAGCAACTGCCTGGCTAACAAGCCAATCAGACTCCAAGCTCTGCCCTCTGTCCTCTTGACTGAGGTGAGTTATAAATGACTCGCGGGCTTTTGAAGCCCAGAGCTTCTCAGTTGCAACTCCTTGGAACAGGCAGCTCTCTGCCTCCTGTCACTTTGTGCAGCTCACTCACCTGCCAGGATCGGCCCCTTGCTGCTCTCCTCCTGAGCGAAGGTAAGCCCTGCTCCAACACAAGTGGGTTCTTTGTTCAGGTTGGGCATAGGGAGGGAGGAGAGGGAGACTTGCTTGCCAAACCATTGGGTGTGAATTTCAATATTATAAGACCTCTTTTTTAAAAAAAAAAAATTCTTTTTTTTTGTGTAAAGCAAATTTACCAAGGAATTAGTTGGTAATGATTTATGAAGGAAAATATGGCAGTATGTACGCAAATTCATTATTATAAATAGTATCAAAGCCTTAGCACTCAATGTTCAGACAAATTTGTACCAAGTTTACTAAAAAGAATTGCTGGACAATAGATTAAATAGTCTAGAATTGTGCAGTATACCCTGCAGTCAGTGGGGATTCAAAACTTCAACCAGTGAATCTTTTCAATTAGATTTTACTACTCAGCAAATTAAGAAGAGATCCAAAGAACTTACAGCCTAAATACTGAAGGAGGGTGATTATCAGAAAATTATGCAAGAAAAAAGAAGTAATGGCATACAGGCAAAGATATACTGTATGAACAAAAGAAGGATGATGATCAGGTCAGACAGCCTTCCTGCTATTCTTCAAAGCATTGCCCTACAGTTTCCATTTGAAGCAACCAGCAAGCCCGGTATACTGAGTGATGATGAATGAGAATTACAATTCAACATACCTAGTAAGCACTAAATAAGGAAGATAAAGTGTAGTTATGTTTCATTATTCCTTGTGGAAAAAGAGAAAACAAATCTCTTCCTAGCTCAAGAAGGAGAGTAGGAAAGTCATGAAAAAGAGTGTTGTGATGGTAGTTTGTGCCAGATTGACATTTTAAATGTCAGGATGCTATTGTCTTATTTCCTTCTATCCAAGAGTCAAGAATTTGACATTTGAAAGAAAGAGATCAGTTTCTGGTCTGTAAACATGCAAAAGAAGTTACAAGAGAGGATTCAGGTGTGGCTATGTCCTCTTTCCCTGGGTTTCTAGGACAGTCTTCACAAAAAGCACTAACATTGTTTCAGAGCAAGGAAAGGATGCATATCACTAACATGAGATCTAAGACACAGAAAAAAAAAGCCTCTCCCCGAATCCCATTTTTTGTGTTCACCTGAGCCTAGAAACACAGAAAAAGAAACTGAATCCCATTTTTTTTTGTGTTCTCCTGAACCTTCCTTTGAACAACCACAGCAACTGCAAGAACAGAGAGAGATGGAAGAGGCTAACGTGTGAATACTTCTCTGTCTATGGAAGCATTTGAAAATGACATCTGTGCTCCAGTCTGGGATGCTGACACGGGAGAAAGAAAAGGATTTAACCCCACATTCTCTCTCTCTCTCTCTCTCTCTCTCTCTCTCTCTCTCTCTCTCTCTCACACACACACACACACACACACACACACAGATACACACACACACACACACACACAAACTTACTTGACTGTAGGAAAATAACATCAAAAAAATATAACCTTTGCACAAACTATGAGATGTACGCCACAAATACTATCCAAGGTATATATTTATTTTAATTTGATTCATCATGAGCGAATATTCTCTGATGGATTTAGGTGATTGTTAATGAAACAACTGTCCAGATCACAACTTTTCAACTTATAGTTCTGGGTCTGATAAGCAGATATCAGAGGTGTGCTGTGAGATCATCACTGGACCATTAATAATGTAAAGAGAAGGGTTTAAATAAAGATAATCTGAAACCATACTAAAGCAGTCACATTTTACAATTTAATCACTAATAATACATACTTTAAGTGTATTTTTTTCTTATTTGGAAAAACAGGCTCTACTAAACTAAACTGAGCTTTGAGAACAGGTTCTATTAAACTAATTGAGCCTTGAGAACAGGTTCTACTAAACTAATTGAAAAATTATGTTAAGCTAACTTAAAGGTTTACAGAAAGTGGAAAAAAGAAGGCCATAATAACAGTTTAAGATTCACCCTTGTACATACATACAGAATTCACTTTTATGTTTAGTGTGCAACATATAGGCCACGTGTTACTTCATATTTTTAAACAAACATTAAAATACTTGTAGCTTGCAATTGCTAAAAATATAAATATTTTAAACCTTTTAAATTAATTAAGAAAGTATTTATACGAAGTGATACTATTAGAATTTATACCTAGCAAGATACATTCAAATGTATCGCCTACATACTTAATAAGCTTTTCATTGAATGGAGATATGCTCTTAGTCCCACCACTTCCTCGAGAGCCCTGGAAATTGAGAAGGTGCCTCAGGGATCCATTCCCAAAGGGAAATCTTTCCTACTTTCAGAGGCCTTTCCTTCTGGAAGACGAATGTAGGTGATATGAAAATATTTGTCCTTTTCAGCGCATGGTTCTCTAACAGAACCCGGGGAGGTAAAGAGGGTGGGCCTTAGAGAGCTTTCTGCAGGCACCTTGCTGAAAGTGTTCTCATGTGCTAGTAGAATACCACAATCTGCAAACTTTCTAATATTATAATACTTATTGGTTATTATTTTTCAAAGGGTTCTAAAGCATATATAGCAAATAAACATTTGCTATTTGGCTGACCAACCACACTTAGCAGGTAGTCCTCAATGGAACTACATCTATATCTTGAATGAAGCATGCAGGGGGTACCTCAAGGTTCTGTCTTAGGCTCAGTATTTTTCAATATCCTCATAAATATTCTAGATGAGGAGATAGAAAGGGAATTCATCAAATTTGCTGACAATACCAACCTAGGGGGAATAATTAACACTTTACATGATAGATTCAAGATTTGGAAGGACCTTGGCAGACTTGAACACCGGGCCCTATCCAACAAAATACAATTCAGTGGTGAGAAAAGTAAGATACTACATTAGGCAATAAAAACCAATGCAGATGTGGAATAGGTGGTGCCTGACTCAAAAGTAGCCAATGTGAGAGAGATCTAGGTGTCTTGGTAGACCACCACTTAAGTATGAGCCAGCAGTGTGGGGCAACTGCCAAAAAAGCTAATGCAGTCCTAGGCTGCATCAACAGAGGGATAATTTCAAGGTCACGTGAAGTGATAGAACCACATTATGCTGTACTAATGAGCCCAGACTTGGAATACTGCATCCAATTCTGATCACCATGATACAAAAAAGACGTTGAGATGCTAGAAAGAGTGCAGAGAACAGCAATAAAAATTATAAGGAGTCTAGAGGCTAAACTATATGATGTATGAATGGCTTGCCTTCAGATGTGGTGGGTGCTCCATTGTTGGAGGTTTTCAAGAAGAGATTGGACAGCCATCCAGAATGGTCTCCTGCTACGTGCAGGAGGCTGTCCTAGAAGACCTCCAAAGCTCCCTTCACTCCTATTATTCTATGTTCTATTTAGTAAGAGGTAATAATAAGTTCAGGGAAGACTGTCTATTTTGCCTCCTTCATTTCAGCTTGTAGTCCTACATATTCCGCAAGAAAAAACAAATGGGAGTCTTTTGGTTGCAAATCAAACAACGAATCAGCAAACACCTTCTGGCAAACAAAGTCATTACTAAAAGCCAACACGGGTTTGTCAAAAACAGATCATGCCAGACAAATCTTATTGCATTCTTTGACCAAGTGACAAAATTAGTGGACCAGAGGAATGCTGTGGATATAATTTACTTGGACTTCAGTAAGGCATTTGACAAAGTAGATCAACCTACTACTTGATAAGATAGAAAAATGCGGGTTAGACAGCATCACCACCAGATGGATCCGTAGCTGGCTAACTGGCCGTACTCAGCGTGTGGTCCTTAATGGAACCACATCTATATGGAAGGAAGTGTGTAGTGGGGTGCCCCAAGGTTCTGTTCTGGGCCAGTGCTCTTCAACATCTTCATCAATGATTTGGACAAGGGGATAGATGGGGAACTCATCAAATTTGCAGACGACACTGAGCTGGCAAGAATAGCCAACACTCCAGAAGACAGGCTTAGGATACAGGAGGTTCTGGACAGACTTGAACACTGGGCACTATCTAACAAAATGAAATCCAATGATGAAAAAAGTAAGGCTCTACATTTAGGCAAGAAAAACCAAATATGCAGGTATAGTATAGGGGGTACCTTGGTCAATAGTAGTAACTGTGAGAGGGATCTCGGAATCCAAGTGGACAATCATTTAAATATGAGCCAGCAGTGTGCTGCAGGTGCCAAAAAAGCCAACACAGTGCTAGGCTGCATTACCAGAGGGATAGAATCAAGATCACATGAAGTATTAATACCACTTAACAATGCCTTGGTAAGGCCACACTTGGAATACTGAATCCAGTTTTGGTCACCATGATGTAAAAAAGATGTTGAGACTCTAGAAAGAGTACAGAGAAGAGCAACAAAGATGATTAGGGGACTGGAGGCTAAAACATATAAGGAACGGTTGCTGGAATTGGGTATGTCTAGTTTAATGAAGAGAAGGACGAGGGGGGACATGATAGCAGTGTTCCAATATCTCAGGGACTGCCACAAAGAAGAGGGAGTCAAGCTATTTTCCAAAGCGCCTGAAGGCAGGACAAGAAGCAATGGATGGAAACTAACCAAAGAGAGAAGCAACTGACAATTAGAACAATTAACCAGTGGAACAACCTGCCTTCAGAAGCGGTGAATGCTCCAGCACTGGAAGTTTTTAAGAAGAAACTGGACAGCCATTTGTCTGAAATGGTATAGGTTACCTGCCTGAGCAGGGGGTTGGACTTGATGACCTCCAAGGTCTCTTCCAACTCTATTATTATTATTGTTGTTGTTGTTGTTGTTGTTGTTATTCTCTAAAAAGAACACTAATTTTCTCTGTCTGTCTGAAAGAAGTGAGGAGAAAATTATGTGTCATTTTTCAGACCAGGACTACTTCCAATATTAAAATGACAGCCTGTTGCCTTTGGGTAAAATTGATGAAGAAATCAATATTAGTGGATCTTGCTGGGGTTCTGAGATCCTAGCAACTGCTCTGACTCCAGCATTTAACCAACCTATGACTTCTACAAGCAAAGACCCATTGGCACATCATAATGACCATAAGTCATTAGATATCAGAAGTGTAGATCCACCCTCTCCCAACTGTATTAGTCCCCAATCTTTGATTGCAAGAAAGCAGGATGTGGGTCATGTATATACAAGAGTGCAAAGAATATAGCCATAAGCAAATTTACAACAAGCCATCGCTATCTTCTTTGGATAATTCCAGGGACCAATGGTCTGCATCCTTCATTCAAAGGCATACAACAATAGCATTCTTAGAGCTATTCATGCTGTTGAGAATGAAGACATGCAAGCAAGTGGGTCTATATTAAGCAAATCTTATGCCTTGGTGTGAACTGCAGAGGAGCAGAGGTGTCTGCAGGACACATTGCTTTAGTTAAAATGACAAAAGCAGCATCATGATAAGTTCCACCCAATTGGTATGTATTTACATATATAAGATGTACACACACACATGCATGTACACACACACACACACACACACACACAATAGGAAATCCTCGAACTCTTGGAAGGATATAAACCTTCTGTTTATTGTTAAAAACTAAAACAATAAAAACAACTATTTACAATACTAAAAACAACCTAAGCCACTGCCAGCGTCATCAGAGTGAGTGTCAGGGGGTGGGGAGTTTTCTTATAAACCTTGCTAACTCAGTTTCTTGCTCATTGATCGTGTGATAGGGCTGTCCATCCTAACTGACTGTAATTGCCTCAGTTGTCCTGCCTCCCCTCGTTTGCATTCCAATTTCACAGCCTTCTTTCTTCTCATTGTTTCTTTTTCCATCCTTCCCATCCTTGTTGATTCTATCTTTCTTAATATTATTGCTGCTGGTGTATCTTCCGATCCGCCCCCCATCCCCGTGGTCATTCTGGGCCGCACGTCCGGGTCTGGCATTGTAGATGCCTTTCTGTTGCTGTTCCCCCCTTTTTTCCCCGGTCATCCACCTGCTGTTCCTGCCCTCTGCTGCTTATCCCTATCAGCCCTGTTCCCCCCTGGTTTCCCTTCGCGCTTGGGTGTGCGTGCATACAGTAGTATCCTATCCCACTGTCTCGTCCATATTCGATCAGCTGGAGTGACTGCCGAAACACTCCCAGATTCACTCCATCATCCGTGCCCAGCAGATGTCTCCCCGTGTGCGGGCGTGCGCATGTGCTGCGGCGTTCTCCCCCCGGCTCTCAAGGTTTATAAGAAGACTCCCCACCCCCTGACACTCATTCTGATGATGCTGGCAGTGGACCAACAAAAGCTTACGTTGTTTTTAGTATTGTAAATAGTTGTTTTTATTGTTTTAGTTTTTAACAATAAACAGCTGGTTTATATCCTTCTGAGAGTTTGAGAATTTCCTATTATTGTACAGATATGCCTGGGATTTGTATATATATCAGCTATACAAGTAAAAATATGACTCTTGGGTATGCTCATGTTAAGATCAATAAATAGTCGAACACCAAGAGAATAAAATTATAAAAATGTTAAAACTTTTATTTACTAGACCTAGCTTTCGTCAAGAGCTCTTGACATCATCAGGGTGTAAACGGCAGTCGTTGGGAGGGCTTATATGCAGCCTCCAATCATTTGTGCTCGGCTCTTGGATCATGTCATGGGTCCCAGCTGTATGCGTTGTAATCTAAGTGTGTGTCCTGCATTAGGGTGTAGTTCTTTCTCACTCCTATGTATGCTGTTGCGTGTGTCTTTCTCGCTAGTTCTAAGGGTATTTCCCCTTTCCTTGCAGTTAGTGCATGTTTCACTAGTTTCCCGTTCGTGATTCTGTCTGTCACGGGCGGTATCTGCTGTTTTCTGCTTCCTTCTAGTTCCTCCAACCATCCCCTCCGAGCCACGTTCCAGTCCTCCTGTTCTCTCAGATCGTAGCCCCCGTATGCCATCCCGTCCTGCACCACTCTCCCTCCTATTCCTTTCCATCACCCCCTTGGGTCTATCATCACTCTCCTCCCTATATTCTTGGGAGGAATCGTTCCGGAGTGTGTGCATGTCAGTAAGGCATCGCCTAGCTCATAACCGGACAGTCTGTTGCTCACTCCATTTGGGGCTTCCGTCCTCATCCTTCATCAGAGAATCTCTCAGGCATGCTCCTCTTCTATATCGGACATTCCTCCTCTTCTATATCGTGTCCAATTCTTTGAACGGTATAGGGCGCCCCCCCACCTTGGATATGAAGCAAGACTGCTCTCCTTGTAATGGCTTAGTGCTCACGTTCCTGAAGATCTCCCTGCTATGACCGGTTTGGGTGTCGGAACTCCCGGAGCAGATACTAACTGCAGCCGCCCCATTGAGGGTGCGGTTACGCGTTCCCATATGACAGCATGATGGAGGCAGGAGAGCACAGGCGTGAAGACCGGATTTGATGCTTCCTCAGAGTATACCAAGGGGGGGGGAGAGTTGAACGATCTTCAGACGCTGAGCCGACACGGACACGGACCTTAATAAGTCATTGCTCACCCCACACGCGAACATGTGACGTGTTGGGGGCTGCGGGGGGGATGTGGGTAAAAACATGGACATAGCTGTGTGTCCCCGGAGAATAGTGCGGCGAACACGGGGGAAAGAGGTGGCCAGGCTTGGGACTCCATTAGATGATCGTTCTAGCATCACACTAGTTACTTTGATGCAAGACGATACAGAATGTTCCCTCTCCAGCCTAGGAGTCGGAAGTAGTAGAGAAGTAACCAACCGTAGGAATTTAGAACTTGAAAGTACATCTGACATGAGTGGTGAAGGATCAACCGACTGGGCCCCATGATGAGGTCTATGAGCCGAATGCGGGCGTGGTTGCGCTCATAAGCAGCCTTCCCCACCCTCTGGCTCTTACACCCTGCAATACAGCCATCGAAAGCTCGGTTATTTATCTATTAAATACTTGATTGCTTTTACTTCCTGGTGATCATCTTTTATCATATTCATATATATATATATATATATATATATATATATATATATATATATATATATATATATGTAGGTCTTTGTTTGTTCGGGTTTTCTCCCACGTAAAATTGGAAGTGTCTTGGCGACGTTTCGACGAAGTCCCATTCGTCATCTTCAGGCTGGTGTTTTCAGCTTCATGCTTTGAGCAGCAATGTGTGGTCTTAGCTGTTTCTTCCTTTTAAAAGAATATATATATTCTGAGGTTTTCGCGAGTGTTTGTACGTAGGTCTTTGATTATTCGGGTTTTCTCTCACGTAAAATTGGAAGTGTCTTGGTGACACTTGGCAACAGCCTGAAGATGACAAATGGGACTTCATCAAAATGTCACCAAGACACTTCCAATTTTACGCGAGAGAAAACCCGAATAACCAAAGACCTACATATATATATATATATATTCTGAGGTTTTCGCGGGTGTTTGTATGTAGGTCTTTGGTTGTTCGGGTTTTCTCCCGCGTAAAATTGGAAGTGTCTTGGCAACGTTTCGACGAAGTCCCATTCGTCATCTTCAGGCTGGTGTTTTCAGCTTCGTGCTTCGAGCAGCCTGAAGATGACGAATGGGACTTCGTCGAAACGTTGCCAAGACACTTCCAATTTTACGCGGGAGAAAACCCAAACAACCAAAGACCTACATATATACACACACACACACACACACACACACACATATATATGAGATGTACATATAAAGGGAGTAGTGCTTGCATCACAAAGTGCAATGTTGCTTTCATTATTTGCTCTCAAGGTGAGCACCTCTGAAAGTAGGATTGATGGATTAAAATGGATTCTTCTGTTTGCTTCTGTATCTTCCTTTCTTATACACTTCTCTGCTACTTATTTCTCTTTCTTTTCATCCCCACCTATCTCTGCCTCATCCTTTGCCCAGCACATCATTATTCATATCCTGTATTTTGCTTCAGTCCCAACACTTGGATCTTAAAAAGAAAGCTTCATGTCCACAAGGAAGATATAATCTAAATCATTGTTTTTCTAATTTGCCAGTTTGGCAAATGTATAGACTTTTAATCCCAGAACTTCCCAGCTAGCATGCTGGCTAGGAAATTCTGGGAGTTGTCAACTTTAAGATGTATGGGTTTCAAGTTAGAAAAACACTGATATAAATGGAAATATAAATATCAATAGGACTTGGATTTTATCTAGATCAAGACCATGCTGCCCAGTGCTGACCCAGATTTCAAATAACTTATCATGAACTGTTAATCTAAACCTGAAGTGAAAAGAAGATACAAGAATATAGAAGGAAAAAGAAGAGATGGAGACAAAAATGTGCCCCCCAAAAAATTGAGCCCATCAAGTTTTTAAAGATATTCTTCCTCAGAAAAAATAGATGCATAATTTCATCTGGTGGAACAAAATCCTGGTTTATTCACTTCCTTCCTCTTTTTTTCTTTTTGTTCTTTTCTGTTACAAAATGTCATATACAATTCCAGATATTTGGGGCTACACTAAACTCAGGCATCATATTCAATACTAAGTGGTTATGGAAGTTGTAGTCCAACATCTGGATGGCATCCAGCTTATTATATTTTTACTGCCAAGAAGCAAAGATGAGTTTCCCGCCTCTGGGGCCAAAATAATTCGATTGGTCTAAAATTTAATTCGTTTTGACTCTGGCAAAACATGTCCTGGCTTTATGCATTATGCCTCTATCTATTTGTTTAATTTCATTTCCTGGCCTTGGACTCAAGATGGAAGAAAAAAATGTACACTTCCATTTTAACTCAATTGCTCCTCTCTCTGTATGTGTTTGTGTGTGTGTGTGTGTGTGTGTGTGTGTGTTTGTAGTTGCCAGGTGTCTGGAATCCTCATTCTCATTGCCAAGCCCGTTGTTAGTTTGATTTGAAACTCATGTGAAGTGGTACATCAAACATTGGCACAGACTCAGCAAGTGTGAAAGCCCTGGGCCTATGAATGACTCTGGCTATTTTATTTTTTTACATTTTAAAAGACCATCTGCCTGTAAAAATCATCTATAAATGCTCCAAATATTTAATGTAAGCAAAGAAAAACATTGACATTTGGCTTAACTAGTGGAGGCTCAAGAGGGCTGGTGAGAACCAGAGAGCTTTATGCTGACATCCTGCTTTGGGAAAATGAATTTAAGAGCATTTTAAAACAGTGAACAGAAATGAAAATGAAAAAGGACACCAAAATACATCTGCTTTCAACATCAATTGTACTTATTGCTGAGTGTGTAGGTGTGTGTGTGTGCACGCATACAGTGTGTATAAATAATGATTGCTGCTATTTTAAACCACTATTTTAGATTATTTTAATGCTGTCCTCTGACTCCCATCTGTGGGCCTGCTCCCTGCCTTTCATTCCTCCACTCAGATGGTCTTTTAAAGTGTAACTCTCAGACTTCCCCAAAACGTTATATGCCTCCATTTTTATAAATGCTGAAAAAGGAGGAGAAAGAGTCTGAAAGAGAAAGCAGTCAGTTCAAAATAAGCCATTGAACTTCATGGCTGACTGGAATCGAAATCAAATCCAAAGTCACTTTCCCACCTGCCCAATAATGGCACTACTAGGGTCTAGGACAACTCACCCTGGCCAACTCACAACACCAATTCACTGCAGCTAACTTGCCAGAGGATAACTCACTGCGGGACAATTCAACGCTGCATTAATCATTTCATTCAGTTGCTTTTATTATTGGTGACCATGTTTTCATAGAAATTATTTTAAATCTTGTATTTCTGGATTGACTTTATTATTATTATTAGCTATGGTTCTATTGAAATCAATCTAAGTTTTGAATTTGTTGAATTGTCCTGTGGCGAGTTGGCCCACGGCCAGTTGGCCGTGGCAAGTTGGCTGTGGCCATTTATCCCATTCTGCACCAGTATCCCAGTGTCACTGAGCATTCTCTGTGCCAATAAAAGACTGATTATATGAGACAAAGTGCTAAATGAAGGACCTGACTGTTGATGTACTAGTTCTTTAGGGAGGAAAAGGCCTCTGCTTTTCATACCAATGGTTCACAAGGGATAGATTTTTCAGATAACTGAATTGAATCAGTGATAATTTCACAAAAGTCAAATTATAAACCATGCATGCCAATGGATTTGCATTCTCATTTTCAATAATGACACACTAAAGCAGAGGCAAAGAGAATTTTTAATTCTTTTTAATTTGCTGGCTTTCCTCTTGTTCTTTAACAAGCAGCAAATATCCAGTCATTTAGTTAGTGATTGTGTGTGTGTGAGAGAGGGGGGAGAGGGAGGGAGGGGGAGGAGAGAGAGAGAGAGAGAGAGAGAGAGAGAGAAAGGGAGAGAGAGAGAGAGAGAGAAAGAGAGATGTGATGAAAGGCAATATTCCATTTCTCAATTTCTATATAATATGTTGCACTTATATATCAGGAAAAGAGCATCCAAAACTTGATAGCCATGTAGCTGATTCAGGTTACCATTTAAAATGGAAAAATTGGATTCAGAATGTTGAACAAGCAATTATGGCCAAAAGTGAAATGAGGCTTATTGGATCTTAATGTACAGTACTTACATGATTCCTCAAAAGTAAGCCCTACTCCAAAAATAAACCCTAGTTTTGGGGGGAGGCACACATCTAAAAAACAATCTAGGGCGGGGGTGGGGGTGGAGCACCATTGCAGCCAGGCCTCCTATGAATTGACACCTGCCTCGCCTTGCCGGCCCACTTCTTCTGCAGTGCCCCCCAGCCTGCATTTCACCATCAGAGGTTTTTCTACGGGTTCAATCTGTAATTTGGTTCTCAGCTACAGAGGCCTTTCCGGAAGGCCTCTGATGGCGAAATGCAGACCAGGGGGCAATCTGGAGCTCCATTCTCAGCTGCAGAGGCATTTCCTTCAGCTGCAGAAGAAGTGGGCCAGCTGGGCAGGGCTATTGGTGCCACCGCCGCCACGAGGTAAGACTGTGGAAAAGACATCCCCCCAAAATCAGACCTGGTGCCTCTTTTGGAGGCAAAAAAATATAAGACTGGGTCTTATTTTTGGGGAAACACAGTACCATCATAATGTTGGTCAAGGCCTCCAGATGGCACTATGAAGCAATATTTTGAAGATATAGCATGGTTGTTTTCTGCTTTGGGTAGAATTTACACTATTCTTGCATATAAAATCATTTTAAGGTGATTGTATTGCTCTAAATTAATACAAAAATGTTAGAAGTTCTCATCAGATGAATAACTATCTTTTATTGGGTTCCTTTTAACTGAAATATCTGGAGCTGGAGGTTCCAGCCCAGGGTTGAAACCTGAGTGCCACACAACAGGTGAATTCCTGTTACTTGCCCCAACTCCTGCCTACCTAGAAGTTCAAAGGCATGCAAATGTGAATAGATAAATAGGTACCATTTTGATGGGAAGATAACAGTATTCTGTGCACCTCGGCGTATAGTCATGCTGGCCATATGATCATGGAAATATCTTCAGACGACACTGGCTCCCTCGACTAAGAGGAGATGAGCACCGCCCTTAAAGTCAGACATGACTAAACAGGGGAAACTTTTACCACACTATTATCCCCACATACCAGCATAAGAGGTTTTGTCCTGTAAGCATGAGAACTTCTATAATATTCCTTTCCCTCATTATACCTAAAACTGTATTTACAGTCTTCCAATGTTAAAGTAGGTTTTCTCTCTTCTCCCAACAAATATTCATGTGTCTGAACACATGGGTTGGTGTCTCTATCTTAGTTTGTGGATTTGAAACTCAAAGACTGCCAAGGAATAGTTAAAATAATCCATACTAAATCCATACTCAAACCTAGACACTTGGATAAAAGTAGGAAGAAGCAGAATATGATCTATTACAGGAAAAACAATCAATACTACTCCCCCCCCCGAAATAGATTATATTCTGTTTCTTCCTGCTTTTATGTGCCCTGATTCTGGGATTATACTAGATTGTTTTTTTTTTAGCTATGATTGGCCAGCCTGGCTAGGAATTCTGGATGCCCTAGTCCAGGGGTAGGCAACCTTGGCTCTTTTATGACTTGTGGACTTCAATACCCAGAATTCCTGAACCAGTCATGCTGACTCAGGAATTCTGGGAGTTGAAGTCCATAAGTCATAAAAGAGCCAAGGTGGCCTACCCCAGCCCTAGTCTGAAAATACAATATGTCACTGGAAGCAGCTACCATACTCAACAATGTTGTGTTACTGAAGCTTCTTAAAAGGACTAACTTCCTGAAGATATGGCTAATTCACATCACGTGGGAAACTTTCCTGCTTGATGTGAATTAGAATTATCTCAAAGGGCTCAATAATAACATTAGCAATGGTAAGATGGGGACAAAGAAAAACTTGAGAAAAAATAAAGCAGTTCTATACATGTTTATCAAGTCCCTCCAAAATGAAGATTTTCTATGGCCAAACTTCCTTCAAGATAGTTTCCATGTACTCTTACAATTTTGTCCTCCACCTTCTCATGAATAACAGGGATCATCAAGGATCTTTAAGATAATAAGTGAATGACAGATCATTCCTCTTTATTTTCAGGGAATCAGATGGCTCAGTTTTCATACCTAAAGCTAAGTCTGTATTATACAAGCTATACTATATTTTAGCAAATCAATTGCATATAGCAACTATGACTTCAGGATATGCATCCTAAAATGCATGAAGATTCATCCAGTCAGGTCACTAGAATCAGGTTCAACATCCACGAGCATTTTCTATATAGTCTTGTTCTAATAGCAACAAGGAAAACAAAATAAAAACACCCTGTTCTTGTGAAAATATGTCTTCCTCTAGTGGAATCCTGACGATTATAGCAGTGCAAAGCAACATAAAATAGGAAGCAAACCACGTCTTTACAGATGACTCTTATGAGGAATATATAGGTCAACTACCCAATAATTAGCCCAATGGGAATGCAGCCAAGAAATCAAAACAACAATCAGATGCAACTCTGTGATGGAAACTTTAATAATCCATGCAGCTAGGCCACCAAATGTTCATAATCCAATTCCTGTACACAATTGGCCTGAAAACTGGGCTGAACATGTTCTGAACATTCTAAATATTAAATTCCAGGAAAGAATCACACTTAATAACTACTCACATATTTACATATATACATACTTACAACTACTACATTCATACCAATAAACTATGCCAATAACCAGCAATATTTTGCTGAATATTATATTTTTGTACTTGAATACCAAGAGATTCTAATAGAGACATAATAACATAAACATGTACATGTGCAATACAACCATAGAAAACCTGAAGCATTCAAGATGGTTTGAATCAATCATACAATCTGCACCAATAGTCATATACTTTTGGAAGCTGTCTATAACATCTGGAGCAAATCAGCTTGCCAGCTTCTACTTTATGAGATCTAAATTTTATCTTTCTAAATGAGAGAGGATGACTGCTATTCATTAGCCATAGCCATAGATTCAGCAGAAACAAAATGCAATAGAGAACTTCACATTCCTTTCAAACAGTATTCTTATTTTGTAATATTTTAATACTTAAATCTGTATTTGCTACAAGTACATTCCTTAGATTCTTCAGTAGCCTGATCATCCATTTAACCATAAACTACTGCTACTGAAATGAATACAATTTTTCCCAAGTAAGTGTGCATAGTTTTAGCTGTAAATTCCTATGACACTTTAGAACAGAAGCCTGATATTATCACCAATCATAAACTATTATGCACTAAAAAGTGATAGAAGAGGTGGGGAACATTGGAAAACTATAGAAAACAATTTATTTGGAAATTCCATATAATTTTTGAGCAAGAGAGATGTATTAAAATGTATTCCAGAAGTTCTATCACTCCCAAAATACTTCAGTTTCTTACTTCCCAGAAGTGTCATTAAAATACATCCCTAAGCATTTTTAGGCATTTTTATGCTTAGATCAAGCTTATAAATTTGGCTGAACCTTATCTTCATGAGCACAATATAACACTTTAAAACCATTTATACTTATTTCATCTCCCCCAATAGAGCATTCGATTGTGTTATACAAGTTCAAATGTAGAACATTTAAAGACTTTCCTTCCAATCAAAGTGATACCAGATGCTCTTGACAACAAAGAACAAAGCAGAAATAATGGAAGAAAGGCAAGCAACAGAAAGATAACAAAGTCCCATGGTTAAAACTCCCCCTAAAACAAACAGGCCAAGGATGTCAACATCACTAAGAGTCAGGTTTTGAGTTAGTCTTATCAATGGCCTTTCCCTAGATTAAACACAAGTTGAAACTTTACAGATTTCAGAATGAATTAGGAACCATGCGATAGAGGACACTGAAGCTGAAATAAAAAACAAGATACGCTCCAGAGAAAATTGGGGATACATTTTTATTTATTCAAGCTGACCATCAGAATCTATTCTGATTCTAGAATCTCTGTAAAATGTTGCCAACTTTTATTCAGCACTCCACTGTTCTACGGATTGTTGCAAACAAAGCAAATCAGGCAAGAAAGGAATGATTGGGAATTAATATTTGGAAATATTAGGAATACTGAAGAAAATTGGATGCAGTGATCACAAGATTTGTCTTCATTTTATGATCAGATTATCATTGTCCCTTATACCAGTCTCAGGCTTTCAGATAGGTGGCAAGTTCATGGAAAGGGAATATTTAGGTTCTGATGGAAAACAACCCAAGGAACCAAATATGAGGATAAACAGGGCTGGGTGTCAATCAAATTCCATTTGCCTATAATTATTGGAATCTTTTGGAATGCTGCAACTGTAATAGTAAAAAGGCAAAGAACAAAAATACTAGGGTTGTGTAGTGCTTCAATTCAGTTCCAAAAAGGTGCTGGAAGTGATGGAAGCAAATTTAGTGCCCAACTGCAACTGCTTAGAGCAAATACATCTTTTCCTGGGATTGCATGGCAACTGTGGATGGCAGCCATTTGATCCTAGGGCCGTGGTAGCGAGCCCTCTCTGTGGGCACGTGCACCGTCGCCCCAGTCCTAGGCCTTCAGCTGGGTTTTATAAAACCTTTTTGCTTTAGTCCTCCACCGTCGTGCTGGGGAAAAAAAAGTTTCAATCAATCAATTTCAACTTCTCAAAGGAAAAAAAAAGATGTCGCAAAGTTGGAATTGATTGATTGAACTTTTTAGTCCCATCCAGTCTGCTGTTACCACTGCAGCCACGCCAGCCAATTGGCCACACTCAGCCAATGGGCCACACCCACCAGGCACCCGACGATACATAAGTGGATTTTGGGTTACAGTTTGGGCACTCGGTCTCTAAAAGGTTCGCCATCACTGCCCTAGGGCAAGATTGGGTGGTTTTAAAGAACTGAAGACAGGTGTTAAATTTACACTCCCATTAACTTCAAATGATCTTTCATAATCAAATCCACTCTGCACAAGCCTACGGTGAGAAACAAATGATGCATAAGGCAAAAAACTGTATCTTGGGATAAGTGATACCAAGAAATGGTGAGAAGAATGTTATCCTTCTCTCAGATTGTTCTTCCACCTTTCTCCAAATCTGAAGAAGAATTTGGCTAGTTTCATGCTGGAAGCAGTTTCGATATATCAGGCTTCAGCCTACCTATCAGCCTAGTTCCTCTAGAGAAATTCTGAAGAGTTGGCTGGGGGGCAGAGGGGAGAGATGAAAAAGTGATCTGAATGTATTGTTGTGGCTGAACTTGACAATGTGATCAGATAAAGAATAGGAAAGAAAGAGCCATCTCAAAATATTGTTTTATAAAAAGAAAATGATACAAGGGGAATAATCCTTCCACAAGAATTTTACCAAATCATATTCAACATCCAGGAACTGAAGCAGATCTGGCAAACTCAAAGAAATCCTAGTTTATAATTAAAAATCAGCAGCTTGAATTGTCTTTCAAACACAGGATTATTGCTCACATTTGATTTACCAGCGTGCTCTTCTGCAGTTCATTATCTTACATTACAAATAGAATAGAATAATAGAATAGAGTAATAACTTTATTTTTCACTCTGAATGTACAATAATTGGCATACATTAACATGAAATTTTGTTGCATACAGCTCTCAAAGGGTCACCACCTCCAAAATATGTTATATAAATATGACAAAAATAAATAAATAAATGCAACTTCTTCTAGATATTTTCATGAATCTCTTGCATCATTCTCTAAGAGATGGACCCAATCCATGGGCATCTCTTTGCTACCATCTCATGAGAAATCACTCAGTGTGAATTCCAAAATGAGTGACAAAGAGCTAAATTCCTTTAGTGACAGCATGATTAGTTGGCCATTTCAGAAACTTCTAGCAGAAACTTGTCTGTCCCCTGGCAATCTTTTCTGCCCCTTTCTTATCCTCTCATTCCCCTAGGCAGTCTCAGGGTGGGATGCAGGAGGCCATTTGTTAGGAACACCTAATAGATATTGGAAACTTCAATATACTTGGCAGCTAGTAAAAAATAATAATTTTGAAAGGGGTCACAAGGTGAATTCTTTCATTTGAGTGCTCCCAAAGTTTTGCAAAGACAAATAGGTGTTCTCAGCTGAAGAGAGTCATGCAGCACTGAATAATGCTTCTTCAGATAAGTAGGTTCCCCTGTGTCCTATGGAGTCTACTTTTCATTAAGGGTTTAAATATGTTTAGGATTTAAGTTTGACAAAACAGAAAGCAGCCCAAATTCCCCATTCCAAAAATGATCAAGGCGATCTCTACTCTCAGTTCCAACAACCTTCCATGTTCAGATTTTGTATTGCCAGTTAGTCACTGGACAGAATCAAATCCAAGTGTCCAATTTTGTAAAGCAGATGTCCCCAATTTTTTTCTATCAAGATCTGATATTTGAAAATTATACATCAAATTGACATTAGTTAATATTTTTATTCCAACCCTTTTCAGACATTTTGTGATCAATTCTATTTCATAGTGATTTTTTTATATTTTGTTATGTATTGATGAATGGTTGCTATACAGGGCATTTGTTAAGGAAGTCTACCTGTACTGAATTATCAGAACCAAGGAATTTTAGCTTGATATCCTAGAAATAAAGAAATAATCACCTTTAAAATAAGAGTTTATCTAACTTTATTGCCATTAAAGGCCACCTTCTACTGCTTAAAGAATATATGATGTCACTCTCCATCTACTCACAGCCTGTTGCAAATTCGAAACTTGTTTTTTGCTTCAAAATTGCCATCTTCCATCTAAGCCAGCAATTCTCAACCTGTGGGTCGCGACCCCATTTGGGGTCGAACGACCATTTCACGGGGGTCGCCAAACAACGCGATCCGCCATTTTTTTTCTCAGCCGGCGCAGGGGGTGGTGCCATGCATGCGCGCCGCGCAGGGGGCGGCGCAGGGGGCGGCGCTGTGCATGCGCGCCATGCAGGGGGCGGCGCAGGGGGCGTCGTCGTGCATGCATGCCACGCAGGGACGGCACCGTGCATGCGTGCCGCACAGGGGGCGGTGCCGCGCATGCGTGCCGCACAGAGGGCGGTGCCACGCATGCATGCCACACAGGGGGCGGCGCCGTGCATGCGTGCCATGCAGGGGGCGCCACCGCGCATGCGCGCCGCCTGCTTATGACCGGGGTCGCCAGTCTAAAAAGATTGAGAACCACTGATCTAAGCAATGTTAGACCTTTTTAAGTGAAGTCCTTGCACACTGCCTTCTCATCTAATGAAAGCTCTGATTGGCTACAGAAACCAGCATATCTCTCCCACCCAACTTCTGATCACTACTCTGTGCAACCATTTCAGTTGGGTGCCAGGTTCCTATGTTATCCACTGCTCAGCAGCTGCCATTTTTAATTATCTTGTGGGATGATCCAACAATGCACATTCCTTGTCCCATGTTTTCCCAGCCTGTTTAAAAGTGTATTTCTCCTTTCAATCCATATATTTGCCTTTTGTGGGCACCAATTTGGTGTCTACTCAGGTTAGATAAACCATGGAGTAAAACCTATGAATTGGTAAAGATGAAACAATCCCTAAAAGAAAAAGACAGGCAGACACTGATTATTGCCTTCCCTGCTTGGATAGGAAGGACAAAAAGAAAAAAAAGTTGTGTGGTAGACCTAACATGGACTGACTGATTTCATTGCCAACCCAATGTCTAATAACTGTGGCTCAGTTGTCAAGCACCTAAAGTGTACTCATGTGACCATGTGTGGGGCAACCATCAGACCAAATCTGGGTGGTAGGTATCTTCTAAGTAGATCCATCAGAACTTCAAATGGTGGCTAAGTTGAGGACTTAAATTCAGTGCTCTCTGAATTTAACTATGTGAACTGTTTCTCCAGTTACTTTATAATTCTTTTCTTAATTGTTTGCCCATTTACAAGACACTTAAATACCTAAGCATAATAGTAAAATAATCACCTATATCCTTGTTCTATTTTTGAACATTTTCTCTTCCAACTCCAGCTTATCATTATGCAAAAGTGTTCTTTCCCCCTCCTTTGATCCTTTTGTTTATATTAAGGCCTATACCTCAAGGAGTTTATTTATTATGTGCCACTGGTAACACCTTGATACTGACACAGGACTGGTTGAGCTGGATTGATTGGCATTATTATCATTTAAATAGGTCAAATTGTTGCATTTCTGTGTTGTCCTTCATTCCAAAGCATATTTACTGAATGGAAGCTCACATACATACTAAAGTTCTTGGAATGGCTGCTCTGAATATAACCAGAATCATCAAGGCACTGCTTTAGAAACTTTGGCAGTTACTAATTTATGTATGAAACAAGAGTACAGCAAACACTAATCCCATTTTCTTCATGATAAAACCATGGTAGAGGAAACTGAGAGACTGGCCCAAGACTAACAATAGAACATCAGTGTCATCACAGCAGTATCATCACTGTGATGCTCAGCATTTGGCCATGTGTATGTTTTTTGAACCTGCTCTTCCTCCCACACCATTCAAATTCCAGGAGGCCTTCCTTAAGGCAGTGATTTCTCAAGAGAGGCCCAATCCCTGGCTTCTGCAGAAAGGGCAAGGACAAGGGGTGGGGCTTGGAAAAGAAAATCTAAAACCCAAGTTAATGGAGATAAGGGTAAGAGAAGAAAGCTACCCATTTTACTAACATCTTTTGGTGATGCTCACTTCCTTCTCCAGTTGACTTCCATTTCACTTTGGGGTGAAAGATTTCATGAAGCAAAAATGATTGAAACTCAGCCACGCTACATCATCAACCGTCCAGCTTATTCTAGCAACTACTTTGATGAAGAATTTGACAGGAAAAGTAGAAGTTATCCCCTTGGAGAGAAAATAAAGAATCTTTTCAGGTAAGTGTGATATTATAGATTGTAAAACAAACATGCTCTCCAGATTTTTGGATCCCCTAGCTCTTGATGGCAAATGCGTTAGTCGCCTAGATTTTTTCTACAGATACTGTAAACTTTAGCATTAGATTTTGGTTTGTACAATCCAAAAGCAAAGAGATTAACTTTCATCCAGCAATCTTTTCCAGTAAATTTAATCCCATATTTTTTCCCCCCAATCAATTCATTCAGAATTTGCAGTCAAAGGAATAATGCAGACTTAGCATCACAGGTACCCAAATCTTAGAGGCATTGGAAAGATGTGGGAAATAGCCCTAGGTTTCTTCTTTTCTGATAAGACATTGTTTAGTAAAGGACAAGTAGAGTATGTTCCCATTGCCAAGGCCAAGTAAGATTAGACTAGGCAAACTATGCAAAGAGGAAAATACAAAATTACTTTTCCAACTTTCATCAACAGAACGTCATAAAGGTTGTAGATAAGGGAACTGGCTGTACTAATTCAGTGCCAACATACCTTCCATTTGCCTTTATTTGTTATTGAGTAAATATGATGCTTTTTATTAAGAAAGAACAAAAATATTGTTTAGTAGCTCCTAAGAATTTTTTCATATATATATGTATGTATGTATCTGTGCATATACAAACAGGTACAGGCACACCCAATACATTACAGGAATACTTTTAAAAGTAAGCAATATTGATGAACAAAAAGACATTTGTGCAAACTACAAAGCCCTTTAAAAATATTTTAAAAAATCTCTTGCCCTTTATTATTTCAAAGCAAGTTTTAAATTATTATTTTTTTCCAAAAATGCTTTGTGGTTCAGGGCATGGACATTTTTACATTTAGTTCTTTTCAAAAAATGTGGGTCAAAATACATAAGAAAATTTCCAAGCTGTATTACAGTTTCTTAGTGTGGTATTATTTGTAGTTCACCTGAAGAAATGGGGTGTGGTACACATAACAAAATAAATGACCTCCTGTCTTTGCCCTGAAGCCTACAGTCTAAAAGGCTTTAAGGAAAGAAGGAGTCTCAGGCAAAAACAGAGGTCAGAGCAAAAGGTGAGTTTTGATCAGTCCATCACCAAAATTAGCCATGCAGCCTTCTGCTTTGTGACATCTATCTCACCATCTATCTTCATTAACCCAGCCTTTCATATAAGAAAAAAAAAATCCTTTCCATCAACCCTAATTCCTGGCAATAGAAACTTGGCTTGATCTCTATTTTACAACCAAGCATAGACAAATAAGTGTTTACATTTGTCCTTCATACTTAATAAAATATTTTATATTGGGGATATTGTATGCATGCCTAGTTACCCTCTGAGTTTTCAACTTTGTTTTAAAGAGAAGAAAGAACATACCCAATTTAATGCAAAATACAGAATATCAATAATAGTATAATTCAAGTGCAAGAAATATGAAATTAACAACCGGATTCTGTAGCAAGAGCATTTTTTATTATTATTTGAATAGTATGCTTCTACTGTTGTGACTTGTATGCATGTCATTGATGTAAGCTTTTGCTAGATGTCAGTTAAATATAGGCATAACCGAACTAGCTTTACTTAAGTAAACTGGATGCATTACTTTAAACTACACAGCAATTCCCATGTTGACTTTAGATTTGGGTGGTACCCAATCTGATTGAATGGTCTCTTAAGTGGACAGCGATGGAATTATGCCAAATAAATAATTGCTTTCTGAATGATCTCATAGATACATGATCAGAGCTACTTTAGATTCTTAGTCGAAAAGAACCCATTTTGGTAGCAAATGTACAACACACCTCTTACGTTTGTTATATTAATGCTTAACCAAAAGAAGCAGTAGCTTAATTATTGCCACTTATTACCAATGTTATTGAAAATTAAAAGCCTGACAGCTTTCATGTTTAACCAGGAAACCTAGTTGAGGTTGAAGGACTTCTTTAGCTGTGATTAACTCCTTATGCTTTCAGCATTAACTGTTTTTTCTTCAGCTTTTTTCTGATGATATTTATTGATCGCTGGAGTGATTTGTGCATAATGGTTTCTATGCAAGTTTGGCATTTGTTTAGTACAGAAACTGATTTACTTCTCTTAGTTCTCTAACTATAGGATCACATTGGTGTGAACAGACTTATATTGTGTGTATCTTATCTGTGAGTTGTAATACTCTGATCAGCATTGCTGAAGTGCCATGTTGGGCTGCTGAGTCAATTAGAAGCCTATCCTGCATACAGATGAGATTAAAGAGAAGGAAGAAAACAATCATCTTGAACTCCTCACTGATTTATTAAAGCAGCTGGATTGAGATTACTATTTTATAGTGTGGAGTTTAATCATGGAGAATAATAGACTTCCTCCACCACTACTCCCTTATTCTAATTTATACCATAACCATTATAGTAATGCAGCACTTACACTGAATTAAGAGTTACAACTGCTATCATTAACATTGCTGTTGAAATATCACTGTTTCTTTACACCTTAAATTTAAATACTCTACAGTAAAGGATTTTATAATGATCCTATCTGTGTGTAATCAGTGTAGTAGAGCAGTACATTATTACTGGAATAAGTTATAATCCTATGCATGCTAACACTAACTATGTAATGGAGCATGTGCTTTGCTAGGTTCAAATTTGTGCATTTCTAGGTTAAAAGGTGAGATTAAATAAGGCCTCTAAAAGCCTCTCTAACCAAGCTTTGGGAGACCTGTACTTATTACTGTTCTGACTCAGTCCAACAAATTCTGGGTAGAAGGCTGTACTAAAGTAACTGAGTTTCTTTTGAAGTAAACATTGACAGAACTAGGCTGCTAAGGGCTGTTATATCCAACTGATTTTTTTTTTCTGTTCCATTTCTGAATAGTCTACTTAGGACTATTTTGTTCTCTTAGCTAATTTACTGAATATGTTGTACTATGCTTCCTTGAATTGGTAAGATAGGATCTTATTAGAACAATTGATCTTTAATTTCGCAGTAATATCCTAGATATAATCGTTTTGCTAAATTTTGATTTGGTTTTAAATTTTAGTATGCAAAAACAATTCAAAACTTAGCCCAGATATGATATCCTCTGGAATCTGATGAAACCTGGATTCAGGGCAATATATATATAATGTGATGATAATTATGAATGAAGTTGAAGGTTTGTTCTCCGAGCTTGTGGATTGATTTCAAAATGTTTCGTTATCAGACTAGGTAACATCTTCAACAGGGCAATAGAAGAAGGGGACGACAGAGAATGAGATGGCTGGATGGAGTCATGAAACAGTAGGTGTGAACTTAAATGGACTCCAGAAGATGGTAGAGGACACGAATACCTGGAGGAATGTTGTCCATGGGGTCGCGATGGGTCGAATACGACTTCGCAATTAACAACAACAACATCTTCAACGGAGTTTAGGGGATGTCAGTGTCAGTGTTCTGTTTATAAGGGCTTCAGGTGTGGATGTATCGAGTGAGGATCTTGTCATTGACACACCCATACCTGAAGCCCTTATAAACAGAACACTGACACTGACATCCCCTAAACTCCGCTGAAACATTTGGAAACCAGCTCACGAGCTCGCAGAATGAACCTTCACCCCCATCCAACACCCTAGCTACAGATATTCACCACTATTGCATAATTATGAATAATAGGAGAAAGGCATTTTCCATTGTGCCTTCTATGATTTATGCCAGTGCTGTGTGGGTGGTGAAAACAAACCTGAAATGGTAGCTCTTTGCTCTAGCTGCATGTTCTGATAATAAATAAACATCTGCCTTCCCATGTTACAGAACAAACCTCATAGTAAATATCTCCTATTAATGTCTTTTCAGATGTTCACCATCTAGACTCAAACTCATCCTTTACAGTCTATTTCCCATACTTGTATGGCTTCCAAAATACAAAATCAGAGATTACATTGTGCCTGATGTCCTTGGTGGAGTAAGTGCTGGAACTATTCAAGTACCTCAAGGTGAAACTTGCCTTTCCCATATTATTCAAACATTAGTGGGTAGATTCATATAGGTAATATGGATGGGTCTATATGAATTGTTTTGTAATGCCAAATATATTCACTTCTAATTTTTTGTAATTTCACCCTTATCCTGCTTTTTGTAGAACACAACCCCAACATCTATCACCGTTCTGTTACTTTGCCTCCAATAATTAAGGCTGGGCAACATACAGATTTACAATCAATCACATACAGTCTATACACTAATTTTCATTGCAACTCTGTAACAAGCTCCAAGTAGACAAACACCAAGCAGACAAATTATCTCGAAAGACTAATAGTGCCACATAGTATCATGTTATAATTCATTTCTGAATAGATCTATAGCTCCTTCCATAAAATATTCATCACAAGATGATCCCTGGAAAGCAGATCTTTTCATGCTGAGAATGTCATATTTTTGCATTATGTGATCTTGAGTGTAATTGTAGGAAGGAAGATTTGATATGTTCTTCATGTTTGTTTTCAGGCATGGCTTTTGCTCTGCTGGCCAACCTACCTCCAGTCAATGGGCTCTATTCTTCTTTCTTTCCTTTGATTACCTATTTTTTGCTAGGAGGTATTCCTCAGATGGTCCCAGGTAAGATTTCATTTTCCAGTTTAATATTTATTTATATATATTACATGTATGTAATCCTAGTGAATGAAATTATATTATCTGGGTGTTTTTTCTCAGTTTGCTATCTCAAATGCTTTCATGAAACAACTGTAAATTATTGGTTTCTTAATTATGATTAAAGCCAGAGCTGAGTCAAAGAACTTCCTTTTGAGTGTAATCAATTACCAAATAACTACTAACTTAAATGCAATCCAGATATATTGTACTTCAAAGGACATTTGGTTGTTAATTAAGGGATTTAAATCTAATGTACATTGATGGCATCAGCTTGAAGAAGATTGATCTATACAAACTTGGGATTGCCAGTTATTTACAGACTAGTTATAATATGAGAAGGTACTCAGCTTACAAATGTAAGATAAGTTTCATATGTGTTTCCAAACAGGTACATTTGCAGTCATCAGTATTATCGTAGGAAATGTCTGCCATGAACTGGCTCCGGATTCTGAATTTCAATATTTTAACCACACAGCTAAGGAAATTATGGTTAACAACACAGCCATGGAAGCAGCCAGACTGGAGATCTCTGCCACCTTGGCTTGTCTGACAGCTTTAATACAAGTAAGAGTTCTTTGCATAGAAAACTATAGGAAATGTCCATGTGACCTACAATTCCAGTGACTGAATGTCCAATAGGATTTGCAATCGGAGTGGGATGCATATGGATCTCCAGTTGATGCTAAATTACAATTCCCAATAGCCCTCAAAAACATGACTAATAGTAAATAATACAAGGAGTTGTAGTTTATCAACAACTGGAAATCTATATGTTCCCCATCACTAGTTTTATTGTCCTTATCTGTATTCCTCCACTGCATACTTTGATGTACTTTATGCAATGTGCTTCCTCTTATGAGAATTAAGGAAGTATTGAAATCTGAATTCTTCCCTATCTTGGCTGAAATATAGTTTTAATACTTGCTGCATAATGGGAGATCTATCAATTTATATGTCACAGACAGACAGGCAGATGATAAAAATAATGAGGAGTAGGAGTAGGAGGAAGAGTGGAGGAGGAGGTGGAGAAGAATAGAATAGAATAGAATAGAATAGAATAGAATAGAATAGAATAGAATAGAATAGAATAGAATAGAATAGAATAGAATAGAATAGAATAGAATAGAATAGAATAGAATAGAATACAGCTGAAAGGGACCTTGGCGGTCTAGTCCAGCCCCCTGCTCAAGCAGGAGAACCTATACCATCTCAGACAGGTGAATGTCTAGTCTTTTCTTAAAAATCTCCAGTGATGGAGCGCCCACGAATTCTGGGGGTAAGCTGTTCCAATGGTTGATTGTCCTCACTGTCATGAATTTTCTCCTTAATTCCAGGTTGCTTCTCTCTTTGATCAGTTGCCAACCATTGTTTCTTGTCCTTCCCTCTGGTGCTTTGATGAAAAACCAGCCTCCCTCTGCCTTGTGGTAGCCCCTCAGATACAGGCACACTGCTATCATGTCTCCCCTATTTCTTCTTTTCTTTAGACTAGCCAAACCCAAGTCCTGTAGCCATTCTTCGTATGTTTGAGTCTCCAGGCCTTTGATCATCTTAGTTGCTCTTCTCTGAATTTTTTTCCAAACTCTCAACATCTTTTTTGTGATAGGGTGACCAAAATTGGCTGCAGTATTCCAGGTATGGTCTTACTAGGGTTTTATAAAGCGATACAAATACTTTGCGTGATCTTGATTCTATGCCTCTGTTTATACAACCCAGGATTGTATTAGCTTTTTTGGTTGCTGCTGCACACTGCTGGCTCATGGTCAAGTGATCGTCCACTAGAATTCCAAGGCCCCTCTCACAGTTACTGTTTTTAAGCCAGGTCTTGCCCAATCTGTATTTATATCTTTGGTTTTTCCTGCCTAAATGTAAGACTTTGCTTTTCTCCACATTGAAACTCATTTTGTTGGATAGGGCCCATTGTTCAAGTTTGTCAAGATTTTTTTGGATCCTGAGTTTGTCTTCTGGGGGTGTTGGCTACTCCTGTCAGTTTGGTGTCATCTGAACATTTGATGAGTTCCCCTTCAATTCCCTCATCTAAATCATTTATGAAGATATTGAAGAGTACTGGGTCTAAGACGGAACCTTGTGGTACCCCACTGCTTACTTCTCTCCATGTGGATATAGTGTCATTGAGGACTACTCGTTGAGTATGGTTTGTCAGCCAGCTACAGATCCAACTGGTGATGATGTTGTCTATTCCACTTTTCCTAGCTTACCAAGGAGTAGGTAATAGATAGTAGGAATAGGAGAAGAAGAAGAAGAGAATACATCAAAGATTTTTACCATTAGAACAGTAGACCTGAAACACAAATTAATGGGCATGCTCTTTCCCATGTTTCATAGCACTTAAAAATTGGTGTGACCCAGGAATCCTGTCTTCTACATCTTCAAAAAAGTCATTCAAGGACTACCTGTAGCATAACTTTCCACACAACAGTTGTTATGCCAATTTTTTATTATCTGCAGTCTCTTTCTCTGATAAATTCTATTTATTATTGTAATCTGACATGCCTGACCATCTCTCTGTCCATAGATATGCCTGGGATTTGTGCAGTTCGGCTTTGTAGCCATCTACCTTTCAGAATCCTTCATTAGGGGTTTCATGACAGCAGCTGGTCTACAGATCCTCGTCTCGGTTCTCAAGTATATTTTTGGTCTGAAGATTGAAGCCTACACAGGACCCTTTGCCATTGTCTATGTAAGTGAGGCTGATACTATGATTACTGCTGTATCTTACAAGATTGGGTGTACATCGCTGGGATCAAGAGTAGCACACAAATAGCTGGCATTTGTCAGGGGCTGCATATGATTGAGGCAAGAAAGAAAGAAATTAGAACCAAAGAAGGATAGAGATTTATTGAGGAAAAATAAAGGCATTTTCCTTACATTCTATTTATCTTTGATTCTCCACAATTATCTTCTCTAACTTTCACCAGTTTTAAAATATTTAAGTGAAATTTTGACTCAATTACAAAAATTGGGAGTTTCACCTATTTCCATATAAAGGTAAAGGAAAAGGTTTCCCTCATCCAGTTGTGTCCAGTTCTAGAGCTGTCATTGTCCAAAGACACTTCCATGGTCATGTGGCCAGCATGACTATAGGCCAAGGTACATGGAATACAAAATGTGGAATTATAGTCATGGATTATTCCCCAAAGATAAATGCCCACTGGATGGACCCAGGAAGAACCAACTTATCAGTGTCCTCTGTAGGAGCAGCAGGCTAGGGGGCAGGATGGTTTCAGAGTAATGCAATCTGTATCACAACACAAGCTCCTCCCCTTTTCTATATATATCCCTATGTTGCACTCATACCCCAAAGGGCAGAGCTTGCTACATGATATTGTGACATTGCTGCCACAATTCTGATGAAAGTAGCAAGAGCTTATGGAGACTGCTGCAACACACTCTACAAAGAGAGGAATTAACGGAAGTATAATACGAAATCATTAATAATGGCGATGAAATAGTTTCTTCTTACTTCAAAACCCAAGTAACTAAACTATATGAGAATCAAATATTTATGAAAGAAAATATTATTGCTTTAACCAATAGGATGCTTAAGGGGGCTGTCATTAAATTGATACATATTCATTTTCAAGGTAGCAATAGTTATTTAAATTTCTCGTGTTGACTGAAAGCTACATAAGAAGTTGGACACAGTGGTCTGTAATTACTAATACTAATGTAGTTTTATTTCCATTTTTCTAAAAAGTATAATTGTTTATATTTATTCCTTACTAAAAAGAATTAATTGATTGCTTGTTATTAGCTACCATATACTGTATATCATACCAAAATAATGGAAAAGGAAAGTCCATTTTCTTTGAGCCAATGGTAGCTAATAATGCATTGGTTGAAAAATTAACATAGCAACAAAGTCTTGAATAAACATTTAAAGGATGTATTAATGGCATCTGGTGTCTACTGTTTAGAACACAATAACAATAGGGTACTTCTGTTTTTTTAAAAAAATTGAGGGAAATATTGAATATAGTATTATAGTGTATTTACATTAACTTCCAATTATTTTACTTTTTGCTCTTGAACAAAAATTGTTTTCGAGACTTTTTGTTTCTCTGTTCTTAGATGTTTTTTCATTATTTTAAATATTTGTTGATAACATTATTTTTAAGCATGGTTATTGTTGTTTTAAATAAAAGAAAGAATAAAGTCTGAAGCCAGGAGAAAAAAAATAGGATTCCATTGTCTGCCAAATCTTATACCAAAATTTCAATTTTATTATATGAATTTTTCCCAAATTACCGCAACAGAACAAATAAGCAACATTTTGCCTGGAACCTGTTCTCTTTCTGGGCAACTCCTGAACCTTAAGACTCCAAATGCCAAGGTTTTTGCAATATTAAGGAATGAGCTTACAAATAACAGACAGTTACAATTAATTCTAGTTCATTTTAATTATAAAGGATTAGGCAAAAGCCCTCACAGAGTTTTGGAGTTTCTCAGTTACCTGTTGTGAGCCTCGAATTTTCTTCTAAAGTCTCAGCAGGATGTTCAGGTTAGATTAAATACATCCTGTCTGTTCAGGCCCTGTTTACTGACCTTTTAATTAACTCAGAGTTGGCTACTGTCAGAACTGCACTTTTTTCTGTTGCTTTGAGTGTTGGCTACCAATGCAAAATGCAGATTTCTAGGTTAAATAATGGTCCCCAATCTTTACATGTTGACTAACAAACACTATAGCATACTTTTCATCCTAGTTGACATGTTGAAAAACCTCATGCTCTCTTTTTCTTGTCTAATCCTCCAGACCTTTATTGATATTTGCAAAAATCTGTCGAAAACCAATGTGGCTTCTCTGGTGTTTGCTTTGATCAGCTCTGTGCTTCTCATCATTGTGAAAGAGCTAAATATGAAATATATGAAGAAGATTCGAGTCCCAATTCCCATGGAGATCATTATAGTAAGTAGCAGTTACAAATGTTTTCATTCACCTACCAGTACTATTTTCCTTGAGATTGGTACTGTTCAGAAGCAGAGATAAATTGAAAAAAAAGAGAACTTTTAAGACCGAGGTAGCATGCCTTTTTGTTGTTCTTTTTAGGAAATGCTGATGTGATTATAAGTGAAAGTGCAGTGCATATGGCAATGTAAGAAGACATACAATAATTTCAGAACTTTTGTAGATAAATAAAAATCACTGGACAATGAGATTACTACTGAGATACCAATTCCGTAGACTCTTGCTCACTTATATTTTATGGAGGCTCCTAGTTATTGAAAGCAGCCATTCCAAATACATTGCAACCTAGATATGTTGAATTCCAGCCTGCATGATCTTTGTTGTAATTGCAGTCTGAAAACTATTGTCAGATATGGGGTGACTTTGGTCATCCAAAATAAAGCATTGGCGTGCGGAGGCTGATCTTGATTGACTTACATTTCGATGAATCCAGGTTCAACATTCTTGAACTATTCAGTAGAAAATGTACATGCAGGTAACGCAGCTTTATTCTAAAGTATTGAAATACGATTAAAAAAAAAATATAGTAAGATGCTTATATGTCTCTGGTACGTGCTGATATCCAGGGAGTATTGGTGTAATTAGAGCTGTGGGAAATGCACAGATTTTGGCAGACAATGTCTTTGGTTTCAGTTTGTAATCCATCCAGAATTGCATTCCTGTGAAATGAGCATTGCTTGCTAATATGGGAACCTCTTACCCAAATTTTCCCTGTTCCGTATGAAAGGCAGTAATGGATACAGAATAATAGCAAAAATATTGAAATTGATAATTTCAATAACTATAATTAGCAAAACAGTTTCTGATAAAATGAGTATTTTGTGGAAATTATTCTTATGGTAGTAAACTCAGAACAAGAGCCCAGTAAGAACTTTTTCTTGTAGATACAGATCAAACGTAAATCTGGAGATCTAAAGATTCAACTATGTTAGCCCATGCAAACACCCTACCTGTTTAACTCTTAGATCGTCATCAGATTCTAGCACTATATTCTGATTTTTGCATATTGGGAATTTGCCTCTGTAGGCTATTTTGAAATTAGTGTATTTATAAATTGCATTATTATGGTCTAATTACTTTGTTAAATATGGAATACCCATTCCTATCATATTAGATGTTAAGGAGGCACTATATGCAACTCCACTTTGATTTTTATTTGCATTTTCTGGGGACAATTAAACTTACTAAGAAAAAATAAGAAAAGATGGGTCATAACATCAGAGCCTTTACTGTCCATACGCTACTGCTCTGAAATAAACCAACTGAAGTGAAGATAGGCAAAAACATATAATGAAGACCAACTGAGGTACAGATAGGCAAAACCACAATGGAAACCTGATGTAATCCTAAGATTGACACACAGTGGTTATACAACACCATCTGTACAAAAAGAACATAAAAAAATAGAAAAGGAGTTGAACTCTAAATTAAAAGCATGCACTCATGTCTATAAATCAAGGTGAATGAACTAGGTTAAAAGAAGTGAAGAAGCAATTAAAAGCTGTGCTGCTGTTTGGTTACCACATAACCAAAGAGAAGATGAGGATGATGGAAAGTGGCATTAACTAGATGGGGTACTTAAGGAGTTTGGGAATAAATTCTGCCAAGCTTGGTTGTTCAAGAAGTTCCTGATTTG
This sequence comes from Crotalus tigris, assembly GCF_016545835.1. Lineage (NCBI taxonomy): Eukaryota > Metazoa > Chordata > Lepidosauria > Squamata > Viperidae > Crotalus > Crotalus tigris. Next base: position 213,216 of record NW_024098363.1, read on the forward strand.
TTAATAAATTTGTCCTTTATAAGGTGAAGAAAGGTACCAAATGTCCATCTATCCCTGAAGTGAGAAATTAGATGCAACAAGAATGTTGGGAAGTGGCTATATAAGGCTAGGGTATTATTATTCATTCAATGCGCAGTCAGCCAGATGTTTAGACTGGATTTGGCATTTTTATCAACCTACAGAGTGCTTCCCAACGACTTGGGAAAGGAAGGTTGTTTTCTAGTGTAAATAGTAGTAGTATATACTATAATATGGAATCACAGCTACCAGCTCTGTACTGGTGTTGGTCTTCATTTGCATCAAATTCTTCCCAAGAACCTAGCTATAGTAATGTATCCTCATAGTATATATGTGGATTCAAGCAATATTGTTCTTCTGAATTGACATAGGGAAATTTTGTCAATGCGCAAATTGAGAATTATGGTTGTTATTATTGTTCAGTCTTTTTCATGTATAACTGAAGGTGGTGAAGATACCTAACACTCTTTTCTCCTATTCCCCCCCCCCACAACAATCCTGTGAGGTGGGTTCGGCTGAGATAGGGAATGACTGGCCCAAAATCATCCAGCCAAATTTCATGCCCCACACAGTCCCCTGGTTTCTAAGCAAGACCTTAACTGCTTCACAAAACTGGCATTTTTAAAACATATATTTTGGACCTGAAAAAGTGGATTTTAATAAGCTCATATAATAAGAAGGATTCCATAGCAGAAGAAGCCAACAGAAGCCAAACTCAAGATGAATGGTAGTTCCTAAAGGAATTTAATTACAAATAATTCAGTGAGGGAAAAGGGCACATGCAGACAATGGAAAGAGAGCCAGGACATCAAGAAAGAGTAGTTATAGATAGTTTGGAAAGGCAGAGATATATCTGAAATCTAGAGTTTCACATGAGCTAAGGTGGGTAACTATGCTAAGAACTGCAGAAAGAAGGACTCCCACTGAAGGAAGAGCAAGAAATACCAGCACACCAAATCCTAAATGTAGGTATCAAAGATAAAAGAAGATCTGTTTAGCTGCTACAGTATTTTATATTCCTCCAAGAAATGTTGAAGAGCAGGATGAAGGGGAAAGGCTGAAGCCTGGGCCAGATGGAAACATTCCTCTTTTCTTTGAAGGAGTTTAAATCTCCTGGGTCAGATTAATTGTATCCAGGGGTCCTGAAGGAACTAGCTAATATCTGGCCAAAATTTACATATTTGAGAAATATGGAAAATTGTGACATACTGGTTGACTAGAGGAGCAAATGATGATCCTATTATGCAAAGAGAGGCAGAAAGAAGATATACAGTAGAACCATCAATCTTATATCGATACCTGAAAAGATTCTACAGCAGATAGGATTCATCTCTTAGCACCTTGAACAATGCAGTAATTACCAGAAACCAATCTGGGTAGATCAAGTCTTACCATGCAACTCTAATCAGATCTTTTGTCCGAGTATTTCTTTATTAAATTGGGGACACGTGTTAGGTACAATTTAACCTGATTTCAGCAAAGATTTGACCAATTTACATATTAATAAAGAGATCCTGACTGTTAAGCAGTTAAATAAATATAGACTGAGTGCATGACAAGTATGTAGATAGTGCAAAAATCATAGCTGATGTGTTCATATATATGCTTATTAAACTTGATAGGTGTATTGGCTTGGAGCTACACATTTCCAGCTTTCACCTTTTATTCCTCAATATTTTTAATGATTTGAAGGAAAAGATGAAAGAAACATTGCTCAGATTTACAGGCAATACAAAAGAGGGTAGGGTAATTAACATTCTGAAAGACAGAATTCAAAATGATGAGATTTTAAAAAATAATTTAGTAAGCATTATAGTTTAACAGATAAAATCTAATAGAAACTAAAAAGAGAGAGAATAAAAAATAGAAAATGCAGAAAAACAAAAAAGTAATAACATAGCAAAGAAAAAAAGAAATATATAAAGAAATAATTTTCCTCTTCATTACAAATGTTAACAATTCTCACAACTTATCTCCTTCTCTTAAAATACAACAAAAAAAATATCTTCCATATCTCAGTTTGTATCTATAAACAGATCCATATAACTCTGTCATTCAGTCCTGGTCAGCCATTAAATCCGTTAAGGTTTACCAGAAATAAAATAACTATTTTAACTTTGATCAAATAAACCCACTTTAGATACCTTCCTTTACTTTTTACAATCTTGATCTTCAATCCCATTTAAATAATGTTTTGTAGTTTATTTTCTTTTTATTTTTGTTTGGTCACTTCTCACAAAATCCTTTGAAATTTTAATAGTTCTTTTTTGTACTTCAATATAAGAAAATTGTACAAGTTTTGATTTATCACTTTTGCATCCTTTTGACATCAACCAGTTTCATTTGTATATCCAACGTAGCATCTTTTCTCATACCACTCTTTCAGTGATAAGATGATATATTTTCAGATCAACTTTTAAAGTAGTTCCAGTCACATCCAATAAAATTTATTCTTCTTCCACAACATCTCTTAAAAATGTTATCTATAATAGCAGTCATTTTTAAGATTAACTCCTGGATACATTGCTCACAATAATCTTGAATATGTCAGGTGTTAAAGTATTTTGCTCCATTATGTGTCAAATATAAGTGTTCTTCTCCTTTAATTGTAATTTTTAGATATCTCTGGTTCTTTATGATGTCCAATGTTTAAATCACAATATTATCGTGTTTTCTTTCATATATTCCAAACAACAGCATCTTCCCTTGGAAGGATCCCACAACCAATTTCAAAAATCATATTTCAAATCTATCTGGCTTCCCAATCTGTTTATCACTTTCCAAAATCAACATTATAATCACCCTTTTGCAGCTTATTTCACCTAGTTGTTTGCCTTTACTCTTCTCTTTCAAACTTATTTTGCTGGGTTTAAACTGAACTTACCCAGTGTATGTTATCAAACTTGTTAATCAGAAGGTTCTCTATAGCTGAAAACCAATTAAAAAGCAATTTTCAAAGTTGATTAAGAAATGAGGTTCAGCAGAGTTTGTATCTATAAAGCTGCAATGAGGCTGTGAGCTTAGCTGAAAATTGCTCAACTCCCAGCTGCTCCACTCACAAACCAACCATAGAAATTTTAGTTCCTAAACTTTACTCATGAGGAGCAGCTGTCTGTGGGCAATTTCATGATCTCTCCTTTATCCAGAGAAGTTTAGCAGCCAAAAAAAACCATTCAGCTGTTGATCTCACCACAATACTGTCTTCGGTCCCTCAGTGATCTTTGGATTACCATGTCCTCACTTTTAAAAGGATGGTTATAGGTTATATGAATGAATTGAAATCATAAAATAAAATTTAGCAGGGAAAAATGAAACTATCTTCACTCAGTTAGCAAATATTTGCAAGTAATAGTACTTGTGAAATGTTCTTGGACTAGTATTATGTAGGAGCCCATAGTATGATATGTTGCAAAAAAGACAAATGCAGTTTTTAAACTGCATCAGTAAAGCTATAGTTTGCAGATTAATTTTCCTTACTTTCCTACTTAGGTGAATTGACTGAAATGTTAACAACTTAATGGTGTAGCAAAGCATATATGCAGAAGTCATTTTTAATTAGTACATGAGAGATTTATGCTTTAGTACAATATATTTTTATTCATTTTTCATATAGCCCTTGTTTTAAAAATGAAACTAATGAGCAAAGATTGATACTATGGCAGTCTTGATGAGGTAATAAATACTTTTTTCAATAAAGAAGAGGAAGTAAACTTAACTCTTCTTTCATATAAAGTCATTAACTTTTATGAACCTTGAAAAAGAGAGTGCTTGAGGTTCTCGATCACACCACAACATTTCATGAACTTTGAGTAACAATTTATATTATAAATTGAATCCCTTTCAAACATATAAGCTATTACATGCATTATATTCTGAAAGAATGCAGTTTCAATGCTGATTAACATCACAAGAAGACCTGACTAAGCTAAAATCTTTTATGCTTTGGCTTCAGGTCATTGTGGCTACGGTCATTTCTGGAAGTTTTAATATGCCTGAGAAATATGACATGCCAATTGTTGGACTTATTAATATGGGGTAAGTAAATATTATTCCCCTCCAAATAGGAATATGCTAATAAAGCTATCTCTTTAGAGCTATTGTATTTGTTGCATTACTAAGCTAGATGTTTCTTGAGTAAGAATTAAAGTATATATAACATCACAAATTAAAATGAAGATGAATTAAAAATAGTAGAGTTAGAACAGAGGTCCCCAACCTTTTGGGCACCAGGGACCGGTTCCATGAAGAGAGGTTTTTCTGCGGACCGGAGGGTGCGTGGTTTTGTGTGCCTGCATCCCACAGATAGGGCTTTGCTTGTTTGTGCAGATCAGTTGCTGGCAGCCCGATACTGGTCCACAGACTGGGGGTTGGGGACCCCTGAATTAGAGGATGGTTCTAATTAAGAAAACAGTATCAGGAAGGAAATGATGAATCTTTTTGAAAACAAGTCAGATTTAACTTAGAATTTCCAATGGCTGCATTTATCATAATTTAGGTTTAGGTTTAGGAGTAACATAGAATTTTGTAGAAAGTAGGGCAGACTAAAAGTGCTAATATCTGCAAGGCTTGAATGACAATGAGTCAATCCACTAATAAATTACAGACATAGCATAATTAAAATGTGCATACTAATTATTGCTATGTAAAGCAGGCAACAACTCATTATCATGCTCTAATTATAAATTTACACTGCCTGCATTGCTGTGCCGAAGGAAATACTGGGAATCCAATAAACTACTCTTTCCCAGTTCATTGCTTTTTGGGTAATTTCAAGAAGATTGTGATAAACATAGATCTTTGGATGTTCTTTGGTTAATTCATGCACTGCTTTTATGCTACATTTTTCATGTCCATACACCATCTCTGCTGGAACTATTAATATTGTTATGGAATTTCTACTTACGGGATCAAAACCTACTGTATATATCACTACACTGAGAAAGTCATAAGGGTTTAGTGTAGCTCAATAGCTACAGCTATTTTATTAAGGCTGCTGAACACTGAGAGGGGTGAGATAGCTCAGCAGTTAAAGACGCTGAGGTTGTCAACTGGAAAGTTGACAACCTGAGTGCCATGTAACAGGGAGTGCTCTCATTCCTTGCATCAGCTCCTGTCGAGCTAGCAGTTTGAAAGCATGGAAATGTGAGTAGATAAATAGGTACCACTTCGTGCACCTTTGGCATATAGCCATGCTGGCAACATGACCATTAAAAATGTCTTTGGACAATGCTGGTTCCCTTGGCCAAGAATCAGTGATGAGCATTGCCTCCTAGAGTCAGATACAACTGGACAGGGACACTTTTACCTTTGCAATTACTGTACACTGAGCCTTAGTAATGCAGATGCCTAGTTATTGTTTGTAAAATATTAAACTTACAGGGCCTCTCTAGCTATACATCTTTCAGGGAACTCAGAAAAATACCAAACAAAAAAATGATATAATAATAATTTAATAATTAATCAAACATACTGGTAAATGTCACCCAGCTCCTAACGACTCTGGGTAACTTACTAATTGTTAAAAACATTTAAAACAGGAAAACCATAAACAAATGAGCAAAGATGGCAGAGAGAACAAATTCAGATAGGAAGAAAGTAAAAGAAAGAAAGGAGGGCTCAATCACGTTCACCAAAGATCTGAGATAAAAGCCAGGGTCTCTTGAAACGCCAATAGGATGGGGGGAGACATTTGAATCTTGAGGGGAACCTCGTGCCTGGAGGATATTTCTGCAGTCTTAAATATATTGCATTTGACAGCTATACTTTTGCTCATAAATGACTTCTTCAATCTGGTGTATTCCGGATGTAATCCATATGGACTTCTGTAATTTTGGTATGGAATTTTGTTCCCATATTAAAAACAAAATGTCCTAGTCTGATTTATTAGTTTCAAACTGATGTGTGGGCTTTTATATTAAGCTTGTATTTATTCTTTTGATTCTAGGTTTCCATCTGCCACACTTCCACTAGTGGGCAAATGGAAATATATGATTGGCCCAGCATTTTCACTTGCCATTGTGGGCTATGTGATCAACCTAGCCATGGGCAGAACCCTTGGGAATAAGCATGGCTATGATGTGGACCCAAATCAGGTAATCTTGATAACTGGTAATTTTCAAGACTGGAAATTTAAATATAGATAGTCCTGGATTTACTACCATAATTGAGCCTAAGAATCAGTCATATGTCATGATGGTTATAAAGAAGGTCATCACATGAATGACATGATTTTATGACCTTTTTTGCAGCAGTCATAAAATCATAACAAAACCCATTGTTCACTATGGGCCACTTTTTGCTGGTACCTGGAAAGAAATACCAGTTCCTGCAAAAACATTGTAAATTATGGTCATGGGAACCCAGGACATTGCAAATGGCTGTAAATGCAGGCCACTTGCTGAGCACCCAAAGTGCAGTCACATGGCCTTGAAAGGTGTGGCTATCTGAACTTCAGAACTGGGTTGTAAGTAGTTTCTGGGGGAAGGGGGTATCCATTGTAACAGTTGCTAAGCAACCAGTTGAAAGTCAAGGATTACTGTCTATTATCTCCCTCAGAGAGACGCAACTAGATTTATGGAAGGACAGGTAGGTGGGACTTATTGGATAGTGTAGCATCTCGGATTATGTAATCTCCTATAAACAATACAGTTTGGTTATGTCAGTAAATAAAATTCTTTATATAATTTGAAAACTGCAAAGTACGGTGATAGTAAATGATTTGAAGTTATTAACAAAAATGGTCACTGTAACTCAGCCTTTTCCAAGGCAATCTCTTACTGATAGTAAGTTAGCAAGCCAATTGGACAATTTTCTCAATACTGTATTCCCTCCAAAAGGGAATGGCATGTATTACTCTGAGAAAGCAGATTGCTTCACAGGAAACACAACCTCATAAAGACGGCTATTGGGTGGAGCAGCTTAACTGTCTCTGCTTCTTGGCTTCAAGTAAGTTGATTGGGAAGTTACATGTAGAAGAACAGGATGTAAGTTACATTGAATAAATAACAAAAACTGGAGGAGGAGGAAGCTAGGAAGAAATATCATTTCTCCACTTCCCTGTGTCATAGTTTTAGGTGACCCCTCTACATAAAAGTTGTGCTGTCAGGCAGCCAGTAAGAACCTGATAATTACTACCCTTTATTCAATTGCTTCATAATTGTTGACTTGCCTCAGAGAGGAATCTGGAGCAAATCATTCAAGGGATTTAATTTGTAAATATTTTTAGTCTAATTAATCAAACTTCTTTGAAGAGTAACTCAGAATGATGTCATCTGAGAATGCCATCGAGGTGTCATGTACACTAACTTGCACAAGGTTGGCCTTTTAAGCAATCACTACAGCCAGCTGTGCCATTTCTGCATGACATGCTGTCACTTACCCCAGTGGCTGAAAAGATGATTCACTTGGGTGGCAGACTTAAATTGGCAGATAGTACTGCCTTGGCTTGAAAGTTTCCAAACATGTGACTGATGTGACCCAGAGAATCCTGGGATAATTTTGGAATTAGTGGAAAGAATCCTCGTGGAGTGTTGTGGTGAATGATTCTCCTGCAATGGGATAGCAGATTCTGAAGACTTAATGGGGGCAGTCTTTGTATAAATAATGTTACCCACAAATGAGGAACCAGATTTAGGTTAATGACTGACCTATTTCTATTTCCAGTGAAGTGTTACCAAAAGAAACTTACCATAAGGACAACGGCTTGATGTTTTCTACAACCTTAACTGACTAATCCATTGTCTCCATAGGAAATGTTGGCCCTGGGCTGCAGTAACTTTTTTGGATCCTTTTTTAAAATCCATGTGATCTGCTGTGCGCTTTCAGTCACCTTAGCTGTGGATGGAGCTGGTGGAAAATCTCAGGTTGTTTATCATTTGCTTGCCATGTCATTTCCATAATGAAAAGATTTATTTGTGAAAAAAATGCTAGACATTTTTTCACTCTTTAAGATGTTTCTGGGAATACAGAGTTAAAGTTCTCAGCATCCTCCCTAAAACCATTATTCTAGAGTCGTGTTTAGATTAATACAGAATATTTGTAAGATATAGCTGGGAAATTCTGGCCCTCCATATTACAATTGACCATGGTGGTTGGGGCTGCTGAGTGTTGAATTTGAGCAAGATCTAGAGATCACTTAATTTATACTGCCATTCTTAAAGAAGTGGCCAGAAGGATGAGGAACTCCCAGAAAAGTAGATTCTGCTAGTGATATATGGCAGAGCTATGCAATTCTTTAGATTCAGTTCCGGAAAGGTGTTATGCGAACCCAGAAAAAGATGTGGCTGCTTGAAGGAGTTGCAGGCACATGCTACCTTTACAAACCCATGCCTTTCAAAGCACTTTTTAAAGAACCAAATCCAAAGTATTGGACAGCTCTAATAATTAATATTTAAAACTGTAGATGTTTATCACTGCTTTAATTAATTGTACTAGGTAGGTCGGTATTACCGTTCCCATACTATAGGATGGAGATGAAGTGGTACAGCTAAGACCGTCTTACTGATTTGGAATCCCATCTCTTCATTATTCTGCTCCATTATACCACACCAGTTTGCCAGCTAGCACTTGCTATTTCTTTAGCACTCTCAGTTTTAAATTCAAGCAAGATTCAAAATATTATATAATGAGGTATTTTTCATCAGTAATAGTTCTAGGAGATTCATTCAACTTCATTAGCTTATACATAACATTTCTTTTTTTGGGGGAATAATGTAGTTAAAAATAATTGTGCTGCAAAAGAAGGTTCTTTTTCAGCCTAATTCCCAGAGTTCTTTAGAATTTATTTAGTATTTTTAAACTGATTTTTTTTGTTGCTGCAAGGTGATGGAGAACGTTGGTATTCCATATTTCCCCCAAATCCCAGAAATCCCGATGGTTGTCCATCCCTTCTAATCTGAAAAAGATCTTTGAGGTTCTTTTTTGTTGTGTCTTTTCTTGAGGTTTAATTGAGGCGTGAGATATTAGGGAAACTGCAATCCATTGAAAAGTGGTTTGTACAATGAAAGACAAAACACAGAAACACATAACTTAGCCACATCCTAATTAAAGTTAAGAACTCCACTTCCTATTCATGAGAATATGAATGGAGCCATGGTGGTACAGTCATTAGAATGCAGTATTGCAGGCTCACTCTGCCCACAGTCAAGAGTTCAATTCTGACCGGCTCAAGGTTGACTCAGCCTTCCATCCTTTCAAGGTCATAAATGAGGAGCCAGGTTGTCTGGAGGCAATATGTTGACATTGTAAACTGCTCAGAGAATGCTGTAAAGCATTATGGAACGGTATATAATTTTAAATGCTATTGTAATTGCTAATATCATTACATGTTTTCATTCTCTGGGAACTGCTTTAACATTCAGTTAAATGGGATTTTTCTTTAATGCAGTAGCAGAAGCTATTATTTCAATGATTTCTAGGACAAGTTAAAATGTGCATTGTTATAAATTAGGACAGGAAACTAACATTGTTTCATGACACTTCCTTTCATCAGTTATTCTGATTTTTATTCCTACACTGGAAGGTACTATGACATAATTCCAAATAGTTTTTTTAATAAGCTATTTTTCTCTTCTCAGGTGGCAAGTTTTTGTGTAGCATTGGTGGTAATGATAACCATGCTGTCTTTGGGGAGCTATCTTAGCCCTCTTCCAAAGGTAAATATTCAAATCACTAGATCAGTTTTTAGATGATGTTTATCAGAATTATTGCCTCATTTTTTAAAACATTTTCATAACAGATTTAAACAGGAGAACTGCACTTTTGTTTAATTGCCAAATTACAAATTTTAGAGGAAAATTCAGGACTGTTGAACTGACATACTAATAACTTAAACAAATAACTGAATGGAAGATGCAACAACACACCTTGACCAAACTTCTATAAACTTAGGGAATAAAACAAACTCAGGTTTAACTATTACATGATGCAGTAACAATTTGCCCATAAATTATCTGATTTCTTAGAAGCTCCAATTTTGCCTCTGGATGAAATTACAACCCCCCCCCCTAAAAAACCCAGATCCATGATCAGGGGGTTCTCTTAGATTCATGCCTCCTGCTCAAATAGAAGGTGGGCGATGCTACCAGGAGAATATTCACCTGACTTTAGTTGACGCACCAGAATTCGCTGTTCTTAGAGTTACATGCTCTGGCTAGTGTGATTCACATCCTTAATACCTCATGGTTGGACAACTGTAGGGTGGTCTACATGAGGCTGCCTTTGAAGTTATTTCAAAGAATGGTAGAAAATGTGGTGGCCCATGTGCTGACAGTTAAAAGATGATTCACAGACACCTCTCATTCAGTCAATGCTATAGTTACTAACAGGTTTCCCGTACAATTGAAGATGCTAGTTATTATGTATAATGGCCTTCATGGCTTGGGTTCATTTGGGTTGTCTGCTTCAAACAGAATCTGCCCATTCCTACACATTTGAACTTTAATGCATGCTGCCTATTCCACTTCCCAAGAAACTAGGACATTTCCATTCTCCTCCTTGACTTTAGGGCTGCTTTATACTGCTAAGCTACTCAATCTCATGTTTGGGTGGCACAGAAATATTGTAAAACAAACATGTATATAAATAAATAAATAAGTAAATATGATTTTCAGACATTGTAAACTGGAATGAAGATCAAGGTGGTCAACAACTTGTAACTTTCCTTGTGGTCAAGGGCAAATTATATGGCAAAATATCCTAAGTTGTTTGACTTTTAAACAAGTTGCCTTTTAGATTTTAGGTTGACTATAATTGCCTTTGAAGTAGGACCACCTCAAGCAAAAGGATTTCTAAACTGCTCTATTTTAAAATAGGAATCCCCCCCCAAAAAAAAATCAGTGACAAAAGCTGTAAACTAGATTTAGTAGAAATACTACAAAACATCCCCCTTGCTCATGTATTATTTGCACCAAAATTCCATCCTCCTTTATATAGTAGTTTTTTATAGATTTTGGAAGCTGAAATACAACCAGCAAAAAGTCAGTTATTATTTAACACTGACACACATGCACACATCAAATATTTTGGGTCACTGTTTTTTCATCATCCCAACACAATAAGACTAGGGGTCATGGGGACTGGAAAGATCAGAAACCTTTGTAAGTGGGTTTCCATATAATCATAAGAAAGCAACTAAGTGACTAAGTTCAAGAAAGGGTTTGCTTAAGGGAAAGAGGATCTGGAAATAACAAACTAATAAGCTTTTTAAAAAAAATCTAGGTGCCCCTCATATTAGGACAGCAATTTACATACACTTCTTGGGATTAAGTCTTATATTTATTGAGACTTAATTTGAAGAATATTTGCGTATGATTGTGCAACTACTTTTCTTTATTCTGTTATCTGTGTCCATAAGTACTGTTCTATATGATAATATGGACTGTGATAATGATAACACAGTACTTTGATCAAGTACTGTGGAAGGAGACATATTTCATATTTAGAGCTGCCAAATTTGGGCTTAAAACATTTGGCTTAAAACATTAGATAAGAGTAGTGTTTTCTGCCATCTGGTGGTTACCCAGATGGTTGCAGCCCATATCTGAAAGACCTAAGTCACATTCCATTTCACATTATTTGGCAAATATACTTCTTTTGGGTTGCTTCTATAAACTTCTCCTAGCTCTTTACAAATAAACAGGCAATACACTGGGCTGCCTACATAATTGTGCAGATTTTGTCATTCATTTCATCATGAATCTCCATCACAGGCAGTTCTAGGAGCTTTGATAGCTGTAAATTTGAAGAATTCTCTCAAGCAACTGACTGATCCATATTACCTCTGGAAAAAAAGCAAGTTGGATTGTGTGAGTATCAGAATATTTTGAGAAAGGGGAATATACCTTTTCATGTAAGTTAAGTCACTATTTTATAAAACATTAGCAAAAACCTACAAAAATATTTTATTTATACTGAAAGGTGTTTATTTTTTGCATTCTATACATCAGAATTTCCTCTTAGAATCTTATCATAAAAAAAATTCAGAAGCTTTGTTAAAATAATGTAATCCACTTGTCACAGAGAAGTATTTCAATCACGTTTTTTATTTAAAGGCACTATATTTCACAAAAGGCATATTGTATAAGTTGCATGACACATTTAACCAGATACCAATTTTTTCTTACTAATAAAAGAATTTTTTGTGACTTCATAACTAGTTATGCATGGATGTAAATAAGTATATCTGAGCTGATATTACAAAAATTAAAGTTGAACTAAGCTAGGGTATATGTATTACTCAGACCTGAATTCCTATTGCATATGTTGAGTTTAAACATCAACATAGCTTAAAAAGGATTAATTAACATGGGAAGATTTTTAGCTGAGAACATGGATAGCAGATATGAGACTAGAAGCAAATTACCCAAATTTCCATAAGGTAACTGATTTACTAGAACAGTGGTTCTCAAACATTTCAGCTTAGGGACTCCTCTATATTCTTATAAATGATTGAAGACCCCAAAGAGCTTAGGCTTCTGTAGGTTATATCTATCAATATTTATTGTATTAGAAATTAAAATGGAGACATTTTAAAATATTTATTTATTTGATGTCACATACCCCCTGAAAGGATCTCAGGGATTTCCAGGGGTGCCTAGAACAGTGGTTCTCAACCTTTTTAATGCCGTGACCCCCAACCGGTCATAAGTCGAGGACTACTCAACCGGTCGTAATCGAGGACTACTCAACTGGTGCAGCACCGTTTGCAGAATGGGACTTTTGGCGGGCTCAGCAGGGCAGAGACAGCCTGGACAATTCCTATTGGCTTTTGAAAGCCAATAGAATTAGACTCTATTCAATTGGCTTTCAAAAGCCAATAGAATAAAAGGGAGTAGCACAGCTAAGGAAAAGGGGGGGAAATGGTGGACTACATTGTTTGGTGACCCCCGTGAAATGGTCATTCGACCCCAAATGGGGTCCCGACCCACAGGTTGAGAACCACTGGCCTAGAACATACTGAGAGCTGAGTACTAGAACATAGATGACCTTCCACTGATTGAAGAAAAGACCTTAACAAGAAAACGATAAGAGTACCAGGTGCTGATTGAAATAAATTCTATTGACAAAAGTAGAAAATGTTCCAAATTTTTTATCATGGAAAAAGCAAATCTTTAAATGTTTGCTGTTGGATATTTTGTATAGCACTAGATTACATATACATACATACATTCAGAAATTGCTTCATTAGTAAAAAAAAGGCGATCCTGCCTTTTAATTTCATAAATTTATGCTCAGTTAGCATTGTAGAGGATGGTTCACATCAGCCTGCAAATTCAGAGGCATTGATTCTGTAACTCTTGGAATTCCGCTCCAACTAAATTCTTTTTATCTAAAGTAAACTAGGCAAGCAGGCTAGCCGAAGGTTCCTGCAACCTTCCCTGGCCCATTTTTGCAGTCCACAAAGCACCACCAAATCTTGCCTTTGATCAGCACACATTTCTGTGGTGTTAGCAAACAAATGTGTAAAATAAATTTGATTAATATCCTGCACGGCTTGTTTTATACCCTAACCATCCAATTCTCCCTCAAAATTACAAAAGTTTCCCCCTGCCTGAATAGTATCCCCATAATCTTTGGTGGTCAGAACAAATTTAAAAATAGAAAAAAAGGGTCAAATGGAAAAAGTTACTTATCTCTGATTTAAAGCACTGATACTTAACTTTTCTGCTGGAAAGATTCCAAGAGCAATGAAAGAGTTTAATCCGTCGTTGTTATTTGAAGAATCAGGGAGAAAAGAGGGTAAAGACGGAAAAAGGAAAATTCAAACACAAATGTCTTCTGTTACACATTTCTGCTAGTCATTCCTCTTGGGAAATAGAAACTATTACAGTGGTTATGCTTGGTCAGTATAATGGAAAATTGGGAAAGATCATATTAGTGCTTTCTGATGCTGTCTGGGCATTTTTCAAGAAAGGGAAAATTTATTCTACAATAATATACAGAGAGATGCTACTGCTCATTGCTGCAGAGCAAATATGTGAAAAGAATGGTTGTTGCATGTAGTCTTAGAATTTGACTTGGTGTTTATTAACACTTCACAGAAATTGTCTTGCACTTCAGCTATTCTCATGCAGGGCAAGGTTACAATCTTGATCTTTACAAAAAAAAAAAACCAGAATCTTGACTTCAGCATTTCTAGTTTTCAAATATATATTAGTGATGCCTCTAGAGCACCTGATCTTGAATTATCTAGAGGCAATAGTGTTGTCTCCATAAGCCATAGCTATGCAGGTATGCTTCAAATACATGTTCCGCCTTATCCACTTCGGCAAGCTTGAGCTCGGTGCAAGGAAATAACCTGCTGTGTTTCTGTCTTTCCACAGATGGTTTGGGTGGTGAGCTTCCTATCAGCTTTCTTCCTAGGCTTGCCTTTTGGACTCGCTGTGGGAGTGGGTTTTTCCATCCTGGTGGTAGTTTTCCACACCCAGTTGTGAGTATTAATGCATCAGTAGAGACATTTTCCATAATTTATGTCAAAATGTCAATGAATCATGAAGGAACTGCCCACTGTTAATAAACTGCTAATCTATCTTTCCTGTGAACATATTCCAAGGATGGAATAGGAAAGTACTTCTGCCATTTTACACAAGGGAAATTCCTCAGTGTAAGAAGTACAGGATTTATTGACCTAAACTAACCTTTTCCACATCATGATTTCACTTCTGAAAAGCAGTCTTGAGTGCTGTACTAGCCTCTCTTGAGCCCCAGATAAAACATGATTGGTCTATGGAGTATCCGTACGTGATTATGCAGTAATATTGCTATTCTGGTAAACAAACATTTAGGAAGTATTCACAATGTTTTAGGTTCTGGACAGATTATGGTAAAATGGAATAATTCCTATCCATTATTTAACGGACATCATACAAAAGGAGGAAAAAAAGTAGGGAAAGAAGAGGAAAGCAGATATTGGATGGATCTGTACTTTACATTGCTCTTCCTTCCCAGGGAAGTAATTTTTAGGAGGCAAATGGTGCTGGTTTCTAACAGCACAGAAATCCTATAGTTTAGTTTATGGTACAGGACAAGACATATTTTTTTCTCCTGTCTACAGTCCAAAGCATCAGAAGATGGAAGAATTATAAAGTACTTCCATTCATGAAATTAAGATGGCAAAATCCACTTTGTGAGAATTTCACTACCTAGTAAATAAACAAACCAATAGAGAGAAACTTTTCTACAGTAGGAATTTACAATAGTGAACAGTGTACATGTGATGCTGCCAATGCTGATCCTGGCTTCCCTATCTGCATTAGGCATGCTATCTGAGGAATTCTGGGAGTTGAAGTCCGCAATCTTGAAATTGGCAGGTTTGAAAAACACTGTTTTAAGAAGATAATTCTTTGTCATTAGTCTGCCCTCAACTGGTGATATTTGCTATTTACTTGTGATTAAGTACTGTGATTATTTACTTGTGAGGTATATCTTTGTGATTACTATGAATGCAAGAGTATTGTAATAAATATCCAGCTCCACATGTAATAAATATCCACTTCCATGAAATTTCATCCCATTCTATCTCCACAATAGTTATTTCATTTTCAATTCTTAATTCAGTGTATTTGGGTGTTTTGAAATATATCTATAAAACTTTATCATGAGATCATAAAGGGGAAAGCAAACTGAATTTTTTTTATGGATGCTTCAGACAATGTATTGATTCACACATATTTTCCACTTCTTTCAGAGGAATTCGCAGGGTATTGGGAGAAATAATCAAGATGGTGGCCACAGTGGTGTGACTGAAGTTCAACTGCTTTTCATTTGCATTGAAAGTGCATCTAAAATAAATGGCAATGGAACTTCAGTCATATTGTGGCTGCAATCTTCTCCTTTTTTTAATCAAACTTCCTGAAAACCATTGACATTTTCTTTTCTTTGAAAATCCAGTTCTGTTATTCCCAATCTAACAGTCTTTGGGTGTGCTGGTTGGTACATCCAAAATTCTAGGCCACTCACTTCATTATTACTAGGGAGAATAATAGAACTGCAGATACAACCACACTTTCATATTGTAAAACTACTGTGCCTAATTCATTTAAATCCTCCTCCTCTTTTGCATTTACTACTGGGTGTATCATATTTTTTGTAAACTGCATCTGTTAACTACCTGTTATTTAACATTCATGTTCCATTATTTTCTTTCCCAGTCGCAATGGTTCTGTCCTTGGCCCTGTAGCTTCTACTGATATATACAAGAACCCCAAAGTCTACAGCAAGGTAATGGAATCAACGAAAGAGCCTCATTCCATATTGATGTGATTTGACTTTGTTGAGTGATTATGGTTTCTACATAATGCTAAACTATAAAACTTCTTCGTTTGGATATGATGTGCAGCCTTTCCTAATGAAGCCATATTTTAAAAACTGAGAGGCAAAATGCTAAAACAATATTATGGCTTCATGATCTGTGAATCAACATTATTGTTACTGGCTCTTATTTCAAAAATATTGAAAAAGTCCCTCTTTTATCCTTAGATTTCCTATGTTCCTCATGTGAATAGTTTGGGATTATTAAAAAATCAAGCCACTCTCTATATAACCACACAATTTGGAGGACCCATTTATGATTGATGTTAGGTTTCATGAGACCATATCACACATTTGGGGGCAAATGGTTTAAATGCAATAAGATAATTTAATACCAAAGGTCTACCCTAAGCTCTTTTTTCTTTCTGCCTTCACCCCGCCCAAAGCACTGTTGACTACCACCACCAAAACTTTTCGTGCCATTATGCGATTGGAAAATAAGAGGCTTTGGTAATAGTTTTAAAAGTTAGAATGGAAGTGGTTTTCCTCTGGGCTGCCTTCAGCTCCCATCCCTATTTTTAACTTACCCATTCACCCCCAAAAAGTTTTTAAAACAACAAAAAAAGAATTGGATGTACTATAGTGGCATTATGGCATTGGTGGACAGCTTCCAGGAGCGGCCAGAGGAATGGAGGCTAAGTTGTGGCTGCTTCTTGTGTGCCTTTCACGATTGCTTTCCATCATAAATGAATCATTTCTCTCTAATACATAACTACATACATAGCACATAATGCTGAAGCATATTCGGAACTATAGCAGATGCTATGTAAACCAAAAACCAACAAAGTAAGCCATCCTTTCAAACAGAGATCTTTATTTGAAGCCTGGATATGGGATTATTTAATGGCATAGGATGAGATTTTACTTTATTAAAGAGAAAAAAGCAAGCAGAACTATAAAACCCTTCTGCTCTTTTGTTTGCCTTTACTTTCATTGCTCCAGCCTGAACCAGAAAAGGGAAGATAATTACCATATTTAAAATTAAATCAAATTCTGTAATACAATTGATATTATTTTTCATGCATCAAACAGCTTCCCTTTTTCATCACATTAAAAAAATAAAAATGCAGTAATTACTTTGGAAAAACCCAAGTTTCATTCTCTGTCACAAATTTATCAGAATCTGAAATACTCCTGAAATTGCAGCATTTTATCTACAGAGGTTATATATCTGTACTATATACAGCATCAAACATATAGCCCTTATTTTGCTGCACTAATTAACCTGTGATTGAAAAGTAATAACCATTATTATTGTTGATATTATTATTTTAAAAAGACAAAGTATAATGTAACTTCTTTTTCTTCCTACTCATTTTGCTGGTCCCAAGAAATATTCTGTTATTGAAATTTGTCACTCTTGTTTTGTAGGTTCAAGAAATAGAAGGGATTAAAATTGTCACCTACTGCTCCCCACTATACTTTGCCAATTCAGAAATATTCAGGGAGAAAGTTATCGCAAAGGTAAGAAATTTTGATCCAAATGAAACATATCCAAACTGGAAACAAAAGGCTGGATCATTTCTCTACACATACACATGCACACATCTATGCATGTGCACTCACACGTGTGCGTGTTTGCCCACGTGCGTGCGCACACACATGCACACCCACACAGAGGAGACAAATTGACACTTCTGATATCTTTTTCATAAAAAGTGAATATATTGTTATTTCCCTTACGGTAAGTCTTTTTATTACTACAATGTGCTTATTTATACACTGCTTCACGTTTTAGTTTAAATACTTTATTAGTGCTTTATTATAGGGGAAATGGTACTATTATTATTAGTCCACCCTAAAAATATTTTTACTGAAGGATGGCATTAAACTTTTTAAATATAATGTCTGCTTGCTGAAGTTTGTTGAAAGGAAAAGCAGTCCGTGGACAAATATTTATACTGCAAAATTCTGTCTTAATTTTCCTAAGTGTTTCCCAGAGAGATATTGGTAGGGTTATATAATATTAAAAATTAATTAATTATGTAGAGGCCATCTGCTTTATTTTCTATGTCTTCACATAAAAAATAATACTTTTTTATTTATATGCCAGGTTGAGATTCAAATATCCCCAAAATCCAGGTAGAAAGATAATGCAGCTAACTACTTCTTTATCCCCTAAACAGACTGGCGTGGATCCCATCAAAGTCTACTTGGCCAGAAAAAAATTTGTGAAAAATCAAGAAAAGGTGACAGCAGCAGTACAGAAAACGAGCAAATTAAAATCTATCTTCAGAAAAGACAAGGTAACTAAGCAGTTATCCAGGTTATAAGTGAGGTTTCCTACGGCTAGGCAAAAATGGAATTTTCTTTCATCCTAGAACGGGAAAAAATTTACACATATATTTATCACACATAAAATATTCTGAGCACCTGGCTCACATTTGTAAAATAACTACTTTTCTTTGTTACAGACCGTGTCTCTGCAAGAACTCCAGAAGGATTTTGAAAGTACTTCTCCAACAGATACCAATAACAACCAGACAGCTGCCAATGGCAACAGCATCTCCTATATTGTCTTCAACCCATCTGTGAAGTCTTTAAGTCCATATAATACCTCATGTGAACAAAGAAGCACAGCTGATCATAGGAACAGCAACTGCAGCATTATTCCAGCCTCCAGTATTGATCCTATGAGCATAGCACCCCCTTTTGTTAATTTCCACACCATTATTCTTGACATGAGTGGAGTTTGCTTTGTGGATCTGATGGGTACAAAAGCTTTGGGAAAGGTGTGTTGTTCTCTTGGAAACTGCCTTGTTCACTGAAGCTACAGTCTTTAAAATGTCCTGTTTAAATAAGGTTAATCGGGACTAAAGTTTGATACAAGTACTCCTGGCTGCAAATTAGAAAAGTTGACAACTAAGTATAGTCAGAATGAGATATTGTCTCTGTAGAACACATATGAGAAGCCAGGAGATTATTTATGAAACCAAAGTAACAATTAACATTCTGTTGATAAAACAAAAAACAAATACTGCACCTTCAGTAAATAAAATATGAGTTTTTATACTGTTATTTTAACTTTCTGGCTAAGTATATAGCAAGCCACAGAATAAGGAGATGCAGATTGTGGCTTCAGTTCTATATACCAAGTACAATGTTATTTTCATTTTCAAACATATACCTTATAAATAAAAGTAAGCCTTATCATTTCCATTCCCATTCTACATATTTGGGTTTAGACTATATATTGCATCACTAGTAACTGGGCACTTTGGAAAATTCAGTGCTGTGTTGTCTTTGGTTTTTTTAAGAAAAAAAATGAGCTTAATATATGATATATAATTCCTGAATATTAAATGAATGCTTGTAAATGCTAAGGCCAAACCTATGTAAAATCAATCCATCTCTCTCATTTTGTTTTCTTGTGTAGCTATGTACCAACTATCAAAGGATTGGGATTAAAGTCTTTCTTGCAAATATATCTGGTAAGAATTTTGTTCTTAATTAGTTATTTATTTAAAATGTGATACTGTTCGAGCTAAAAAATGCCCAGGGTGATTTACAGATTAATAAAGAATCCATGCTTTCAGAGTTCAATATAGAAAGACAAGTAAAACAATTGAAAGGATGGGGAATAAGGCAAATATGGATACTTAATATTTTAATAACTTTAATGGCATAGCTTCTAGAACAAGCTGCTTGGTAATTGTTGGTCAAGAGATAAACCAATATATCTAACTTCATTTGACTTCCATTTAACCAGAGGCAGAACCATTTCTAGTGGCAAATATCAAAAGTTGAATGTTCACTTAGTACAGTGTTTCCCAAACGTGACAATTTTAAGGCATGTGGACTTCAACTCCCAGAATTCCACAGCCAGCGTTGCTGGCTGTGGAATTCTGGGAGTTGAAGTCCTCATGCCTTAAAATTGTCAAGTTTGGGAAACACTGACTTAGTATATCAGGTCACATGTGGGTTTACATATGTAATATAGCATAGTCCAAGGACTGGAAAATCACAGTTCCAGCAATAGTTTCATTTTGCTATCTCCTGTTTTTTTTTTAGCATTTAAAAACAAATACAAAACTGATAAATTTACATTGAGTCAGAGGTTCTTTTCAAGACAAAAACACTTTAAATAGACCTTTACTGATCTACGACAAGAAAAAAATTTACTCCTGAAAAGAGCAGAAATGAAATCAAACTACTTGAGATAACCTTCTAGTAATATGCATGCACAAACATATGAGTTGTATGGGTTATTTTTAAAATGCAAGATAGCTTAAGAATTTAAACTCAACCATAGGTGAAAGATCAGGCCAAAAGGCAGTTTACATAGTACAAGACTTCCAAAAGTAACATATATAGAGATGGACAATTTTAAATTCTCCAAAATGCTCAGCTGGCTGACTTGTCATGCCAGAGCTAAAATTTATCTTCTTTCAAAGAAGAGAAATTATGTAGCCAGTCCTGAGTGATACAGGTTTTTCCTGTTCCCTGAAAAATTGTCTGCTATGTAAAATCAACTGTATTTGACTATAATGCTCAATAAGCTCATTAACAATGTAGGGGCAGTGTAGTTCTTTCAGGCTTCCTGTTCAATCTATGAGCATCAGATTGATGCAACAATAGAGTTGTATTGAAACACCATTTATTTAAAAGATTTTGGAAATCCTTGTCCAATAGCAATCAGTAATTTTAATTTTATCTTTTTTCATTAGCTCAAGTGTATGATGACATTTGCACTGGTGGAGTTTTTGAAGAAGGAGGTCTTGAGCCTTGTCACCTCTTTGTGACCATCCATGATGCTGTTTTGTTTGCAACAATGAACAGCAGCAGAGCTACTTGTCATTCTGTCCTAGAACAGGTATAAATAATTCACTTATTTATTTATATCTTTTAACCACTTATTTTTAGCTATGTAGGCAGATACATATTTCCATTGTTCTGCCAGAACTTGTCAGAGTATGAATCAGCAATTAACCTGGCTAACATACTAATGAAGAATAAACATGCAACCAACTCTTTTTCTTGATTTACTACATTCATCTCAATTAGTTTGTTTGTAGTTACATTTCTAACTTCTGCATCTTACTAAAATTTATATTAATAATCTTTTCTTCAAGAATCTGAAGTCTAGAATCTGTGGTCATAATTGCTAGTGACTTGCTTTGTTAAAAAGAATGCTAACTTTTTTTTAACTAAAATAATTGTGACAATGTTTAAGAGAACAAGATAAAGAACTCCATTAAGTCCATTAAGTCACTGCAGAAGCCTACTGTAGTTAAATGACTTCCCAGTTGGTATGTAGATGCTTGATTTGGAGGTATTTATTTAGTTATATTGACTACTTCATTTTATACTCTGATCTTAATTTTAAAAAATATTTATGGATATGTAACAACAATTCAAAAAACAGTAAAGATATAATGTATGCTTTTACAGCTTTTCTCATGATCACTGAAACTGTAGCTGGTAATTCAGTTGCCATGGCCAAGCTAACATTAGCAGTCAAAATACTAAAAAGAGAAAAAGATAAGTGTAGACATTTGGGAAAGATAGATTTTGAGCAGCTAAAATGAGAAAACAGGATGAGTTTGGTAACAGAGACTTTTATTTTATTTTTTTACTTGAATTCCATTCTATTTGTAGTTTTACTATTATTAAATTCTATTCAACAGGCTATACTTGCCCAGTCCTAATTATACTACTGTTTTGAAATAACCCAATAGCTTATTTTTCCTGTAAATCCAGTGCTTTATTATACTGCAAATTAAGATGAAACACAATTGTTGTTAGTCTAACCTAAGCATAATGAACAAAGCATATAAAATGGATCTATATGTGTAAATCAAATGTAATATATAATGAAAATAGTTGCTTGTTATTTATTTAGTTGACAAATTATGCTTCATATCTTAGCTATTGCATATATAGAGACATAAATTCTTATTTTAAATTCAGTGAAAACCAAATTGGAAACAAAATCCATTGAAGAAGTTCTCCTCCTCCTCCTCCTCCTCCTCCTCCTCCTCCTCAAGCTAAACCAAGACCAGTTCTGTTTATTCTTACAAAGTATCATGTAATCACTTAAGTCAAAAGATTGTCTATTAGCAGTATCTTCATTAGCAGGTCAAACTAGTTTATTATCATTCGTTTAATCCTTCAATGATTTCAGCACATTTACCATCTCACCTAAAACTGACTGGAATGAGAAATGGACTTGCTACCATAGAGCACACAAATATGGCCTTACTACTTACAACTTGAATATATGAAATGGCAGGGTGAATCTGCGAAGTAAACCATCTATTTGTTGATATAGTAGTTAAAGGCCTTGAGCTAGGAATCAGAAAACAAAGCCAGCTGGGTGACTTTGGGCTAGTGAGTCATTTTCAGCTCTAAGAAGGCAATAGCAAACCACTTCAAAAAAAAAATTCTGTTCAGAAACCTGCATAGACTTTTCTATATAGTCTTCAAGAATCAAAACTGACTTGAAAGGCCACATATACATAAACATCTGCTTGTTTGGTCTGTAATGGCACATTAAAATTTAGAAACACCAGCTAATGCTTCAATGTTCAAATGAATCTGCTTTCAGAGTAAATCTACTTTGTTGTACACAACACACAAAGAGAAAAGAGATATTTTAAAAAGGATCACCACATTTTATTCAGTTATGGAGATTAGGGGCTACTGCAGTGTTTCTCAACTCAGCAACTTTAAGATATATAGACTCCAGTTTCCAGAATTCCCCAGCCAGCAAGATGAAATGGATCTTGGAATATTGCATCCAGTTTGGGTCGCCACAATATAAAAAAGAAGTTGATACTCTAGAAAGAGTGCAAAGAGCAACAAAGATTATTAAGGGACTGGAAACTAAAACATATGAAGAAAGGTTGCAGGAATTGAGTATGTCTAGTTTAATGAAGAGAAGGACGAGGGGTGATATGATAGAAGTGTTCTGATATCTCAGGGGCTGCCACAAATAAGAGGGAGTAAAGCTATTTTCCAAAGCACCTGAAGGCAGGACAAGAAGCAATGGATGGAAACTAATCAAGGCGAGAAGCCACCTAGAACTAAGGAAAAATTTCCTGGCAGTGAGAACAATTAATCAGTGGAACAACCTGCCTCCAAGTGGGCACTCCAACATTAGATGTTTTTAAGAAGACATTGAACAACCATTTGTCTGAAATAATATAGGGTCTCCTGCTTGAACAGGGGGTTGGAGTAGAGGTTTCTTCCAACTCCGTTATTCTGTTATATGCTTTTATCTTTCCTGTATATCAAATATATTTACACCATAGAGATGTACACATTTCAAGCAATCTTGTTAATATTTGGATGCTGGCAAAGTATTAAGCTCATGTTTCATAGACAGCTGAATTTATATTTTGTGTCTTAGAATTATAGGACTTCAATAATGTTTTAGGAAACTCAGTCTACATAATATATATGAAAGAAATTCTAAATGCTATATGTGAATATTTGCAGCTAAATTCAGTTGTAGACATTCACTTTTTTAAACCTATAATTATTTCCACTCTCTGTTCCTTCTTTAATAAATTATTAAAGAATTAGAGAAATAATCATGTTACCCCAAACTTTGAACAACAGAGGACTTGTATTCTAGGGCTTGTCTTTCATGGGATATCTAATAATTCGGTGTGAGTACATTAATAGAAGATGATTGCCAGCTATGAATTCCATTTACATCTTTCTCACTCTATTCCTTAAGCATTTAAAATACCTCCTGTCAACTGTTTCTTATACAATCCAGAAATTTTTACTGGTATTTGAAGCACAAAGATAATGACAGAGCTGATTAAAATATCAACCACCCTAAAGTATTATTTGTATACTATGCTATTGTTAAGATATAAAATGCTGGTTCACACCAAGTATATTTAGTGCAACTCAAAGCAATGACACACATATCATAATTACAGTTTGTAATTTGTAATTTGCTAAATGTATGTCTTACAAGGCTGAAACATTATCAATGGCTCCTGGAAAAGCCCATAAAATAGTTTATGATTAACTCAGGTTAATCATCTTTAATAATAATAATAATATAATAATAATAATAATAAAGTTGGAAGGGACCTTGGAAGTCATCAAGTCCAACCCCCTGCTCAGGCAGGTAACCCTATACCATTTCGGACAAATGGCTGTCCAGTCTCTTCTTAAAAACTTCCAGTGTTGGAGCAATCACCACTTCTGGAGGCAGGTTGTTATTGATTCATGAACTTATTGAAATGTATGTTACATGAAATGAATCCTTTAAATCTTGTGCTGATATTTGACTAAAAAATAAACTCTGAAGCTTTATCATACATTATTTTTGTAAACAATAACCAGCCATTTCTTCCTACTCAGAGGTCAAATCAGATTGAAGTGTCTGTCTCGGATGAATCTCTGGAAGATAGCAGTGCTGAATTTCAAAATTTGGAAGAGGTCAGTTAAAAGAACAAAATGATATTAAATGAAGAATTTGACTCATTCCTCTGTCAGATGTACTGTCTATTGCAATGGTGGCAGACCTATGGCACGGGTGCCAGAGGCAGCACTTGGAGCCCTCTCTGTGGGCACACGCAGCATCTCCCCAGCCCCACCTCTTCCCACGGTCCCCTCCTCACCAGCAGCTCCCTGGAGGAGAGTCACCCCTGGTCATGGCCCACACGAAGCAGCGCAGCCAAGGACATGGTAGCTGAGGACAAAACTCCGCCCTTGCACCTTGTTGTGCGCAGATGATGCTGTGGGACATGGCCAGAGGGCGTGGCCGCCATGGCACTGCTGGGCTGCCTGGGTGATCTGTGGAGGGCTGTGGAGGTGGTGGGTGGCCCAGTGGGCAGGGCGGAACGGGGACGGGATGGGAGGCAGGTTTTGGGCACTCGGTCTCTAAAAGGTTCGCTATCACTGGTCTATTGCCTCTTATGCTCTAGTCACCTCGTGTTTGAATTGTTGCAATTTGTTGTACCTGGTCTGGTACTGAACACCATTCATAAACTTCAGTTAGTACAGTTAGCCTGTTGCAGGAATTGCATTATTAATTTGCTTCCAATTGCAATTTAAGGTGGTCGGTAATTATGTCTCTGGCTTGCATGGCTTGAGAAAGGGATATCTCTGAGACCTCTGTTCTAATTCATATCCGCCCACCCCAGTGGTACTCACTGTAAGGGAAATAGATGGAGTTGGACTTAAAACTCCTGCTATCTCTTCCTTCATCTGGACCAGCTTGCTTCCCTAAACTCAAGATGGCCCTATTAATATTTAGGGCAGTAGTTAAAACACTGGTTTTCCTAAAGGCCTTCCAATAATCAATGTTATCATGCTGTGGCTGAATTTAATGATGGTTATATTGAAATGTTAACTATTGTATTACTTTGTTCGGGATTATATTATTTTATAATGAATTGCTTTTGTATTGCATTGTAGTGTAAACTGCCTAAAATTTGTAAATTAAGGCAGCACACAATTCTGAGTAAACAGATAATAAAATCTAAGCATAAAAAGGAATTCATAAAGGTTAAATTCAAACAGAATTAATCAACACTAGTTTCTCTAAAATCAAAAGGAAAAATTAGTCACAATTAAATTCCATAACTTAATTATAACTAAAGTTTATCTGATATTTAATTAGTCATGGTTAAATTAAATTCTATAACTTAATTATAACTAATGTTTATCTGATATAAACTATAGTCCAAACACAGATCTAATGTAATTTTGTGCCACATTATTATAATGTTGGCATCAGTTTGTAAGACAAATCTCCATTTTTTTTCTAGGAAATGTTTGGAAGCATTTTTCATTCAGAAACACAAACAGCGCTGTGAGCAACTCAGGAACATTCCTGTGATGACAAATTATTTGTTCATAATGTTTCTTTATGAAGGTCCCTGTGCCTGAATGGCAAGGAAATTGGCCTTTCTGGCAAGGGGCCATGGGTGCTTCTATAGCACTGAGGACAGAATGTCTTTCGGACCTGGTATTCTCTTCTGTAATTCCTCTTGGATTATGAACCTCAGAGCACCTGACCCTTGAAACAGTTGGATGGAAGGAAGAAACTCAGGGAATATATTTCATCCATCTTGAATATCTTCTGGATCATATTTTCCTCCTCTTACATCCTTTATTTATGGAGCCATAAGTATGCATGTAGCACACATGCTTGTCTATTAATTTTCCAGCATTGTTCTCATGAGGGAAATCAAAGGAAAATATGGAAAATATTTGATTGCCAGATAAAGTGCTCACAACTGCAGCAGTTTCAATTTACGGGAGGGGGGGGGGGGTTGCTTCTAACATTTGCATTCATTGTATAGAATCCACACCAAAGTTAAACACAACTATGATGATGTCTAGTTTTCCTCTAATTTTGTTCATTGCAACTTATTGCTATATTCCTTCTTTTTGTGGCCTAAATGCACCAACTCATTTTTCAAATCAAGGGCTGTATTTATTATAGTACTGGACATCATCCAACATGTATTACTGTATTGCCTAGAAGTAATACTGCCTTTTTCATTATAAACCACATCTATCTCTGATCTTTTTTCTCTCTTCTGATGAATGTGTTTATGTTTAGAGGATGAAAGTATTTTTCATAGGATCTATGTACATAGAGCATTTCTACAGTTCTTTGAATTTTTTTCAAAATTAAGCTTATTTGACATGGGTTTAATTAAGCAAAACCAAAGATACTATAATTTATTCTTACACAGGTAGTCCTCGACTTACGACCACAGTTGAGCCTAAAATTTTTGTTGAGTGAGAGATTTATTAAGTGAGTTTTGCCCCATTTTACGACCTTTCTTGCCACAGTTGTTAAGTGAAACACTACAGTTGTTAAGTTAGTAACACAGTTGTTCAGTGAATCTGGCTTCCTGTTGACTTTGTTTGTCAGGTTGCAAAAGGTGATTACATGAACTTAATACACTGCAACAGTCATAAATATGAGTCAATTGCCAAGATCCGAATTTTGATCATGCTGCAATGATCATAAATGTGAAAAACGGTCATAAGTCACTTTTTCAGTGCCGTTAACTTTGAACAGTCACTAAATGAACTGTTATAAGTCGAGGATTACCTGTAACATTTTTACTATACTTGTGTTTAGAAATCTCAAGGTAATTCCACATTATTCTTGGTATTGTAGCCTTTTGTTCTTAATAACTAAACTAAACAAATTTACCTTAGCTTCATTTTTAAAAATAAAATTTCTGTAAGAAACCATTATTTTTCAGCCTGATTACCAGTCCTGTGTATTCTGTTCAGAAAAAGATATAGAAGTGTAAAGCTGTCCAACCATTTGAAGAGGTATTTCCCAAAGCACAAAACATTTGTAGAATGCTTGTACCTGGGGCATTCAGGAAAGGTTCAAAAAATTCAAAATGGTGGCCACAATGACACAATCAGAGCCCAGCCTTTTTACATAGATTGCATGGATAATGTATATTTAAAAGGGGCAGTTTCAATTGCATAATCATTGATGCCATCTTGATATTTTTGACTCTCACAAATGCCGTTGCTTTGCACAGCTTTAGTAAACCGTACCACCTAAGTATAACATTAAAATATTTAGATTAAAACCTTCTTAGTGCTCAAGTTTTGCCTTGAACATAGTTTTGATTAAAGGATTCTTAAATGAGTCATAGGACTCAATTCAAGAGCAGCAGTTTATTATCTGATTCCTCTCAAGTAGTTTAAAATTATTCAAACATTGTTAAGATTTTTTTTAATTTATGCCACAATAAAAAGAATCTACCTCTCAGGCAGA
This sequence comes from Crotalus tigris, assembly GCF_016545835.1. Classification (NCBI taxonomy): domain Eukaryota; kingdom Metazoa; phylum Chordata; class Lepidosauria; order Squamata; family Viperidae; genus Crotalus; species Crotalus tigris. The sequence continues at coordinate 241,270 of NW_024098363.1, forward strand.
TTTGCCTAGTTAATTAATCTAAGCAAAGATACTTTTTAAAATTGTATTTTGTAAATGCAAAGTAATTTTATATAAAAATGTGAATGATGCAAATGACTATTGATGTTGGATAGTTTTTTTGTTGTGACTCTTTCTTCCACCAGGGTGATTCCGTAAAGTGTGTGATATACAGGGCATATGCCTTATATGGACAGCACAAACCAAAAGCCTCTTAATATACCAAAGTTTAATTCTATGAAAAAGTTTATTATCAAAATGCTAACCAAGAAAAGCACCCAGTGGTTCTGAAGTCAAATAAAACAGAATTTGAAATTAGAGCAAATAAAGATTGACTTCTTCAAAATGTTACAGGCATTGAATTGTGAAAAATTAACTAGATTTTGTCTAATATAGATGAAAGTATATTTTTAAATTTTCTGATTCAAAACTTATGCTGAGTGTATATAAATAGTAAAGTCTCATTCAGTCCAAACTGGATTCCTGGAGTCCTTGCATCTTTATTTGGCAAGTAGGGCAACCGGTTTCCCAGTTTGACTGCAGCACTGGCCTTTTCTTGTGCTTGTGGTATCCCAGCAAGTACTAACCAGGTCGATCGCTAGAATTTAAGTCCAGACAAGGTTAATCAGCACTTATTCCCTGCTGCAATCGCTAAGCAACATGAAAGATTGGTGCTTGGCAGGGCGTTGTAGTCCGTTGTGGGAGCTGTCTTTAGCCCAATTCTTTGACAGAGCCATTCACGAGCCATTAAAACAGTTATTAGCCCCTTAATCATGTACGGGCCATTGCTAAATGCCATCAATCAAATGAATTGAGATTCCCCTCCCCCGCGAACTCCGAGGGACTCCTGTACTGCACAAACAAGAACTACCAAACCAAGTTTCCCGCGGCGGTGATAAATTAACTGCTCCGTCAATGATTGGCTAGAAGCCGCGCCTGCCTGTCAAAGTTCCCAAGGCGGCTGGGCCAAGGCGCAGGAAAATGGCGATTTTCGGTGCCCGGCTGCGAGGGGTCTTGTGCTGGGCTGGATTGGGACTATGCGGGATAGTGCTGCTTCTGCTGGTCGCGATGCTCCTCCGAGCCTATGGAACGCGACCTTCCAGCCCGGCCATAGGGCTGCGGGAAGAACAGGAGCGGCAGCGGCGAGTGGAAGCTGCCTTTAGCTCCCGCGAGTTGGAGGAACTGAAGGAGGTGCTCCAAGGTAAAAAAAAAAAAAAAGCAAAGATGGAATCGAGTATAAAAGCAGTCATTTCTTCAAAGTAAATATTTCTCTTTCTGTTTTTAATAGGAAGCTAGTGCTGTTGGTTCGAGTGAGCAAAATTATAGCCTGTCTGTTAAACTAAATTGTGTTTTCTTCTGTTACTGGCTTAAGTGGTTTGATACAGTATGTAGATCTCCTGTCCTGGAGCAGCTGCTTAGGACGGAATGTTTGCTGCTACCTCTGCTGCAACTCCTGCTTTACCGATACTCTTTCATAATCAGAATGCATAAAATAACTTCATATTCTGCCCTGAATAACACTAGCGTCTTGGAGGCTCTACGCTGTATCGCTTTGAATAAAATCACTATTGGGTGTGTAATAGTTCTGTTTATATACGACTTATAGGAATTCAGTTTGTAGACACAAATGTATCGGGAAAGACACCGTTCATATGATTTGATCTATTGTAAAATGCAGGCTTTGCACCCTGCCGGACTTGAGGAAGTCCTCATGGATGGATTCATTTCCCCTCTTCTTTCCTTCCTCAAGTTAGGTGGGGTGGGGAAGCTGCTTTTCCAGGCAGACATTATTCGGTCACTCTTAGTTTGGTCCCTTTTTTATTGGAGTTAAACTATCATTTTAACTTTTGCCCAAAAGGAGATATTTTAGTCACTCATGCCCTTAACATCTTGAAGATGCTTTAATACAGGCATGTCAACCCATGGGCTGCAGGCTGCATGGGGCCTGGACAGCTAGTAATGTGGCTCAACAAGATCATAAACTTTTAACATTATGTGATTCTTAGTACGTTACATACTTTATATGCGGCCCAAGACAATTTTTCTTCACTCATTGTGGCCCAGGCAAGCCAAAAAGTTGGATAGCCATGCATTCATGTAATGCTCTATTTAGGTTGCTGACATAGTGATGAAACGTGCTGTAACATCACAATGTACTTCCCTTCCACATCAGGGTACATGTGTATGGAGTGTGCTCAATGATTTTGCCTCATGCTATCAGTTTGTCATTGCTAGAACTAGCTGAGGTCTTTTATAACTTCCACTTACTTGGAAATAACAGTTGACAACAATATGCAGTTTCCTATTTGCTAACCAGGCAGATTAGAGAGTGACAACTGTTTTGCAGGAACAGCAGAATGACACCTATTTTGCAGGAACTGCATTAATTTCTGGCAAGTTTCCAAGTAGAATTCAAAATGCTAGTCACTATCTATGAAGCCTTTTGAGGCTTGGATCCCCAATTATTGTGGGAACATCATTTATTCCACATTCAATCTTCCTGCATAGTTTCTATCTTCCCATGAGGTTTCAGGGAGGCAAGTTTTTTCTATGGCTGTCCCAAACCATGGTTGGGGGAATTATTTTCCCCAAATCTAGAAAGTCCCCTAGATTTCAGAAGCTGGTAAAATCCCTTCTTTTTTTGCATTTTTTTTTGGGGGGGGAGTGTATTAAGGAGATGGTGGTAACTTGCTGTGTAGTCTCTGACATCTATATGCTTTGTACTTCTATCATTTCATATGCTTGTGGATTTTTAAAGTATTTTAAAATCATTTTGCACATGTTGGGGAAGTTAAATATGTATTTATTTGATATTTTATTATGAGTCTTTTGGAGCCTATGATTGGGGGTGCCATGTAAATACTGTCAAATACATGAATGGCAATAAACCGAATTCTCATCCCTCATGTTGTGTAGATCTTTCTGAAAGATTTGTACACAGGCAACTTTGTGCACTTCTGAAATGTGCTCCCATCTTAATGTATAAAGCTGTTAACATGATAATTGTTCACTATTATCATAAAAGTTCTGCAAATGCCCTCTTATAATTGATACTACAGTTAATCAACTCAGTGATAGTAATAGTTTCTTATATAAGTATATCTTTATGACATTTTAATGGGTGCAGTAGTTCAGGGCTTTTCAACCTTTTCACCCATTGTACCATTTTTAGAATATGGCAATGTCCAAGTACCACCAGCGAGGTGTGAAAAACTTGATGACCCCCCCCAAAAGTGATAAAGTACAGGTAGTCCTCGACTTACAACAGTTCGCTTAGTGACTGTTTGAAGTTACAATGGCACTGAAAAAAGTGCTGCCCAAACCACAGCCGAGCAAGACACCTGCCTGCCCATCTGGTGGCGTTCTTCCTCCTGTTCGAGATTTTCATTTTTGTGAGCATTTCTCTTGAGGATTGACAGCGGGGGTGGGGTGGGGGTGTTTGGTTTTTATTCCCCCCCCCATCTGCTGGGTGGTTGCAGCAGGTTTTGGTCACTTCCCATGACCCTGGGACACTGTGACCTTCATAAATATGAATCAGTTGCCAAGCATCTGAATGTAAATCACAAGACCCTGGAGATGCTGCAACATTCCAGCTGATCAGCACTTCTTCTGGGCTCAGCAGAAGCACCAGGATCAGCGCCGAGCTCCAGCTGGAGCCTGGCGCTGATCCTGGCACTTCTGCTGAGCCCTGACAGCCCCGAAGCGCTGATCCTGGTACTTCCGCTGAGCCCTAACAGCCCTGCAGCTCCAGCCATCTCTTGCTCCGGTTTGTGCGGTGCTGCCACCGGTTCAGCTCATTCCCCTCCCCCGCTACCACTTTTCTAGGATGGTCATACCACTGGTTGAAAAGCCCTGCAGTAGTTCATCTGTTTCTATTATTTTTCTGAAATTTTGCCTGAACATGCTTTATCCTTTACAAAAGGTGCTGTCAGAATACAAACAGTTTCCTTCTCACCAGATAATCAGAATATAACAGCCCTGGAAGAATTTGAACCATATATTTACAAAGGTATTTAAATTTAAATTTTTGTTTTTATTACTATCAATGCTACTGATTGCATAGAAAATATAAATATTGTATTGCTTTTATTTCTTGATAGAACTGAAGTACCAAATTGAAAAAATATGGCTATTTAATAAATTTCAATTGACAAAAATTGGGTTGGTGGTTATAGGTGGTTAATTATATATGTTATAGGTGTTTAATCAGTGAAGAAATATGTATTCTTAAAAAATGAATATGTATTTGAACAATAATTTAGTATTGTTTCTCAATTGGACATCATTCTGTCATAAATTACACAGATCCACAGAAAGAGTAAAATATATATTTTTCATGGTGAATACTCCCAGTTTAATATTAATGTAAGTGGGAAAAATGAGATCCTTTTCAATCAGTGGTTGGCACAGATACTATACTAAGTTACCAGTGTTAATTACTTTGTTGAATATACAATGTTAAGATACAAGTTAAGGATTCTAACTCAATACTTGATTTGTGTATAACATAAATATAAAATTTTAAGCTAAACAAACATGTGACACTTAAGTATGACACATGAACAAGATAGTGTACATAGGACTGACATTGGTGGATTAATGATATGAGTTTATAAAAAACTTTCTAATGTTATTAAAATTTGTATGATACCATTTGAAAAAAAGTATTTTTGCAAGTACCGTACCTAAAGATGTTTTAAGTTTGAAATGTTGATATAGATATGTACCTGCAGATATAAACATTCTTAGGAAAAGAAAAACACCATGTATCATACAGAAATGAAGTCCCATTTATTTCAATATACCTTGTCCCTTGCACCCTAAAATTCATGGTGTAAACCAGAAAGTGCAAAGTTATAAAATCAATTCAACCCAAAAAAATCAATAAGATGGCTTTAAATAAGCCACTTTCTCTTCGGCACGGGGCATCAAATTTTCTTAGGAAATAAATTTGGTTCCCTGTTTGTTTAATCTGTAATTTTGTTAGATGGTTTTCTTTGTACTATGTTTCCGCTTCCTCCTGTTATGATGGCAAAGTGTTGTTCATCTGTCTAACTACAACACAAGGATAATACTTTAGGTTTACTTTAGATTATTGCAATTTCTGAAATACAGTATGAATAGAACTTTGAACATCCAAAGGTTGCTGTGTATATACTCAAAGTAAGATAGTAAATGCTGATGCAGGAACTATGTAAATAGAAGGATTATTGTATTGCAAATGTTGTTACTGTTCTGGTCACAAGGGAAACATTTGCTGAGTTTGCAAAAATATACTTATTCTCTTCCCTCCTCCCAAGGATAAAAGAGGAAAAAGAAAGAGAAATTCTTTCTTATTTATATTATTTGCTTTAAAAACAGTTCATCCATGGACAGAAATACAAAAACAATTCCTTTGTTCCATACTTCAGTTGACCATTTTCCAAATATATTGTATACTATTTTATACATGCTATTCATTAAAAATCTGGCCTCTTTATCCAGTAATTTCAAAATTGAATCCAATGACTAACTTTGCTTAATTCTCTTCCCTGAAGCTTTTCCTGCAGTGTTTTCTACCTCATTCATTCAACATGAAATTATCGGAGATTACAGCCACCTATTCACCATCCAGGGATCTAACCCTCAGTTACAGCCATATATGCTGCTTGCACATATAGATGTAGTCCCAGCATACCCTGATGGATGGGATGTCAGTGATCCCTTTTCTGCTGAGGAACGTGATGGATTTATATATGGAAGAGGAACACTAGATAATAAAAACTCAGTTATGGTATATAAATTTATCTCATTTTGGTGGGATGCAGAACTAATAGGAGTTGCAGGAGTATATGAAATTTTATGTACCATATTTATGATAAAGCATGGTTTCAATTACACAATGTGGGAAGAAGCAGTTAGTTTTCTTTCTGTATGCTATAGTTTTCAAAAGCACCTTACTGGTTTTAGAATTGTGTTTGGCTGAGCTTCAAACAGATTTCTTAGGTACAGGTTCTGCTTCAACTTCAGTTCCAATTGCTCCTTCTGGAAAACTGAAACTGAAAAAGAGGAAATTACAGTGGCTTTTCCTGCTTTCACTGAACAAATGACTATATTTTTTCCAGAATAAATTAAATAGATGTTTGAAAGGGCAATACAGATCACACATGCCATCTTGTATGAAAAGATGGTTGGTAAAACACAAGGTAAGATGGAAAAGTAGTGAAAGAGAGTCAAAGGACCTGGCCTTTGCCTCGTTTGTTTGTTTGGGGTTTTATGACTGAATTAAACTATTTGAAGGTTAAAGGTAGTGAATTCTTTCAATTCACCATGAAAAATAATGGCAAATTGAGCCTCTCTTGGAATAGTATGATTTTAGAGGCATGCAAAAATGGACCTGGGGGGATATATAAGTATACTAAAAGCTTATGCACCTGAGACAAATTCCTTGTGTGTCCAATCACACTTGGCCAATAAAGAATTCTATATTTGGGCTGCAAATTTCCTATCTCTGCTCTAATCAGTATTGGTCAGTTCTCTAGTTACAACCTTCTGGCTAATTAGTGACTAAAACAGCCTTTCTGACAATTATGGAAACCAAATGACTCATGCTTGATATGGATATAATGAAATGTGGGCCTCCAATGATCAGGAACAACAACACTACTCTAACTCAGATTGGAAAGCTGGAGGGAAAAGCAATAGAATCCTTCTTCTGTCCCAATAGCCTTTAGATAGGCTTGTTAAAAGCTGGAAACAAGCAAGATGAGTTATCTGATTAATAGCATATGAGTCCATCTAACACATCTAACATGTCTGCGGGTATACAGAAAATTTCTGTTGAGGATGGAAGAGATATCTCTTCTGAGACACATTGTATTCATAAGCTTCAAAATGCAATATTTGCCACCAAATTGATATCTTTAATATGACAGAAGGGAAAAATGATTAAAAACATGATGAAACTTAGTAGATGTAATTTAAACCAAATATAAGTTTTGTCTTGGCTCTGATCACTTTTGGAGTGTTGTTTCTGGCATGCTGCCAAAGGCAATTATAGTTGTTGGCTTGAAACAGATTGTGCTGTCTTGCTCTGATGTTAACAAAGCATCATTTATTGCATGATTGAGTCAGTTGTCCCAAGGGATTATTAGAAATGGTGGGTAGCAAGCATACAACATGTTAAAAATATAAAAAAGAAAAGAAATCCACACACAGTCTTTGAGACAGTAATTTATCTTTTTCAACAAAAAGGAAGCAAAATTACACATAGATAGGTGTTGCAGAAAATTGCCTAGGACATGCTGTCACTTACATCTAACACAGCACAAACATAGGAACCTCTTCTTCCTGTATTCCCATGATGATGCTATCTTCACCTCATCCCCAGTTCATGAGTGAGACAGGCTTAACCAGTCTTTAAGCAACATTTTCCTCCTTAACTCCAATACTATCCCTGGCCAGCTTCAAAGGCTTCAAAATCTGTTATTGTGGAAGAAAGACAAGATAACTGGGGACAGGCGGTTCCTATTGGATAGTAATCAACCGTAGGGACCCAGCAAGTTTCTTGCCAAAATGTATCTTTTTAATTTTAATTAAAATTTATTTATTTACATTTATTGGCTGCCCAACTCCAGAAAACTCACTGGATTATGCTCACTGGAGGGTGGTTAGTACTATATAATGGTCAAAAACCTTTAGTGAATACAGTTAAGGTCTTTATATGAGCTCTGCTTTTTGGTAGTCTAACTCTTGCTAATCACCATATATGGTACAACTCACTGTGTAACCAGATTTCTTTCTAATCCTCAGGGCATTCTGCACGCTCTAGAGTTTTTACTGAGACGAAATTACAGACCACAAAGATCTTTCTATATAGGCCTTGGTCATGATGAAGAGGTATTATTTGTTTATGTGTTTGTTTTTAACTTCACAACTAGTCCCATGTTTATATTATTTATTTTGGAGTTACAAGCCATCCCCAAAAACTGAATGGTAGTTTCCAAATAAATTGCTTTTTAAAAATTTGGTTAATCTGAATATCTTTAATGTATATTGTCCTAATAAAGTGGAAGGTTATTGCCCATTGATCAGATTTTGGCAATATAGTAGTAGTTTGTTTTGCTGAAGGAGAATATATATATATATTGGATATTTTTAAATATTGCATTTGATAGTCTAAATTAAATCTCCATATTTTTTAAAAAAATAATGTTTTTTTAAAGGCACAAGGCTAGAAACAGGAGAATGAATTCTTAGTCCCTCCTTAGGCATGAAAGCTGACTGAGTGACTTTGGGCCACTCATTCTCTCAGTCCAATTTACCTCACAGGGTTGTTCTGAAGAAAATAGGAAAAGGAAGGAGGATTAGATATATATGTTGCCTTGAATCATTTATAAAAATAATAGACTGAATTAAAAAAATCTCCCAATTAGAATTTAGATAGGTGAAAAGGTAGCTTAAATATATAGTAGCTTTTTAAATGAGATTCTGAATAATCACTTTAGATTCAGTGGTTTGAGGCATAATTAGTAAATCACTTACAGCCTTTACTGAATAATAATAAATGCATTCTTTTGAAAGACTAGCCAATGACTTGACTTAGGAAAATGTTATTCTAATTCCCTTTCAGGTGGGTGGCAAAAAAGGAGCAATGAAAATTGTGGCTGAGCTGGAATCTAGAGGGGTACAACTTTCTTTTGTGCTTGATGAAGGAAGCTTTATTTTTGATGGAGTCATCCCTAAAATAGAGAAACCAGTAGCTGTGTAAGTAAAGAAATACAAAAGTTTGCTATAGTAAATGCAATTCTTTGCCTATTTCACAGAATCATGTTTAAACAATTGGATATTGGAAGCCAGGCCTTACAATTCACAAATAACTGAAACTGCAATCTATCAATTTACTTTATCTATATTCTGTCCACCTTTGTTCTGGAATGATGAAATTATGGAAATTGTACTGTATCTCATGTTTCCCCAGGTTGTGCATATAGTAACTGATTAACTTCAGGTATACGAATGCCTGGTCACGGTGGCCCCTAGCAATAGAGTAATATACATAGACCTACATCTTCAGATGTTGGCTTCTGCTGCTCTTCTTACAAGACTAGAGTAACTAGGGGAACATGCATTCTGTAATATGAGGTGGGTGAGGATTTGCGCTGGAGTGCCAGAAATTCCTGATGCCCTGCACAGCAGGCAGATAATCTGACTGCAGAGTAAATTGGATGATGCGTATGTGATGGTTTAAGCAAAGCAAAAAAGGTGTACATAAAATTGTCCAAAAAGCAGCAAAAGTAAGACCTACCTTCTTGTTTGTTCCATTTGAAGATGACAAACAATCCAACTGTATTGCGTCTGGAATTTCATTAAAGTTTTTTTTTTCTTTACTTATCAGAATAGGTATCACAGAAAAGGGTGCACTTGAAGTAAATCTCAGTGTAACATCTCAAGTTGGCCATTCTTCTGCACCCCCTAAGAGGACCAGCATTGGTATTCTTTCTGAAACATTATACAAGTGAGTGTCTGTCTTGGGAACATATTATCATTCTATGCATATCTAATGGGGAAAAAAATTATCTGGTCTGAATGCATCAGTTTACAGTAAAACATATATTCCTCCAAGTTCCCTTCCAACTATGTTATTCTGTTAAGGTGCTACGTTAAATATCTGCAATAATTACAGGATCAGAATAAGTCATGAATGGTTGGAATAGAATTCTACAACCTGATAGATTTGTCTAAAAACTATCTAGCCCACGGGTATCAAACTCATCGCGTCATGTGATGTGTCACAGCATATTGCAACTTTTTTTGCATTGCCAGAGCTGGGGTGGGTACGGCCTCCCATGGACCCGCAGTTTGACACCCCTGATCTAGCAATCCAGATAATTTGTAAGGCGGGTTATATATCTGAGTTTTGCAACTGTTTTGCAACTGTGCCATCCAGAGGTTACTAGAAAAGAATCTTAATTTTATTTTGTCTCCTTATTTTTACTTCCATAGTACTTCTCATTTTCCTGCCTATCATTCCCCTGCCCACTCCCCTAATCATTTCAAAATAGGGAATAGAACAAAAGTTGTAGGCAAATTCTGTTTCTGAAGAATCTTCTAGCCTTCATTGGCAGCTAAGGCTGTTTCTTATTATACTCTGCTGCAATTGAGCAAATAATTATACTTAACAATTAACTTAACTAATTGCATATTTTTTCTACTCCACTTTCTCTTTCAATGTTGTTTCTTCAATTAATCCCATTGCTATTCAATATCAAAATCAAAAGCTATGCATGATCTAATTAACACAGTACATGATATATATTTATTTATTTATCACATTTATATAGCTGCCCATCTCAAAGAAAGTGACTCTGGGCAATGTACAACGATCAAATAAAAACCACAGATCCATAAAAATAATCATTATAAAATATTTTAGAAATCATTATTAAAAGGAAAATAGTAGAAATATTATAAAAATTTAAAATATACCAACCACACAGAGTACTCTATCTTAATCCATTTTATATTGGGAATAGAGCATGAGATTTGATCCATACCTTCTGCTTGTCTCACTACCAGGAGTCCCTTCTTTGGTAGATGGCTACATTCAAATTATAAAAAATCTCTTTGCAACATAATTAGATTGAAAGAAGATATTTTCAGAAAAATAAATTATATATTCCACATTCTAAGGGATATTTTTGAAAACAGATAGTTTGATTTTCTGTTTTACGGAGGAAACTAACATATTTAACAAATTTACATCTTAGCGCAATATATCATCCTAGGCACAAAATAATTCAACTGAATGTACTTTATTTTGCTTTTTGCATTTGGTTCCTATAGATTGGAAACGCAGCCTATGCCCAATTTGTTTGGTCATGGACCTGAAATCATGATGTTTGAACAACTGGTACCAGTGGTGAGTATTGAACAGTACATGCTTTCTTCATTTATCTTTCATAAAACACATTGATCATTTTAAGGCATTTTTCCCCCCTAGGACAGGCATGTCAAACTGCTGGCCCGCGGGCCGGATGCATCACACCGAAATCACACCCATCCCATTGCTGGCAATAGGGAAAAAGTCATGATACATTGCGCGACATCATGTGACGTCGCAAGTTTGACGTGCCTACCTTAGGAGAATTCCCATGAATTGTTGTACTGAGCACTAGAAAAACTTATTTGATTATCAAATGACTCTGGGCAGCATCATCATACAATACATACAATACAATTTCCAAAACAACTCCAATCACCAGGAGAAAGACAGCTATTAAAAGATAATATAAGGTGCAGGACTTGTCACCAACTTACCCCGAAGCCTGGGAAAACAACCAGGTTTTCAGAGCTCTATTGATCATAGCCAGAGTGGCAGACAGATGTATCTTAGAGGGGGATAATCATCCTAGGTCTTATCAGGTGGCATTGATTAATGGATGGGACATGCAATATGTCAATGCTATCTGAACATATAAGATGAGCAGAAGTTGTGGACCAATGGCTGCTTAGATAGTCAGATCTGTGCCATAAAGGATTTTACAACCTACAACCTTTTATTTGATAATGATTCAAAGTTACAATGGCCTTAGAAAAAAATGATCCTTTCTTGAATTACAACTATTACTCCATCCCTGCAATCACATGATCACAATTAGGGTGCTTGGAAACTGGCTGGATACATGATGGTCACAGCATCTTGCAATTATGTGGCTATGATTTGTGACCTTCCCAACTGGCTTCCAATAAGCAAAGTCAATTGGGGAAGGCAGATTCACTTAACAACTGCATGAGTCACTTAATGACCACAATGACTTGCTTAACAACCATGGTAAAAATGATTAAAATCAGATCTAGTCAGATTCACTTAATAACCACATCGCTTAATGACTAAAATTCCAGTCCTAATTGTGATTGTAAGTCAAGGTACATATATAGGTAATAACCAGGATCTTGACTTGCATCTAGTAGCCTAATTTGTTACCTATTTACTTCCTTTGTTCCATAGATTCATTTTCTATTTTTCTTTTTATTTTATGTAAAAGAAATTTGTATTTTGCCTTTTTTCTCAAATAAAACAAGTACTCAAGTCAGATTTTAATTAGTAGAATATTATAAAAAATAATTCCATAAGCCCACTGCCTCCTTTAGCAAGAATGGACTGGATTGTACTTTTATATATAGTAATTGTATCTACTTGTACAATCATTGCTCTTTTGAATGGTTGATAAATATGTAGAAGAAAGTCTACATATTTGCTAATATTCTCTTCCCATTCCCAATTCTCTGCTATTCAGTTCAGCTTCCCCCTCAATATCATCATGGCAAATCTGTGGCTCTTCGGACCTCTTGTTGGCTGGTAAGAAAGAAGATGCTTTATCAGGTTCCTTTCTTGAAACTTGCATGCATAAATTAATTAGGAAATGGTGGTAATAGGTACTTTCCTGTGTAGTATTCTTTTTTACTGCCTTTCTCCTCCTTTCTTAAAACTGTTCTTCTATTTTGAAAAGCTGCCAGACAACAACAACAACAAAAATCTGAAAACTTTCTTGCTTCAACTGCATTGATCTTTTATCAAATTCTGAAAAGGCAATTATGGGAGTATTAATAGAACGTTATCACATCTGTTTGTGGGAGGAACAGTATCTGCTATTCAGTGAAATAGCAGTGAGAAAATTATGCCCTGAGCAGTTATCAATCTAAAATTTACTATGTAAAAGAGAGCAGAGGAAGTAAAAATAAGCTGGGTCTGGATAAATAAATGAAAAATATACCAGAAGCTACAAGCAATATACTTCACTGGATTATATAAAACTCAAGTGATTCTTCTTTCTTCTCCTTTTTGTATCAATTACTGTACTTCAATTAATATAAAATATTGCTGCTATTTTGCAGAGTACAGAAAGTTGGTTTAATGTGGATACCAAAGAATCTTTTGCCTTTAAATCTTTATGCAGGTTTCTTGAGCAAACTCCTGGCACTAATGCTTTAGTTCGGACCACCACTGCAATCACCATGTTTCATGCAGGAATAAAGGTATTACTGGAAGACAGTAGGTTGGAAAAAGTTGCAAGAAAACTGAATGGGACAATTGGTGGCCCCTGCCCCGCTTTTGTAACCTACAGAGACCCAACATTTGCACTGTAAGCTGCCCAGAGTTGCTCTCAAAGCAAGATGGGTACCATATAAATTTAATACATTTGATTAGGAAAATTAATCCAGATAAGATTTCCCACCATTTTTGTCAGAAAATAAAACAAAACAGGTATATATGCTAATGGAAATGTTTAACATACTTAAACAGAACCAAAATGGAACCAGCAAAAAAATCCTTTATTTCCATCCACTTTTCTGATATTGCATTATTGTGCTTCCTGCAAAAATAATCTATTATGCTACTAAAACTCTCATCATGACCTTTAACTAAGTGAAACAATGCATAAGAGGGCAACTATTTTTGAACCAAAGTACCTCAAACTGGTTAATTTACAGAATGCGTCCAAAATCCAGGACCCACCACTTCGAAGGGAATGAAATTTGGGGTCAGGGAAAGGTGTTGTGTGTGGATTAGGTAGGGTGCATGGGAATGCCTAAGACAGGGTCTTCAAACTTGGCCCTTTTATGACTTGTGGACTTCAACTCCCAGAATTCCTCAGCCAGGCACTCTGGCTAAGGAATTCTGGGAGTTGAAGTCCACAAGTCAGAGCCAAGTTTGAAGACCCCTGGCCTAAGAGATGTTGTTTGGGTTGGGAAAAATGCAGTGGAGTAGTGTGGGTCAATAAAGAGTGTTTGGGGATACAAGTGAATATGGGCCAGTAAAGATACATTGGATTGCCTTCCTCCCTGTTCCTCCTTTCTTAATCCTTCCTTCCTCTCTTCTTTCCTAAGTGGTTACTGCTGGATAGGGGGAGGGAGCGAAATATTGTTAGAGTACAATGTTAACTTATAATTTTCTTTTAAAATCTCCTCCACAACCTTCTCATCTTGTCTTATATCTCTAATCAATATTTCAAAAACCACAATAAACAAAAAAAGGGGACTGTGGACATCCCTGTGTTGTTCCTTTTCATATCTCACAAGGTGAACACAACCCTACAGGTAATCCCAGAAAACAAAATGAAGCATCCACATCCTACATGCTCCAAAACACCGTTTGTCTTTTTAAACCAAAGTACTGTACAGTCCTAATAAACACACACATATACATAAGATACACATGTTTACAAAGAGCTCGTCATATTTACCCTTAATAGTTTAGATATACAATAAACTTCAGTCTATGCTCGAGAAATGTTAAGATTGTTGAACAGTGGAAGTGGTTTCTTAGTCTGATGTCTGTGACACTGTATTTTTGTGTTTGTATGCACACATGTAGAAAATAGAATATCAAAGATGTAGGGTTTTATCACTTAGTAATGTGGCTATTGTGGTAGTTAAACAGCGACATCAGCTGGTAGAACTGGGATTTAGTTACAAGTTACCCAAATTATAGATCCATAGCTCTAAATGCTGTTCTGTTCCAATCAAATGTGAAATAAAGATGTGTCTATCTGTAATTTTAATTACAAAACAACTTAATCCATAATACAGTTGCTTTATTTGCAGTTAGTTCATTTATGATAAAAGAATTCAAAAGAGAAAAAAATTAGGGTGAGAGGGATGAGCTTTTGGAGAGGAAAATATGGTTCAACAATCACCATATCTTTCAAACTGAATCTCCATCCACTCTTTTATCCATGTTTAGGGTTGACCCATTATTTAAGAACATGGGTCTGCTGGTCACATAGACATACATGCCCAGCATAAATTTGTATTGATGTAATACATGAATTGGCAGCATTTTTCTTTCCCTGAAGATGGACCCACATTTCCCTGTGCAATGAGTTAAGGGCAAGCACAAGTGGGTCTGTCTACTATTCTTTAGAAGCAAGCTATTCACTGCCATCTGGCATAGCATGTGGCTACATCTTTTTCAAGTGCAGATATGTCTGCCAACTTCTCCTTTTGCAAAAGAAGAGGCAGAGCTTTGCTCAGCATTAATAGAGTGACATAGAGGGAAACAGGAATAATGGCATTTAGAAAAGAAGAACAAAAGCAAGTGCTTTTGTAAGCCACAGTTGCAAATCTCCTTTAAACTTAAAAGAGATGCTGCCAACAAACCAGGAACTATGTTATGGCTGCAGGTGAAACTGCTTTGAGTTGCTGCCACAGACCTGAACTGTATTGATGCTTCTACCCTCATTTAGATCTCCTTTTTTTTTTCTTCTCTTTCTAGTCAAATGTTATTCCACCAAAAGCTGATGCCACAGTGAATTTCCGCGTCCACTCATCACAAACCATTGAGGAGGTAGTATGAAGAAGTGCAGTGGAATTTTATGCTTTTGCTGTTTTAATCTTAGAATTTGTCATAATTTAGACCCAGGCTTATAAAGTCTGACATCTAGTTTTACTTGAGGAAACATTAAACAGATTACCTGATTTAGATATAGTGCTGCATCCTCCCTCTTTAGGCAGCTGTGACTGCTGTGAAGTAACCTGGGCTGATCCTGTTAATACCTATTTCTTGTAGTTGAGATGCTAGCTGATTCCATGTTACAGCTACTGGCATTCTTCTGGCTGCTGCAGCAGGGGGAGATGGGGCATAATTGGCAGTGATTAGCAACTGTATTCTCTTCTCCACCTTAGCACCATGTAGATTTCCAGTAACTGCAGGAATTTTCTCACCATCTCATCTAATTTATGGGTCCTGAGTGATACTGTTACTGGGAAACCTGCTCCCTGCCTGAAAAAGTAGAATTCTCTATCCAGAGATATCAGGGAACCTGAGCATTTCCAGAGGTCTCTCTCATTCCCTGAAAGTAACTTTTATAGAGAGCAGTTTTTATGCAATGTACTTCCCTTCCTGCTATGATGTTAAGGAAGGAACAAACAGTTTTTAATAGCTGAATATTGCAACATGTGCTTAGAAGGCAAAAGGCCTTCCTATAGTGTTTGTGACAAAAATGCAAGGTGAAATAATGCTTAAGCCAAATATTAAGGTGACAACAGTTTCTTTACCATTCTGCCTGATTGTTGTGTTCTGTTATATATTTCTGTATTTAATATGTGATTTAAATATTGGAAATATATATTAAAGAGGCCATATAAAATATATAAAATATATTTTGACACAAAGATCCAAATTCAAATTGCCCAGCAAGAAGTTTCAGTTCCTTTGTATAACTGGAAATAGATTTCAACAAGGAGATTCCTGTCCTGTCTACATATTTTTATTGGGAAGGCTGAAACTGGTATGAAGGATTGAGAGAGTGTCTGGAACTTGTGCTAACATCATGATGACAACCATCTTGGCTGCTTTAACTTGTTTGTGCTTTGGGTATATTCTTAGGTCCTGGAAATATTAGACAAAACAATTAATGATAAGAGAGTGAAGATAGAAGTGATGGATACCTTTGATCCACCCCCCACTAGCCCCTGGGATGACCAGACCTTCGCTGTACGGGTCTTCCGCCAGACCACCCTGGATGTTTTCCCAGATGTTGCCAGTGTAGCTCCAGGTAGTGGCAAATACATGATCATTAGTGTTTTTCTCTTTTGTTTCCACTCAAACATTGTTTCCATTTTTTTCTATGTCATCTTTTGTTCCGCTGCTTTATTCAATTTATACATAGACACTTCAAATACTATTAATGACTGGAAACATTTACTTTTTTTTTTTCTTTGATGCCTGAGAGCTGTTTTTCATTAATATTATTACTATCAGGAACTGGTGAACTATATACTCTCCATTCATACATAAGTTGTTTTCAAGATTATGTTGACATGTGCATTTATTTTCTTCACTGAGACTGTCCCTATTATTCATTTATGTCTTGTAGCACTGGATTGTTCCAAGACAAAGCTTATGATAAAAACTTTGGCACATACGAATAGTACTGATTAAAATTGATACAGCATTATTTATTTCAAAAAATATATAATCATAAAAGGTAAAATACAAAACAGATAAGCAAACAAACAAACTAAACTAAACAACATACTAACTGTACCGATTATTTTTTTTTACAGGCATTTGTGTTGGAAACACTGATAGCAGGCACTACAGCAGCCTCACAAAGGCTATTTATCGATTTAACCCAGTAACCTTTAAAGCTGATGATTTGCCAAGGTACAGTACAGTGATCATTCTTAATGAAACACTGGATAAGAAACATGAGTGTTTTTTAATAAAAGCAAATGAGACATACCCATTGAAACCTGAGAATGAAAACAGTAAGTTGTAGCCCTGAATTATGTGCATACCATAGTTAAAAGGTATCAGAGGAAGACTTAGAGCTTGTATCTGTCCTGATAAAAAGCAAAATGAAAGTGAAGGATCTTTTCTAGAAGTAAATGAATATTGATATCTATCAAATTTATACAGCCGCCCATCTCATAAAAAGTAACTCTGGGCAGGGTACAACTGTTAATTAAAACAGTAAATGTATAAAAATAATTATTAAAATATAAAAGTCTTGTATCTAGTGCTTCTAATAAATCAAAAGCACCAGATACAAAGAAATGTGAATATTAACCACAATGATGGAGCCATCTTAGAATTTCACCAGTCCCTTGGGAGCCCTGGGTCTGTTGACATAGCCAGATCTTAAGAGATTTCTAGAACATTAACAGGGATAGACCTAGCCTCAATTCAGAGTAAAGGGGGGGGGTAATATTCTTTAAGATGGGTCCCATGGCAGAGAAGGCCTGTTTCTTGGGTCCTGCCTAGCAGACAGGACCCACAGCATGCCTTCTCTGCCGATCTTATGGCATAGGCAGATGTAACTGGAAAGAGACAATCCTTCAGATAACTCAGCCTCATTCAATGAAGGACTTCTAAAGTTGGAACTATTATCTTGAATTGAACCTGGAAGCAAACTGGCAACCAATGCAACTCATGGAGCTGAGATTAATACTGCGCTGCTACATTCTGCACCAGTTGAAGTTTCCAGATACTCAAGGGCAGCCTTATGTAAAGAGTATTATTGTAGTACAGTTGGGAGGTCACTAATGAGTAGAAAATTTTACTATGAAAGAAAAGTTCTGTGAGCAGAACTTTTACTTACAATTTATTGTTTGGATTGCAAGTAAACTACAAAATTGCTTCCCTTTTAAGATACTTACTTTTTCACAAATATACTGTAAATGCTGGCGTATAAGGCGACTTCCGCGAGCGCTGAAATCTGCGCCAAAGACGGGGGTCGTCTCATACGCTGAGTTGTCTTATACGCCGGAAATACTGGTAGTTTCCGGCGTATAAGACGACGTTCTAGGAATGCGGCCCGGCTATAAAGACGGGGGTCGTCTTATACGCCGGGTCACCTTGTACGCCGGCATTTACGGTACTCATTTCACAGATACACTCATTTTCACAAATATGTTTATTACAAAATTGCTCAAGATGGATATTTGATTAATTCAACCATGCTTCCGCACATTCTGTAAAAGAATGTAAAGTAAATTCAGATGCCTTAGATGTGTGTATTCAGAGAGATCTTATACAGGTTGATGTCTCCCACATACACCCCCCCCCCAGGAAAGAATATGGCTTTTAATTTTGTCTTGAGAAATATTTATTGACTATATCCTACCTGTCATGGATGCAATAAGAAGTTGAAAAGGGCTTCCCATGTTTTCAGCTAGATGAATCAGAGAAATTAATGGCTTTACAAAGTATTTTCCTATTTATATTTCTGTATCTGGGGTCATATATTGCACTCAATTATAATGCTCGCTTATTTGTGCATGATGTGATTCCAGCCATTTTAGTTAACTGGTTTATATATGGACCAGTTCACAGTGGTTTGTTCAATGTCATGATTATAAACACAGAACATCTTAAGTTTACTATTTTGGACACTTTTCAAAAGAAACTGAGGATATGAGGATTTATATAAGTAAACTACGTTAAGTTCTTTAAGCACTTGACAGATAGTTTAACTGGTTAATTGAACTGTGGTTTTACCTCAGTTCAGAGTCATCTTCAAGTACATCCAGTCCTACAGTGTTGGCTTTGCCTGGGCTGAATGAATAACTTGTTGATTCAGTCATAATGTATTTGCCTAAAATGTTGCAATTCTGGAACTTTTGCGGACAGAATATTCTCCCATTAGCAAGAACTCATTCTCATCTCCTGGCTCCATTTGTCTTTTTCTTCCTTCTCTTATATTGTTCTGCAGATTTTAATAAAATTACAGGTCAATTTCAAACTGTTTTTAGGGAACCGGGTAGAAAAAGCAGTGGCAATATGGTGATGCCCTGAAATTTCTGTTGTATTAAAGGCTTCTTGTTTAAAACCATTTGGGGAAGAAGAATAATTCCTGGTTTTTAATTTCTTAGCTGGGGTCTAAAACAAAATCCAAAAGAAAACTATAGGCTCTTTACTATACAAACATATGTCACTGATTGTGTTAAATATAAGTCGAGATGCTGAAATGGACATTTTCACAATAATGATTGTACCATTATAATTAGGATTAGATCCTAATAGATTAGATCAGTGGTTCTCAACCTGTGGGTCGGGACCCCATTTGGGGTCAAATGACCATTTCACGGGGGTCACCAAACAATGGTGTCCGCCATTTTTTTCCCTTTTCCCTAGCTGTCCTACTCCCTCTTATTGGTGGCCACACCCACTTGGGGGTCACCACAAATGGGGAACTGTATTATGGGATCACGGCATTAGAAAGGTTGAGAATCACTGGATTAGATCCAAACCTATTCATATTTAGGCAGGGTTTTTGCATAGAATTAGACTATTTAACCATGATTTTAAAGTAACTATTGGGGTATACCCAAAGCTGTTAACAAGGAGTGGGAAACTTTGCTGCAACTGGGAGTTACATTTAAAAACAGCTTCCTGGTAGCTTTAGAGATTTTAGCTAATGATGTACTAACTTAGAATAGATAAGTCCAGGAGCAAAAGGGAGGAAATTGGCAAGGCTTAGAGAACTCCTTTCACCTCTCAAATTCTTCCCAGTTGTAAAATATTGGCCATATGAACCACAAGTTTTGTACTATTATCATGAACATAGGGTTGCATATCAATGGAATGGAAGCAATCCATTAAGAATTACTGTAATGTGTGAATTAGTTCCTAAATTAATTTAGCTTTGTCTCTTAGTATGACTGAAATCTGGATCTAAATTTTGGAATGCTATTGCACTACACATATATTTATAATATAAAAGTTTTACTTGATAATATGATTAATTTGGCATTAAACAGCTGCTTTCTTTTCCCCTTTTGACCAGATTCCATGGGCTGAATGAAAGGATCTCTATGGAAGTTTATGCAAAGCAAGTGGAATTTTTCTTTCAACTAATTCAAAATTGTGATTTGAACCAACCCACAAAGCCACATGCAAACCTTCACGAGCTATAGAAACAAGAAAATATAAAGGTTTGTGGGAGTTGTTAGAAATCTGAATTATTCAAAGCAGCAGCGTTCTATGTTGTTCTCAGTGCCCAAACTTCATTACTGTGTTAGAGATTTAAAGTAATAACACAACCTAGTTGCACTGCAAGTTGTTGTGAAACAAACTATTAAACATAACAATTCAAAAAATTATTCTGAACTATACAAAGAAATTATGTTTCAGACTAGCTGTATCTCAAAGGCATTAGAATCCTGAAAACAATGCTGTCTGCCTGAATTTTATCACTTATGCAATAACATCACAATGACCTCTAAAGCAGGGGTCTTTAAACTTGGCCCTTTTATGACTTGTGGATTTCAACTCCAGAATTCCTCAGCCAGGCACGCTGGCTGAGAAATTCTGGGAGTTGAAGTCCACAAATCATAAAAGGGCCAAGTTTGAAGACTCCTGCTCTAAAGGAATTAGATGTGCTGGCATCTTGATAAATCTGATACAATTCACCTCCCTTCTCCACTTCCAACCAACATCCATGGGTGACTTTATTGGAAAATAGAATAATATTTACATAGTGAAGAACTTTTTTGTTGTCTTAAATGTATAGAAGGGCAGTTTTGCATAAGAAAAAACTTTTCCAAATATCAAAGAACAGCCCTATTGTACCAGCAGATCTGAGGATCACAAAATAACTGAAGTGTCTGATGCCAAATGTTCAATATAGCGCAGTATTATCACTTGAAATGTGAACTATTTCATTGTTCTTTTGAATTTCTAAACTTTACCTCTGCCAGTTGTTTTTCTTATGCTTATTGGTTATTTCATTTTTAGTTTTCTTTTAACTTCTCTTTTGAGACCGTATTGTTTTAACTGTTTAGCACAGCTAAAGCAGTTATGAATACCTCCAAAATTGGCAGAACTACGGCATTTCTACTACACAAGCAAAAAATATTGAGGAAGATGGGTAGTTCAGAAATGTGAAATATACATGCATACATAGATTCAAGTCAAATCATAGGTGTTTTATCTCAGGAACAAAAAGTTATTTATTTCAGGGACATATGAAACTAATGGCAGACTTTAATACAGGTGGTCCTTAACTTACAACCATTATTAGGATCAGAATTTCTCCCTGTGTGGACACATGGGAACTGCTGTAAGTCCCTTTTTTCAGTGCTGTTGTAACTATGAAAAGACCCTGAATGAAAGCTTGTAAGTCAAGGACTACCTGTATTGATACATTTTTAGAAGGAACTAATTTATTGGATTTGGTTTCCTTTATTCACTGAATTAATCTATATGAGGTATGGAGAATCTTTTTAATGTCAAAGCCTGTAGTTCTTGGAAACAAATCTTGTGTAGACCATGTATTAGGGGTGAGGCCAGTTTTCATAGCTGGTAAGAAAAGTGTCCATGTGCTGAGCTGATAGCTGGCCCAGGTGTCCTTCCTGGATTTCTCTTTTCTTTCATTGTCTGACACTCTTTCCCATGGAAAATACCTTGCTAAACCTAAATAGTAGGGAGACAGATGGGGGCATGAGGGCAATTTTTGGGAAAATAGCAACCTAGAGTAGCCAGGAAACATCTGTATATCCTTTGAAATAGCAGATTTTGGAAGAAATTTTTCATTCATGCAATAGTTTTTGTGTGTCTATGTGTGTGTATGTGTGTAGAAGGCAGGAGGGTTGTAAGTTTCTCTGACTCTAATGCAGTGTAATGGTTGATAGCTCTGACTATAATGAAGGCACTTTAAGGGTATTGTCTTACCTAAACGCCTTTTCTCAGCATGATGATGGAGAATCCACCGATGGATTGTCTCAGCCTTCTTGCTCAGTTGAGTCTAGAAAATTGCCACACCTCCCGCTGGGCTGGACTGCATCCAGTTTTCGACCAAGGTGAACCAAGTCCAACGCGTTGGCTCCTCCTACCCAACATAGGACCAGACGGCCCTTAAAGGGTGCGTGTGGATTCTCCATCATCATGCTGAGAAAAGGCGTTCAGGTAAGACAACGCCCCTTCTCCAGCATGATGAGTGGAGAATCCACCGGTGGGACATACCAAAGCCGCTCATGTCCCTATAGGAGGGAACCAGTCTGGGCTTGTGTCCCACTAGGTGAAAACCCTTGCTGCAACACCCTCCGGCCAAATGAAACATCTGAAGAGGCAAACTTGTCCAACTTATAGTGCCTGATGAAGGAAGAAGGGGAGGACCAAGTTGCCACCTTACAGATTTCTTCAATGGATGCCTGTGTAGACCAGTCCGCTGACGTAGCCGCACTGCGAGTGGAGTGGGCAGTGATGTGGCCAGGAACCGGTAGGGATTGAGAGAGATAAGCACGGGTGATGCACTCCCTAATCCACCTCCCAATGGTCGAAGAAGAGACCTTCTGACCCATGGAAGAGGGCTGGAAGGACACGAACAGGGTCTCGGACTTGCGGAAGGCAGAAGTCTGCTTTATATAATAGCGCAGGGCCCTGCACACATCCAGTTTATGCCACTGCCGTTCCAGTCTATGGGAAGGATTGGGACAAAAATTGGAAAGTACCACCTCCTGGGCCGTATGAAACCAGGTGTTGACTTTGGAATGAAGGACGGATCTAAACGAAGGACCACCCTGTCCTCATGGAAGATGCACAAGTCACTCCTAACTGAAAGGGCAGCCAACTCCGAAATATGTCTGGCTGACATGACTGCAATCACGAATGCAACTTTCAGCGAAAAGAGTCTTACAGAGCAACATCTGATGGGTTCAAATGACGTTGAACTTAGAGCCTGTAGAACCCGTGACAGGTCCCAAGAGGGGTATCGAAGTATCGCCGGTGGTCTGGCATTAGTTGCCCCCTTGAGGAAGGCGCTTACCACTGGGTGCTGGGCTAAAGGGACCAGATTGTCACAAGTACCGTGGAAGACCACTACCTGCCTGCAGATAGTGCTAGGCCAGTGGTTCTCAACCTGTGGGTCGGGACCCCATTTGAGGTCAAACGACCATTTCACGGGGGTCGCCAAACAACGCAGTCCGCCATTTTTTTCCCCCTTTTCCTTAGCTGTGCTACTCCCTTTTATTCTATTGGCTTTTGAAAGCCAATAGAATAGACTCTCTTGAATAGAGTCTAATTCTATTGGCTTTCAAAAGCCAATAGGAATTGTCCAGGCTGTCTCTGCCCTGCTGAGCCCGCCAAAAGTCCCATTCTGCAAACAATGCTGCACCAGTTGAGTGGTCCTCGACTTACGACCGGTTGAGTAGTCCTCGACTTACGACCGGTTGGGGGTCGCGGCATTAAAAAGGTTGAGAACCACTGTGCTAGGCGTTAACCCTCTATCCATACCCTCCAGCAAATAGTCCAGAATATTTGGAATGGTCACTGAAAGAGGCTGAAGGTGGTGCTTAGTGCACTACAGGCAGAAGTTCCTCCACATCGCATCATAAATCCTATTAGTAGAGGGGCGCCTGGAAGCTTGGACTATAGAGATCACCCTCGACGAATAGGATTGCCTGGTTAAAGTCTGCCGCTCAAGTGCCAGGCGGCCAACTGGAGCCACTGGGGATCCTGGTGTTGAAGGGCCCCTTGGCTGAGGGAGATGCATTCTGGAGGAATCCTCCATGGCGGTGAGATGGAAAGCTCCACAAGGTCGGCAAACCACGGGCGTCTCGGCCAATGTGGAATGACCAAGATGATCTCTGCCTGCTCCTGAAGCATCTTGCAGATTTCCCTGAACAGGGCTGGGTCCAAATGCCACTCCAAGTTGACCGTGGCCCTGATCAGTGAATCGGCTTGATGATTCGCCTCCCTGGATATGTGATCCGCGCTGACGGATTCCAGGTTGGACTCGGCCCACAGACCCAGGTCCAGAGCCTCCTGCATGAGGAACCACGATCGGGTCCCTCCCTGCCTGTTGACATGGGCCTTGGCCGCTACGTTGTCCGTCATTATCAGAATGTGTTTTCCCGCCACTATGGTGGAGAATTGACGAAGTGCCAGGTGTATTGCCCTGAGTTCTAGCCAATTTATGTTGTGTGCGAGGTCAGCTTGGGACCACTGTCCATGAGCCATGTGCGTCTGTAGGTGTGCGCCCCAGCCAAACAGGCTGGCATCCGTAGTCAATATGAGCCTGGGAGGTTCCTTGAAAAGGGACCCCCTGTTCATAGCTGACGACGTCCACCATTGGAGTGACAATAGTGTGTGATGCGGGACCCTGACCTTCCGTGTGGAGGCACTCACGTTCCGCTTATGATAGGGAAGGAGGAACCACTGGAGAAGTCTGGAGTGTAGTCTGGCCCACGGTACTATTCCCAGTTATGAGACCATCTTCCCCAACAGCTGAGACAGCTGGACCAGTGGAACTACCTTCTCTCTCTGGATCTTGTGAATGAGGGACCTGTCCTTGCGTTCCTGGGAGAGATAAACTTTGCAAAGGTTGGAATCTATTACCGCTCCTAGATGTAGGATCCGAGTAGCGGGGGTCGTGTGGCTCTTTTTGAAATTTATTGAAAAGCCATGCTGCTGAAGTGTATCCGTTCTGTAAGTCCAATTGGGCAGAACGGAATGAACTGGATTAGATAATTATATCGTCCAGGTAACATTGCACGCACACCGGCATCAGTCTGAAGTGGGCTGCTAAGACTGCCAATATCTTTGTGAACACCCGAGGGGCCGAGGAGAGGCCGAAGGGTAGAAGCCTGTATTGATAATGCCGGTATGTATAGCAAAATCGGAGGAATCTGCGGTATTGGGGTAGGATGGGAAGTGGAGATACGCTTCTGTCAGATCTATGGAGGAGAGAAAACCCCCCTTCCTGATGCTGGCCAGAATGGATATGAGGGACTGCATCTTGAACCTCCTGTAGGCTAGGAAGTAATTTTGTCCTTTCAAATCCAATATTGCCCTCCAACCCCCCGAGGCCTTGGGGACCACGAACAGAATGGAGTAAAACCCCCTTCCCTTTGTTCCCGAGGTACTGGTTCTATGGCCTCTATTTCTAACAGATGGGATATGGCCTTGGATACCAACTTGGCCTTGTCTGCGTTTCTTGAAGTGGGGCACTGCATGAAGCGGTCTGGGGGGATGGATATGAATTCTAGGGTTAGACCATATCTTATGGTCTCCCTTACCCAGGCATCGTTGGTGGTGACCTCCCAAATGTCGCTGAACAGTGCTAAGCGACTGCCTATAGGACGATCTGCCTTGGCGTCACTTGGACTTCCTATAGGGGCGGCCCCTGGCCCCACGGAAGGGACGCTTGGAATGGAATTGACCCTTGGTTCCAAAATTTTGGCAGTCCTGTTGCCGATCCTGTCTGGGGTAGAAGGATCGGGAACCCCTGGGCTAATCCCAGGACTGCCCGGTTCGAAAGGGCTGCCTCCATTTCCAGGAACTTCCGGCACAAAAGGCCTGCCTGCGAAATTCCTGCTGGGGCCTCCTACCCACCTTTTTGGAGGGATGAGCCAAAGTCTTTCGCTTGTCCTTTCCCTCTATAAGGTACGGTTCCAGGACTGGACCAAATAGTTGAGTACCATTGTATGCGGCAGTTAACAGGCACCACTTTGATTTCAGCTCTCCACTGCTTAAGTCACAAGTCTGTGGGATGATACAGTGGCCGCAATGAATCGAGCGGAATATCTGGTTGAGTGGAGGGATGCGTCCGCTACATACTCTGCCACAGCCACTAACTTCCCCAAAGTCTGGTGTGCACGCACCTGGTCAGGAGGAACCAGAGCCTGTAGCTCACGAAGCCACATAATAGATGTCCTCACGAAAAAGGACGAAGACATTGCCGCCCTGATCACCCAGGCCGAAGCCTGGTGAGCTCTGCAGAGAGAAAACTCAAACCTTTTGTTCTCCACCTTTAGGGCTTCTGCCATATCTCTAGGAATTGTGGATGTGGAGAATAGTGAAGTTAAAGGAGTGTCCACCGTAGGTACCTCTAGGAGGGAAGCAAATGAAGATGAAACGTTGAAAAGTTTCTTTTCCATGCTATTAGGTGGAGGCAGAGTGGCCAGTGAAGACCACTGCTTCTCCACAGTAGTGCGGAAGACAGCAGGACAGCTTTTCCTCCACTACTTGTTCCCCAAACAATGGATTAGACTCCTGTGCAGTTGAAGTAGATGGTTTAGGCTCCTGATCTGTAACTAACTTGGCCGTAGTGCAGGCCTTCATGAGTAACGACCTGAACAAGGAAGGATCAAACAGACTCGATGTCAGAGTCGGATCTGGAGCCACCTCCTCATCCTCTGACATAGGGATGTCTGTTGTCTCCAAGTCCACAGACTTCCCTTCATCTAACTGAGACTAAGTCTCAGAAATACCCGAGCCCGCTAACTGGATGTGTCCAGTTTGACCTGGGGCCAAGAGTGGAGGGGGTGGAAACTGTGAAGACCTCTGACCCATGGAAGAGGCCATAAATTGGTCAAATGCCTGGTGCATGAATGCCTGGAACTGGTGTGACCATAGGTTTTGTTCTGCAGAACTAATACCAGCTGCAGTGGGAGTATACGTGACTTCAGGAGCTTGTGGAGTGATGGAAGCAGAAGAAACAGAGGGAGTAGGAGGAGGAGATGGGGGAATAGGAAGAAGGGAGCCAACCTGTTCAGTTCTCCCTTGAGGAGACCAAGCTCTGGGGGCTTGATAAGATGGCACTAATGGGGGCTCGAATGGTGATCTATCCAGCAAAACAGGGGGAACCACTTCAGCTTCGCTGGACCTGAGCCTTTGAACTCTGGAGAATTCTCTCTCCAGTGCCTGATGTCTCCTCGAGGCCTCTCTCAGGAGGGTTTTTTGATGGTTAAATGCTTAGTTTTGGCCTTTTTCTTTCCCCCCACGTCCAATTCAGAAGATCTGTGTTTTGATTGTGCGGGGGGAACATCAGAACCCTGTGATGTCTGAGGAGTTTCACTATCTGCCATTGCGCACTGGATATTCCAGATAGGAGATGTCCAGGAATGGGGGGAAAAAGCACGCAGATCTTGTTGTCAGGGAGGGATGCTTCCTGTGCTTAAACAACCGCAATGGTAAACAGCCAGAAAGTCCACTAGAACTGCCCGTTTAGGCCCTGCTGGCACAGCGGCACGAGCTAATAAGAACAGGTAGTTCAAATTCTCCCTCAACTTAATGCAGAAAGTCAGATTGTGTATGGGTGATAAAATAATGATCTTTCAGTGAGTATCATACCTCCTTCCTTTAGATCCTTATAGGATAAGAATCTGCAAGGCATGTAGTATAAACCCCCTGTGAGAGCCTAACACAGCAGGCTATAGTTGAAAGAAATGGCCTGATAGCAGACTTAAATCCAAAGGTCCTTCAAAATGGCGGCCACACCCAGTACTGCCCCAAAATGGTGGCCACGAGTCTCCTTGCCAATAAAATGGCGACGCCCCAGGGAAAATGCCAAAATAAACAGTTCTGCTAAGGGAGCCATGAGGGAACTTAGATCAATTTAGAGCTCTCTTTCCCCCCTTATCTATAAGGCATAAACTTGCGGTTGTGCTGCGCAGCCCACTCTGCGATCCGATCGGTTCAGCAACCTTGTGGCCACGAGGTAGGAATGAGGTAGCAAGGTCGTCTGATGAAACCGCGCCTCTAGTCTCCGACGATCGAGCCACTCTTTAGCGCTCAGGAAAGCCTCCCTTTCGCACTGAACAGCTGATGGGAGCTAAATTCGTTAGCTCCCTGGCGCGGCTTCAATTGGCCCCACGGAGGCCTGCAGGGCCCCTGGGAAACGACGACCCTAAGCCGTTCTGAAATTCTTCAAACTCCAATTAACAACAGCTGAATCTAACTAAAAGCCAGAGACTGAATTAAAGAATCCAACTCTTCTAACTGTCCTAAATGCAACTATTTGAATCAGTCTAACTCAGGAGCTACAAAATGGCAGCCGCGCCAGAAATCCTCAACCCCTTGGGCAATTGAAGTGAATGGCAAAGTCCTGCTCATGAAAGAATCGTCCCAGGGGTGTTTGATCCGTTCCCCAATCCCTGTTATGACTGCAGTGCAAAGGAGGGAGACCCTTATCCCCACACAGAAAGGCCTGAGGCATTCAGGGGCTGAAGGGCTCTCCCGCGGTTTTCAAAAAGGCGGCCGCGCCAAAAGAACGGCTGTCTATGGACCGACAGGGCCTTTCCCGCCCTGAGAAGTCGATCGGTCCAGACGGCCTGTGGGGGAGCTTGCTGACTGTTCTGCAGCTGTCTGTAGCCTCCTGATCGAAAAAAACAGCAACTCACTGTCGTACCGCTCCGCGCAGCCTCCGCAATGATTAGAGGCTTCAAAAAGACTGTCCGAAGCCTCGCGATGATGGATCACTCCGGCAAGGCTGTGAGATCTCCAAATTCACAGCTGAGGGTTGTCTGGCTGAAGCGAACCCCTGCACTTCAGGAAGAGGTCTCTCAGCAACAACAGGAGACCCAATGGAGCCAAAAATGCAAACGGCTCACAACAGCAGCTTTGAGTAAATTTGAGAGAAGCCAATTGAATAAGGTAAACCAAATTAAGGTAAAATTTGAATAGCCAATTCAATGGTGAGTGGAGATTCCACAGGGTTCTCAACCTGCTAGCTAAGTCAGAGGAGCCTTAAATTAATGCATCCTGCTGAACGAATACTAAGTCGAAAACTGGGTACAGTCCAGCCCAGCGGGAGGCGTGGCAATTTTCTGACTTAGTCTCAACTGAGCAAGAAGGCTGAGACAACCCACCGGTGGATTCTCCACTCATCATGCTGGAGAATGTTTATCTTTCTGACGCTCTATTCTCACTTGATTATTCTAAAGCAGACTGATTTTTTGTCTTGTTAAATTTGTATATTCTTCAGTTATTATTGTATGCTCAATGGACAAATAATTATATCTAAGTTTATTGCAAGTTTCATACAGTTTAAATCCTTGGTGCCGCTTCTGTATGACTGCTACAACTTATTTGATTCTAATTAAGCGCAAGATGTTGTAATTCTGTGGCACATAACTTTTTGCACATAACTGATGACTGTACTTGATTTTTGATTTCAAGCCAGGGACTACACCCCAGAAAATGTAACTAGGCAGTTTTGGGATTTCTTTTAATGATTTTTTCACATTTTTCTGCACTGAAACTGATTGCTAAACACTGATTCTGTAATTGACTTCAATTAATGCTACTTTTTAGAAAGTAAATAAAATGATATGTATATTAAATAATATACTGAACAAAGAAAGCTGAAGTTTTCATTTATGATTTGTTCATTGGGAACACTCATATGTAACTTTAAAGGCATGGTTATATACTCTTCTGTAATATTTATAACAAAAATGGATTTAGCAAAATTTGTAGCACATGAAAACAGGGTTAACAAAGGATGATACTGTGATTCTTACAGACTTTGTACTGCTTATTACTGTATTTTCACTATTATTTTACCTGTATGCACTGCTGAGGTTTGAATTTTTTCTTCTTGGCAATAAAAAAAAGTAATTGTCTGTGAAGCACTGTTTTAATATATCATATGAATCACTGTGAAGTAGTTTTCTGTTCCAGTGATTTCTCTACCCTATTTCCTCAAAATAATAATTACACAGAAATAAACCTCCACTAGTTTCCTGCTCTCTGTATCCTAAAATTCTTCTTTTTCACAAAAACTCTATGATGATTTGTGTGCTGGATGCTCTATTCTACACCTAGACTTTGATGGTTCACCCAGGCTTGTAATTTCTACATGTCATTAATTATGATATAAAACATTTCATTTTGCTTTGTTAAGCATTTTTTTGAACATTTATGACATAATAAGGACAGTAATGCTTAACATTTTGAATTTTTTTTGTCCAAATCATCAGAAAAAGGCAAAATATTCTTGTTCTTTTCAACAAAAAGTAATGGATCTATTGTCTGAAAGCAGTGTCTGGCTTTGCGGACTTCCATTTAACCAATATTTTCTTGGCAGATCTTCTTGATCAGGCTATGCCCTTGGATGATGAGAAGTGTGTTTTGAAATAAAACAGGATTTAGACACCTGTTATGAGGAAAGTTTGTACGAAAACAGTTTCAGTGTTTGGAAATAGATCAAACACTCATTTATACCCAATATTCTTGGAAACATGGAAATGTTATCTTTTCCAAGATAATTAGTGATTACAAAATCACTTCGTAGAGGAAAGAGACTGTGCAACATTATTTTGTTTTGAAGGAGTCAGCCCAGAGACAAGAGTGTGATTTTACTGCATGCCTCCAGTATAATATTAGCAGATTAAATGGTTTGATTAGGCTGTAGGCCTAAACCTAAAAAGACAGCTGGAATAGAAACAAGGCTGACTTTATACCAACTGCTTCAGTTACATTCAGTGCTGGGCTTCAAAAAATTTAACAACCAGTTCTCTGCCCCGCTCACCACCGCCCAGATGCCCTTGCTTCCAAACCATTTCTTTTCTAACCATTTCATCTCTGATGTGGTCCTCCGCCGCTATGTGCAGTCCCACAAACAAAAGAAGTTTGGTGGAACTAAAAAAAAAAAAAAGTTCAGTCAATTCCAACTTGCAGGAAAAAAAAAGATCTCGCAAAGTTGGAATTGATTGATTTAACTTTTTTTGTCCCACAAACTTCTTTTGTTTGTGGGACTTTCCACGGCAGCGGAAGAGCGCATAAGAGCTGGAGATCTTGCCCCGCCCATCACCGCCAGATGCCCTCTTTTCCCAAAGCATTTCTATGCTAACTTTGTCTCACAAACAAAAGAAGTTTGCCAAAGTGCATCCTGGGTTGCAATGGAGAGACTGGAAGTAGAAGCTGGTGCGAGGGGAGGAGGAGCAGGGAAAAGAAAGAGGAAAAGTGGCCGAATGAGAAGAGGCGCCAAAATCAGCGGAGTCCATGTGCCTGCCTGCCACATGCTCACCCCATGTTAGCCATGCTCTCCATGGCTAATGCGGGAGGGTTACAGTGGCAGGGTTTGGGAGATGGTGAATCCCATTCGTGGCATGTCCGCTGACCAATCGCCATGTCACCTCTCAGAAGGGCACCGAAGAGTCTGTGTGCACGTTTGCCCCATGTCTGCCATGCTCTTCACGGCACGCTGCAGCTGACCCAAGATGTGGAGAACATGGCTGATGCGTGTAGTAGGCGCACACACAGACTCCACCGTTTTCGGCAACACTTTGGTGCCTGACCGGCCAGGATGGTCCCACTCCTTACTCAGCCTCTTTTCCTCTTTCTTCTTCCTGCTCCTTCTTCCCTCACGCCCGCCGCATCCACTTCCAGTCTATCCATTGCAGCCCAGGATCCACTTTGGCAGCAGCAGGGCTTTGAGGAATGGTGAATCCCCATTTGTGGTGTGTCCGCTGACCAATCACCATGCTGCCTCTCAGGACGGCATCCAAAAAAAGCAGAGTCCATGTGCATGCCTGCCTCGTGCTTGCCATGCATTCACCATGCTCTTCATGGTGCACTGCAGCTGACCCGAGGTGGCTGGTCAGCCACTGAAATGCCGCTGAAAACGGCAGAGTGTGTGTACGTGCCTGCTACACACTCACCACTCAGCTGTGCTCTCCACACCTTGGATCAGCCTCAGCGCACTGTGGAGAGCATGGCGGACACGGGGCAAGTGTGAGGCAGGTGCGCACACAAACTCCACGTTTTTCAAGTGCCATTTTAAGAACTGGTTCACTACCAAGAGAAAGTAGGTAACGGTTCTGCCAAACGGGTGCAAACCGGCTGAATCCCACCTCTAGTTACATTGTTTATCCATTAGAAAAATACAGCCTCCTTTGCAACAATATTATATCTAAGGTTCTCCCCCTTTTGTAGAAAAAGAGTGGTATTCAGCTTTAGATTCTATGCCTCTGCATTAATGAAATGCAAAATACATAGGCTAAAATCATACATTCTGACAAATCACAATAAGCTCGGTTTGTACTACATCAGTGTTTCTCAACCTTGGCAACTTAAAAGATGTATGAATTTCAATTACCAGAATTCCCCAGCCAGCATATTGCCTGGGGAATTCTTGGAGCTGAAATCCAGTCATCTTAAAGTTGTCATGGTTGAAGAAACACTAAAGAGAAATCAAACAAACTACATTATGTCATGCCTTGATAGATTTCTGAAAGCACCTATAGCGATTTTAAAAATGCCATTTTAAAAGATATAAAATGTGGTCTTCCCATCCCCCAAGCTTTTCTAGTTGAAAATGTCATAATTTTTATAATTATAATCAATTGCAATACTGAAAGTAAAAGTGAATCCTACACAAACAGTATTGACAGACTCTCTTCCACTATTAATTACCTATATTCAATTCAGAAGTTTTAAGGGATAAAAGTGCAAAAGCACTTTTGCTGCCCTTTGCCATAGGCTTAGCTGACTATACTGTATATTTCATCACCAAGTATGAATTAGTTATTTGTCAGCTGAAGTAAGATAACAAAGGCAGTGAGCTAGAACATCTTTGGTAACCTCATCTTTCCCATCAACTTTCACTTAGAACCAAGGAAGCTACATAATATTACAGGTGGAGCTGTACATTGTGTTCCCTTGCCCTTTAGTGATTACACAAAGACTTGTGTGAAGAGGGGCAAAGGAAAAACAACGGAGAGACAAGGGTTAGTGACCCAAGCAGTGGATTTATAGTTCATATTTTGGCTTTCACCTTGCAAAAGGCCAACTGATCTGCCGGCAAAGAGAAAACTGACAGGTTGGCCACCTGCTGGCATCCAGCAGAGTTGAAACAAAAGTTGGTTCATATTGTTGATTAATTCCATGTCAATAGTTAGTAGAGCAAATTCCCATTTTTTATAATCTCAGGCAGTAAAATAGATCTATGTAAGAGAGATGGTCTATAATTCTAGTAAGACATGATTTATTTAGCTGTAATATTACTGAATTAGCACTATTAGCTATAAGTTTTTACAATATGCTAAATCACCATGCTTTACAAACTGCAGTGGCTGGGTATGTGCAGCATATTGACCTAAAACTTAAAAACCTGTATTATACTTGGCACAATATGTGAATGCTTCCAATGTAAATTATCGCTTCCCTTCTTTCATCTTTACTGTTTATGAAAGCTTTACATTTTTGGCTTTGCATTAGTCATGTAAAAGGGCTATTATTTGAGCTTAGAAATTAGAAAATCTGAGAGCCTAATGATTTTCTTCCTGCATTTATTGTGTTATGTGTATAGTAGTATATTAGCAACAAGAACGTTGAGTAATCTGTTGGCCATATGCCAGGCACATATCAACCCTGTTGAGGAAGTGTATGACTAAAGCATACAAAGAGTACAGCATCACATCTAAGACAAGGTCAAATTCCACACCTGCATATTCTAAAGCAAGCTATCATGCCAATTTCTATTTTAAGGACTGGATTTAATTCTGATCCTGTGACTACAGAGCCTTTATATCTGTTACAACATGCCAAGAAGCAGGATTTTTAACACAAGGTAACTGCTGCTATTCAAATGTAAGGGTGCTATGAAGCTCTACAAAGCTAATCTCTCTATCCTTCGCTCAACATTACCTACCCAAAGTTCCTCCAGTTTGCTCCTCCCCATTCAGGTGCTTTCTATAGCCTGATTGCTATTGTTCAGATTTTAAAGGCACAATATCTCTTGAGTACCAAGTCCTCATGACAAACAATGGGAGTACCAGATGCTGCAGTAACACTTTGCCTATAAATTTCCTAGAGGTATGTCAAGCTACTATTAAATGGGTGGAAGTTTTACCCAGGGATATCCAAAGTTGAAATAGGGAGGACTGACCTGACTGTGCAAGTTATTAAACAGAGGATCAGCCTGCAACCTGAAGACATGAGTGCTCTTATCACTGAAGATTTTCAAAAGGGTTGGATAGAATCATAGGGCTGGAAGGGAGCTTGGAGATCTTCTAGTCCAGGGCTTTTCAACCTTTTCACCCATTGTACCACTTTTACGATATGGCAACATCTGAGTACCACCAGTCTCCTAGCAAGGTGTCAAAAACTTGATGATCCCCCCAAAAGGAAAAAAGTGATAAAGTACAGGTAGTCCTCAACTTACAACAGTTTGCTTAGTGACTATTTGAAGTTACAATGGCACTGAAAAAAGTGCCCCCCAAACCACAGCCGAGCAAGATACCTGCCTGCCCACCCAGCCACGCTCTTCCTCCTGTCCGAGGTTTTCGTTGTTGTGAGCATTTCTGTTGAGTATTGGCAGCGGGAGTGGGGTGGGGGGGGGTATTTGGTTTTTATTCCCCCCGTCTGTTGGGTGGTTGCAGCAGGTTTTGGTCACTTCACATGACCCTGGGACACTGTGACTATCATAAATATGAATCAGTTGCCAAGCATCTGAATGTAAATCACAAGACCCTGGAGATGCTGCAACATTCCAGCTGATCGGCGCTTCTTCTGGGCTCAGCAGAAGCAACAGAATCAGCACCAAGCTCCAGCTGGAACCTGGTGCTTCCACTGAGCCCTGACAGCCCCGAAGAAGCGCCGATCAGCTGGAAAGCAGCACTGATCCTGGCGCTTCCGCTGAACCCTGACAGCCTGCAGCTCCAGCCGTCTCTCGCTCAGGCTTGTGCGGTGCTGCCACCAGTTCAGTTCATTCCCCTCCCCCGCTACCATTTTTCTAGGATGGTCACATACCACCTGCCGTGTGCCAATGTACCACAGGTGGTACCCGTCCCACTGGTTGAAAAGCCCTGTTCTAGTCTAACCCCTTGCCCAAGACAGCTATTTGTCCAGGATGGTATGGGGATATCTAAACTGGGTAGGATCAGATTGGAAGACCTCTAAGACCCCATCCAACCCTAAGATTCTGTGAAGGGCTATAGTTCTGAAATAAGTACATATTTTGTGTGCAGAATGTTCTGAAATCTCTCCCCAATTCCACTACTCTTGAAGAGTCTCTGCCAATTGATTGTATAGCCAATATTAAGCTAGATTAGTGTTCCTCAGTCTCAGCAACTATAAGATGTGTACACGTCCAGGTGTAATTTCTGATTTCTATCTATAAAGCCCTTCATGGCATAGTATTGTGTTGCAAGACTTGTCTATCTGCAAGACTGCCCATCTCCAATGGTTATGGTTATGGAGTCCCACAAGAACTGACAGAGCAAATATGCTCCAGATCCCTTTTATAAAACAGCGTTATCTTATAGAACTCAGGAGATGTGCCATCTTAGTTGGTGACTAAGTCTTTGGGACAGCATAATGTTGCCACCACCAGCACTTTCATGGTTTGGATGGTCCTGACCCTGTTGGCCTTACGTTAGGTCTTTGAAAGCCTAGCTTTCCCTCTGGACACTGGAATTCATGAGCGTCTCTGTAATATTTTGAAAATAAATGATTGTGGGACTCAGTTTCTGCTCTGTATATGCATGTTACATGTGTGTATAATTTTCTATGTTATATCAGCTATCCAGCTCTCATTATCTATAAAATAAATTGACTAAATAAATCAATAAACGTTATCTGCAGGTTGGGCTGATTCTGAATGTGAGTTAGATTGGATTCCTCAAAATTACAAACATTTTTGTAAGCTCTCCTCCACACTCTCTTCTTTTTACTTCTGTCTGAGTTGCATCTGGATCTGATTTTGGATCTTTAGTTAGAACCTTAAATCATACATGCATGTGCATGCACATATACAACTTTTAAAAACAAAAGTGAATTATGCTTACTGAATAAGAAAATATGGCTCTGGGGCAGTAACCAAGCCACCAAGAATGATGTTGTGTTGAATCTTTCACTCTTTTTTTAGCTATTAAATTAAGCTTTTTCCTCCCCTTAAGATTGCAGAGACTGACAGACGTGTCTTAGAGGAACACTGAGTAAAGTAAAAGGAATCCAAATATATTTTGAAGAGTCAAAACTGGATGAATTTCACTTCCACCATATGGGGAGAAAGATAAAAATGAAAAGGAGATTAAAACAGCTTCTAGATTTTCTATTGTTTCCAATTCAGTCTTAAAGAAGATTTACAATGGGAAAAGTCTGTAGCTTTGATAGTAAGGCAGATATGCCGTAACAATTTACTAAACAATTCCAAAAAAAAAGTCATTTTACTTCTGACATTGCCCTTTCTTAATAATCAATTTTTGCTACTTATCCTTGGTAATTGTTGAGCCCTGTGGAAGTTTTTGCTCACAGACTGGGCCTGTCCCTTCTCTCAGTTCTGCTGCCATTTCTTAGCCCTGTAGCCATTGTTGCTCTTCTATGCCTCAGCTACCACAACTAAACCCCCATTACAAGGCTACCCACATATCCCTCCCATGCTACTTGGGAGTGGTCAGAGATGTTAAACGTGATAAATGAGGACTGAACAATTGCCATTCTTCTCATTGCAGACAGAGCGCTAATATGGAGGCCTCCTGAGAAATATAGGTTTGCTAGAATGGCACCTCTCAGAAATACTGCTGTCGGGACATGTTTACAATTGCCCTGCATGGCCTATTGGCTGAGCTGCCATTTAAAGGAACTCATGCTTCATTTCCGGGCTTAGCAGTTTCCCGGGACAGCAGGCTCTACAGATAGCATGAGCTCAGTGTGATGGGAAAAGGAGTGCCGTGCATCGTTCTCCCCATTCCCTTCTTTGTGATGGATTTAGGAACAGCAGCCACAGGCACAAAAGGAAATGGTGTCAAACAGGAAGGAAAATGACCACATTAAGGGGAGGGGGAAATGATGGATTTAATGATAGCTCAGCTGGTCAAGCCTGGGACAAAGCAATGCCATGGTCAGTGAGCAGGGAAATTGAGATATGGACATCCCTTACTGAAACATTCCCCTATTGTTTTCACATTTTCTTTCAATGTGTTTCATTATCATTAGGTGGAGTAATAGTCATTAGCATTATACCATATACAGTAGGCTAGGATAGAGGGACTTAGAATTATAAGCCTCTTTATAAAATCCCCTCCATTCTCCATTTTCTTTCTACCCATTTCAAACTTCCCCATATTTTCTGCCATTTCTGATCACGGAATAGCATGCAGAAGAGATGTGTCCAGAGTCTAAAGAGTCTGTATGCTATGTCTCTGACACAGTTAAGCTTCCTAATAGGGAAAGCTCAGCATATTCACAAGGAAATACTCATGGCTGATTGGGGAATTCTGAGAGTGTTAAAGTTGCCAAGTTTGGACACCTCTGCTTTATGTGGTATTGCAAATATTACAAATGCTTTATGCCAGTCTCCTCCTATAAACCTACATAAGCTTTAAAATCCAATAATCTTTCTCTATAGATCAGAGGTCCCCAACCTTTTGGGCATTAAGGACCAGTTCCATGGAGAGAGGTTTTTCCACGGACCAGAGGGGGCATTGTTTTATGTGCTGCCTGCATCCAGCGAATGGGGCTTCGCTTGTTTACGCGGCCCGGTTTCTGGCATGCTAGGGACCGGTGCTGGTCCATAGACCAGGGATTGAGGACGTCTGCTATAGACAACTTCTGTCTCAAACCTACTATCTGATATCTTGATAGCTCTACAAATTAATAAATATTGATCTTTGGAGCTAGATTTCCATTTACTTTCTGCTTTAGTAATAGTAAATGGGGGTCATGTGAAGGTTGAGCTTCAGACATTACTACTGTTTTGGAAATTGTATTCAACATTAAGATTTGGATTTTCTTAAAATAAAATATATTGGTAGGTCCTACATGCCTGATATTTTTCTTCTGAATAAAGTTAATAGGCACTCTCTGCATCTTACAGCAGTGCACTAGAAATGTCAATCTGTAATAATCAATCTTATGCTTATTTTCTCATACATAATTCTGATCATGAAGTTGATATTTATCTCAGTTAACACTACAGCAAGTCTAAATTAACTAAGGGGGACTGATTTCCCATCAGACTCACATTAGGACTGTACCCATAATATTAAAAAGAGAAGCAGTTCTATTAAATAAAATCAAAAGAAAATGAACATGATTTTTGTATTTTATTAAATCAAGATATTCTCAATGAATATAATTGGAGGGGATAGCCTGAATTATTTGACAGGTAGGTATTTTGTCAGTTGAACAACAACAGCAGCTGCATATGAATCTAACCCCATTACACAGGATATGAGGACACTTTCAGCTGTGGCTTTAATTCCCACTGAGGGAACAACTGAATTCACAGTGGAGGGTTAATTTACATAGCATAAGACCAGCATATGAAAATGTCATGATGGGA
Organism: Crotalus tigris; assembly: GCF_016545835.1. Lineage (NCBI taxonomy): Eukaryota > Metazoa > Chordata > Lepidosauria > Squamata > Viperidae > Crotalus > Crotalus tigris. The sequence goes on from NW_024098363.1 coordinate 279,765, forward strand.
TAATTCTGTTTGCATGTGCTCTGATGAGAGTGAACTGGGCTTATGTCATATGCTGAACTTGCAGATAAGGAGACTAAAGACATTTATCCAGCAATATAAGGCTTAGAGCTTTCAACTGTTTCAAAGGTTTGGGTTAAAGCTTAGTAAATATATTGCACTCGTAACCAAAAATACATAGTTGTATAGAGGAAAGTTTGAACTGAGGTAACTCTGCTAAATCAACAGCCAGGAGACCCCATGCTCTGCTAAGCCACCATGTGGTTTGTTTGGGACTTAATATTTGTGTGGATGCAGCCACTGTAATCTATAAACCATGGGTTTATATGTTTTTTTAATTATTATGATTCAGCCAATAACGTAGTTAAGAAAGATACAGTATATGTAATCCAGACAAAAAGTACAGGTAAGTAGGACAGCTACATTTGCACATTTAAAGTTTAGGAAAATTCATTCAAAACTACACTTTAGATGCCCAATGGTTAATCACTGCTAGGACTATGTAATCATTCACTGAATCTGGCTGCTTGGCCAAAGATAAATGAAAAGCAGACCAGGTTACATCTGACAGCTAATAGTAAGAGTATATTCCTCCTAGGATAACTGTGGCATAGATCTATTTGCTGCAGTGTATTATGAATACAAGGCATTTTGGTGAAGTGCAAATTTGGTATAGTGCTAAAATGCTGGCCTAGAACCAGGAGACTGCCTTAGGCATGAAAACCAATTGGGTGAATTTGGGCCAGTCACAGGCTTTCAGCCCAACCCACCTAACATGATTATTCCTGTGGAGAAAATACAGCAGGAAAAATTATGTATGTTTCTCACTCTGAGTTACTTACAGAGTAATTAAGGCTAAATAAAAAATAAATGAATTTGTTCCTGCCACCACAACCAAGAAGGTGTAGCTTATTCATTGGTGCAAAAAAGAAACACTAATCAGATAGGCTAACATTAGGTTAAACTTAATCAGAGTCCCTAATTACCCAATGGCTGTCTTCTTGCTCCACAATGTTTGGATTTTAATGTCTACACCAGTGGTTCTCAACCTGTGGGCCGGGACCCTATTTGGGGTCGAACGACCATTTCACGAGGGTCGCCAAACAACGCAGTCCGCCATTTTTTCCCCCTTTTCCTTAGCTGTGCTACTCCCTTTTATTCTATTGGATTTTGAAAGCCAATAGAATAGATTCTCTTGAATAGAGTCTAATTCTATTGGCTTTCAAAAGCCAATAGGAATTGTCCAGGCTGTCTCTGCCCTGCTGAACCTGCCAAAAGTCCCATTCTGCAAACGGTGCTGCACCAGTTGAGTAGTCCTCAACTTACGACCGGTTGAGTAGTCCTCGACTTACGACCGGTTGGGGGTCACGGCATTAAAAAGGTTGAGAACCACTGGTCTACACAAATCTTATGAGACTCAGCCAGCAGAGTTGGGAATGATAGATACTAAAAATAAACATATTAGGAGAGACACCAAATTCAAGAAAAGCGATTAGTAAAGATGCTGATATATTCCCCAATAAATATTTACTTATAAGTAGTATTTATGCATACTATACAATGAGTAATATCAAGAACGAATGTACATTTTGCTGTTTAGTGTCATCTAGCCACAGCAATGGCTAGATGATACTATAAAGTAAAGGAGTCCCTGCAGATTTTATTCCACTAGCCATTGCTGGCTATAGGGGGCAGTGCTCATCTCTGTTTCAAGAGATGGAGCCAGCATTGTCCAAAGATATTTCCATGGTCATGTGCCAGAATATCACTGAGTGATACCTATTTATCTACTTGCATTTGCATGCTTTCGAACTGCTAGGTTGGCAGAAGGGCGAGGATAGGAGCTAACTCCATCACATGGTGCTCGGGTCTTGAACCTGGGCTGCCGGATTTCCAGCAAACAAGCCCAGCATCTTAACTGCTCAGCAGCTTGTCACTCTACTATAAAGCATCTACAAAATTTGTTGACCTGGTGGAACATTCCATTTACTTCTAGATCCTGTTGAACCCTGTCTTGGACTGTGTTCTGGGGGTGATTCAATAATTTTTACAATTAAGTCCTCTAAAGCATAAGTGATTCTAAGATTTACTTCCACAAAATTCCTGAACTACCTCTGGAACGTCAGGATTTAGAAGAATGCTTGGCATGGCATGGAGTTCTCCAAATGTTCCTTTCTGAACTGATAAATTTTATACATCACCATCATAATGTCCATGTAGTTTCCTTGGCAACAAATGGAAGCAGTTTGCTCTTACCATCTTCTGAGATATTCTTTCAACTTTATAATCCTGGGATAGTCTGGTGATATCTAAGTATAATCCAAAATTCCTTAGGTTTCAAGATCAGCCAAAGCTGGGTAGGTGCCAGAACCTGTTATAAATGGGTAAATTCCTATAAATCACAAGTGAATAAATTTGGAAGTATCTAAGTGAGAATATCTAGTATAAGGAATCAGTGAGAGCAGGTATCTGACTGATAAAAGTTAATAACTATTAATGGTTTCTGCTTTCAAAAGTACCTGAAAACTTTGGCATCTTACTCAGCTCAGTCTCCATGACGGTGGTAAAGAAATAATATTCTGTGGGATCATTCCCCTTTCTTGAATGTTTTGTTTTTAACAAAAAAAGCAAGTTTTCCTAACCATTTTATTTGTAAAAATATAAGGGAAAAAAATCAAGCAATTTTCCATCAGTTTTCCCCAAAATATTATAATAATCACAGAAAAATGACTTTTTATTAAATTGACGTGCCATCGATCTCACTAATAAGTAACTCTGGTGGCTTACAAACAGTACAAACTTTTGAGAAATATAAAAAGTAAGAAAATTAAATGCTAAAAATGCCTTTTCTCTCTCATTTAGCATGGATAACATATTTATGATAGTTTCCCCTTTCCATATTTTTTAAAACAGTTGCAGTGTCTCTGGGTCAAAGTAAATGGGGAAGCCAGATTCACTTAACAACCATGCTACTAACTTAACAATTGTGGCAAGAAAGGTCATAAAACAGGGCAAAACTCAACTGCCTTGCTTAGCGACAGAAATTTTAAGCTCAATTCGAGGACTACCTGTATGGTAATTGCAAATGAGGAACAGACTTAATTAAGCTTTAGAAACACATCTTCCTATTTTTATTGGGCAGGCTTCCGATGATTCTTTGGTGTTTTTACATTTCTGACAATAATTTATAAGATATAATCTTTATGTATTGTATTTTTACTTTGAAAAGAATGTGCTATTTTAAGGGGAGAGGAAAAAGGGGGGAAGCTAATTCCTCTAAATGCATCAGATTTGATCTAAAAATATGTTTAAAATGTCCAGATACCCTATGGATATATGAAGTAATACTGTATAATAAAGTAACAGCATTTCTTTAGCTCTAGGAGTTTAGTATTTCTTTCTTCTAGCTAGCATATGCAGAGTGAATAAGCTAGTTATCTTTTTAAAAAAAACAGGTGTGGAAATTTTGAAAGGTTTTCCATAAGTCATTTAACTGATGCTCTCAGATTATATTTTAAGCATTCTTCTTGGAAGTCCTTCACCTTGAAATAAATGGAAATCTGTACCGTTAGCAGTTAAACTCCTTTATTTTTATTTTCAAGAGTTCCAGGATTGGTTGTATATGTACTACAACGTAACAGTATCATTTGCACACTGAATCATTCTACCTCAAGGTAAAATGAATCATTTTATACTAATTGCAAACGTAAACAGAAAGACCAGTCAGTGTTACTAGCCACATCATGATGTTTTCTAGGCAGCCTTACAGAAGTGCTTTGCCATTGCCTTCTTCCCTAATGAATTTCTCCAAAGTAGTTTACAACACCGGAGTTACCTGGTGGTCTACTACCCAAGTCTTAACATGGCGCCACTCTGCCTGCTTCTAGGCTCTAATAAGGTCTGCCAAGTGCAGCTACCCGTTGAAAAATACAAACCCGTTGAGAAAACACTCCCTTTTTGGGGAACAGAAACTAGTCTCTCTGGGAATAAAGTCCTTCTCCCTGAAGAGCTAGTTTTCCGCTTTCAGGGATGTTCGTTTTAGGTAAGTGATATTTTAAAAGGTTATTCTCCGTCTTACGCTCTAAAGCTGTAATTGTTTTATTCCGCTACCTTCGATTGATAAGTGCTTTTCGCTCGCCTTCTCCACGTATTGCCTGCTATCCAAATGCTCTTTCCCAAGGCGCCAGTTCCTCGCACACCCCATTCCGAACAGCTGCCGAAACTCCCCAGGAAAGGAACGCCGCGGCATTCGCAGGCAATACGTGATTGGCTCCCACTCTGCCAAGCCTGCAGCCCATTTTCCGTCTCTCTTCACGGCAAGAAGGGAAGGCGTCCTGCAAAGTCCGCCTCCTCCCCTGCTGCAGTTGGCTAGAGCAGCTACCAATCCGCTCCAGGAGTTTGGAATCGTCGTTCGTGTAGAACCAATAATCGATAAATAGGCGGACAAGCATTGGAGGCGGATGATGTCAATTCCCTGAGTTTGGGCGGGGTTTATATTTAACCCGCCCTCCCCTGCTCAGCTCGCAGCAGCCGCTTGTCGGTCCCAGCTTTAATTGTAAGCCAGCGGTTGTAGGGAGAGGTGAGAGAGGAGGGAAGCTGGATAGCGGAACCCAGAAGTGGAATCAGGAAGCCGAATTGGGATGCAGGTAGGCTCATTCGCTACTCAAGGGGAACTAAGGCAAGGTAGTAAGTGGTGGAGTAAAGATGCAGTTTCCAGAAGAGGCTTTAAAAGTATAAAGCAGTGGAGATTGGAGTGTGTGTATTGGGGGGTGGGTGGGTTATAAATACCTATTCAGTGGTTGGTTTTTTTCCGTCTTCCTGCTGCCGCCTCTCTTTTTCTTCAGTCGCCTTCTCTTTGCATCAGGGACTTGTATTTCGGTTGGAGGACCAGCTAGGGAGCCTGATTTATTTTGGATAAATAAATGAGATGCTGGTTAAAGAAATGGAGTCCACATAAAAGTAGACGGCTCTTCACGTCTTTGGCGGGGTAACAGTCCCTTGTGGGTACCACTTATAGGGATGCAGTTCTTTGGGGAAGGGAAGGTTTTGTTGACGGCAGAGTGATACGGGAAAGAGAAGGATAAGCAGGTTAGGGTGTGTGTTTTGAGTAACTGGGATCTTTCCCTGGATTGCCTAATAGGATGCTGACAATAGGGATTAGAGTGCCATAAAGAGCATTAAGGGATGTTTCTAACTATATTATACATGAAGTGAATCTGACTTTCTGATGAAAGGTGTAAAGTCATTACAAATATCAAGGCCTGTGGATGGTGCCAGGATGTGGGCTGCTAAGAGATATTAAGAAAGGAAAGAAGATGCATTGACATAAGACAGAATGTCACTTTCAGAAAGTATTTGTGAAACTTGATGGTAGCATATTAGGTTATCTTTATTTCATGTAACAATGATTAAGAAGCCATTGCCTAACTCATACATAATAATTTATTAAATGTGTATGCTACACATCTCTGCATAGCTTGCAACAATCAATTATAGTAAAATAAAGAAAAGATGGCAAGCACAATGAAGTATTAGGTCTGACTCTCCCTCACTTAAAAGCCTAGGTGAAGATGGCATATTCCAACTTTCTTTGAATATTAAAGTTGGATTACATAGCTGTCTGAGCACAAGTCTGCCCAGTGTTCATTCCTTATGCATGAACTTTCAGCCTTGGATTTAAAGTCTCTTGAAGGCCCTCTTTCAAAAACATGTTATTTATTGCTTATACTAGCATAGCAAGTTCCCAGGTTTGTTTAATAAATCAATAAGTAATGCCAATTGCAAATAGAACATAAGGAAGCTTGGCAGTTTCAAAGTTTAATACAAAAATACTATGCTCATGGAACAGTGGGAACGCATATATTCTTACAGAACTTTGACAATATGACTGGTTGATGTTCAGTTGGTTTAAAAATACTACCTAATGACAATATAATTGCTTTTAGAATTTAGTAAAAAGCAGTTAAAAATATGTTGAGCTATGATGTGTTGAAGTGACTTGTTACCTGTATAATTCCTTGTACACATATAAAAGTAGCTCATTAAACCACTTCAGTAAGTTATGTGTAAGAATTTGGAGAAGTGCACCTACATGAGAAGTTGGAGAACTAAAGCTCAAGGAAACTGTTACCTGGCCCTGTTGATATAATGAAACTCTGGCTGTTTTTATATAGTGCGCTAAGTCATACTAACTTAATCATGATTTACTCACTATTATGGATAAATTAGCACAGCATACTAAGCCACAAAACACAATGGTAAGTGCAGATCTTTTAATTTATAGCTGGGTATTTGCACATGTTGGTCTAAAATGAGATTGGATAATTTGTGACTCAGTGTATTGCAGTGTAAAGCTTGGATCCAAGGTTTATTACAAACTCTTCTAGTGTGGTCAATCTATGTTTTAGTATGTTGCGTGAGCTTATGAGTTAGGGTTAATTTAATAAAATATGGATTAGAGCAGGGGTCCTCAACCTTGGCAACTTTAAGACTTGTGGACTTCAACTCCCAGAAGTCCACAAGTCTTAAAGTTGCCAAGGTTGAGGACCCCTGGATTAGAGTGTTTGCAAACAGGGTCAGAAAACAGAACATGGAACTTAGGCTCTAAAGTAAAATTTATTCACAACAATTAGCTGTTGGAGTAAAAAAGCATCAAGCACACAGCACAGCAGAGGGCAGTAATGTACATTCATTAACACATTCATGTTTCTGTTGTATCATGTTTCCCTACTTCTATACTTATTCCAGAGAAAAACTGTCAAGAGGTTTGGCTTCATGTCCCCAAACTGCTCCAAAGATGTAGCTTGTCCACTACCTACAACTTCAACAATATTCATTGGCTGAAGTTACACTAGTTACACTAGGTCATATATTCACTGGCTGAAGTTACACTAGGTTACACAACAAATACTGTAATAGTCTCATCCTCTGCATGAAATATATATATGGAAGATGTCCTGGTACTCTGCTATATAACAATCTTAAATGACATTTAACATAAAAAAGAGAAGTAGGGACTGGGCAGATATGATGGTGATAGCACGTGGGCCTCTTCCTTTACAGCTGCTGTTATAGTACCATATCTATGCATATAGGGTTTTTTGCTTTTTACTAGCATAGGGAAAGTAAAGCTAATACACGGGAACGGAGAACAAAATGAAATGAAACAGTTTTTCTGTAATTATTGAAATTTTTGTCTTTTCCATTTTTCTATATTTAAGGTGAGACCAATATAATCCATGAAGAGTCTATGAAATACTTTGTAATTGGACAAGCTTGCAGTGTAAGCCTATCCAGGGACTTCATGCTGCTTTAAATAAAAAGCTTAATTGACCTCAGTTGTAAAGTGCAAGATATCCTTTCAGAGAAACGGGCGGCTCTTCTTACAGGCAACCAATAACCTAGTTGTCCTACAAGAATACGAACTTGGAGTTGGGAGACGGCAAGATGTTAACCAAGCCTTTCATAATCGCCTAGAGTCACATAGCAGCATGTCAGCTCTGACAGAACTAGCATTCTCCATTCTCGAAAAGAGGTAATATAAGAGTTTGACTTTTTTCCTTCAAATCGCTCAGTAGTAGTAGACTTACAAAGCTGAATTCAGATTTTATTCTATTTATCTTGGTTGTTTTTTTTAAAAGCTTGGATCCAAATTCATTTCATGCTATTTTTAAAGACTTTTATACAAAGTGCCTTGTTGAAGGATCTCTTTTCTCCACTCTGAAGAGCAGCTAAACTGTTCCTAGCAGTCACAGTGAAACAGAGCCTGAAATCAGCACACCACTTTGGATTATGTTCTGGAAAATTGCAGACCAAAGAAATCAATAATCTGGGTGTTTTACGTTGTGTTTTAAGTGTGCTGGATATTCTTTGCTGGAAGTTAAATTACAGGCAAAGTGAACCATAGTGGATTTGATTGGATTGGAAACTATTGTAGTTTCTCTGCTGGCTCTGTGTCTGACATCTTCACTTCTGAATTGTGCTTGATGGGGGTTTTTCTTAAGGGTGCCAACCTTTCAATTAAGGACAGAATACTAGAGTTGGAGGACTTGGCTTCTATGTGCCAAAAGCCATATCAGCTTAACCCACAAGCAGAAGTCTGTTGTCCTAACAGTTGGCTTCAGTACTACATAAAGAAGAACTACATAATTGTGCAACATAACATTTAAGATGGAACTAAAAGAGGCTCATCATGCCAATGGAGTGGTGCTGCCCATTGTGGCTGGGCCTATAGACTGTCTATCCAGTCCTGACCGAGAACATCTCGTTGAGTCTTCTGATTTTTTAGAACCAGAAGGAGGACGAGGCATGGAAGTGGTGGTGATAGAATCCCGAGCCAATGCAAAAGGGGTGCGTGAAGAGGATGCCCTGCTGGAAAATGGCAGTCAAGCTACTGAAAGTGATGATACTAGTACAGACCGGGGTCCAGAACCAACCTCTCCTCTCAAAGAGACTTCCTTTTCTATTGGTCTACAAGTCCTTTTTCCATTCCTGCTGGCAGGGTTTGGAACAGTAGCTGCTGGGATGGTGCTGGATATTGTTCAGGTAAGACTGAACTCTTTCACAAAGTACGGTATGAGATCCTTCTGAGTCTGTAAGTCTACTGCAAGTGGCTTGATCCCATTCCTTGTATCAGTTAAATACTAAGCAAGTATAAGTCTTAAAATTTCACTTCAAGTTAGTAAACTGCACATTCTGGAGTCAGACATACTGCTGTTATTTCTTAATTGATTCTTAAATAAGAATCAATAAATAAGAATCAATAAGAATTCTTAAATAAGAATCCCACCTTAAGGATTAAGGGGGAAAGAATATTTGCAGTTCCTAAATGAAACTCTATTCATTCTTTATTCTCCTATTTATTCTCAGTTTTAAGCAATTCCAATAAGTTTATATCTCTTGTTATCGAGGAGTATTTTACAATATTTTCAGGATTCTCCTCAAAACTCATTTGAAATAGAAGGAAAATGTTTTAAGTAACTAGAACGTTTTCAGTATTTTCTTTGTATCTTCAAAACTGTACATCAGTTGCAGTAATTTGTAATTAAGAAGCCAGTGATCAAAACTGGTAATGATTTAAATGTTGACAAATCAGAGCAATTGGTGGTGGCCAAAAGATATCTTATAGCTGAGAATTCAGAAGCGTCCTAAAGTTTTTGCAGTGTTAAATACTGATTTGGCAGTGCCCAAATTCCTCTTTCTGTACAATAAATATTAAGGCAAGCCCAGTTGAGGCTTCCCGCAGACTTGTTGAAGTCCTAGCTGACATGAGAGTAACCCACTTTTCAAATGAACTAACTGAATTTCTAGGATTCCAGTGTCACTGTCTTCTGAATTATTGGGCAATGAGAATTTGTGATTGGGTCATATTAAAGTTCAGGATTATTGTTCGTTTCCTTTATTCAGGAGTAGATCTTTGGATTTGCAGAATCTAACTTGCGACTTTTATAGGAAATGATCATTGGCATGCTATCATCAAGTGATCTTGGTTTTAAGTGTTATGTCCAAGGAATAACAATTATTTCTTAGGCAGTTATAATATTTCCTTTTGTTACAACATGTATTCAACTGAGCCAGCATTAAATACTATGTTCAGAAAAAAAACATAGTAACCCTTCTTTCCACAACTGTTAAGTGAATCATTGCAGTTAAGTTAGTAACAAGGTTGTTAAGTGAATCTGGCTTTCCCATTGATTTTTCTTGTCAGAAGCTAGCAAAAAGTGATCACATGAACCCAGGACACTGCAGCTGACATAAATATGAGTCAGTTGCCAAATGTCTGAATTTTGATCATGTGACCATGGGGTTGCTGCAACTATCATAAGTGTGAAAAAAACAGTCATAAGTCACTTCTTTTAGTGCCATTGTAACTTCGAACCGTCACTAAACAAATGTGTAAATCAAGGATTACCTGTATTTCTAGCATCTGTCAGACATAGAGCTTGAATAGGAAATTCTAAATAAATACAGGATAACTTTTATAGCTTGAGATTAGGGTCCAATGTATCCTTGAGATTCTTTTCAGATGCTTTGCTCCAGTTTTCTTCACCTTCCAGTGAAGTGAGATTGATAGCAATGAACAATAAAGCTTTCTTGGTTGAAATATCATAAAATGGAATGTCCCTACCTAAAGCAGTTGAGCAGTGTTTTTTGTAAAGTCATTTTGATTACAATGCCTTTTTTTTGTGCTTCAGATTAGCATTTTGAACTGAAATCCCGTGTTTAGGTGGTATATCTGTAACCACTGTGTGAAACAGATGTTGATTTTAAGCTGCAATTTCTTTTATGGTGCTTCTTTATTTTATACTTGTGGACTGCTCTGAGAACATATTGTCAGAAAGCTTATATAAAAGCTATGAATGATATTCCAGTATCTTAATAAGTCATAGTTTTTGAGATCTAAGAGCTACGTTAGGATTCAGAAAAAAACTTTTGAATAGCTCAGCCTTTGAACAAGCTGAAGGAAGCTGTGCGTTTTTTTTCTGAGTAACCTTTAGCGGAAGATTGGTTAAGACTACCAAGAAGACTTTAAATTAACAGGAAACATTTTTTCTTAGGAAAAATAGATTAGGCTATACAAGTACAAACTATTAAATTCTAGTGGCTAATTTTTTTCAGGCATGCCAAGAGCTAACATTTCTGCTCCTGCAGCTCTGTTCATCAACTCCATGAAGCCAAAGTTCCTGGTGTTATGAAATATGTACAGTTTTATCCTTAATGGAGAGAATCCTGGGTAAAAGATTACTATGATGGAATATAGTGCTTTGGCACTGTGATGAACAGTGGCTCTGTAATGATCAGGTTCCCCCTTAGCCATTTAAAGATCTTCAAGTATCTCTTGGTACTAATCAAAGATTGGTTTGCTAAAGGGGTGTGGTAAAGGCATGAGTTAAGATGGTTATGCATGAGCTCTAATTCTGAAAAATGCAGATAGGAGAATGGTCACTGCTTTATGTAAAAGGACTTTTATCTCCTTGTGAATTGATGGATAGTAGGTACTGTTTATATAAAGTGAGTTGTATTTCTATGTTGAATACAATGAAACATCTCTTGAAGCATATTTTGGTTGTCTTAATGGAGATAGGAATCCAGTGTTATTTCAATTTGAACTAGTTTTTCAATTTGATGTGGAAATTCTGAAGAACTATTACCGTATATACAAATTATGATTTGATCATTTTTTAAAATTACCTGCAAGTAACCCACAATCCTACTTAACTTCTGATCAGAATTTATAGTATTTGGGGACCAGCATATAAAAGAGTTGCTTTAATAACCAAAGCATGCTTATTTATAGATAAAATGTTAGAACTGCTTTGGAAAAAGTTGAAGCTCCAGTACTGCTCAAGAGCACTAAGCTAATGGATTGTGAGGCACTAAATTTCAGAACTAGAAAAGTTCCATCCAGGGGCTTGTCTGCATTAATACCCACTTGCCCTCCCACTGCCTGACTCTGGGAATGGTTACTGAGAAATCTGTACTATGGTTTCACAGGTCATGTGCTTTGAGTATATCAGGTTTCAGTGTTATTTGCTATTCAGAAGATGCCCTTCCCCAAGTAAAAATACATAATTCATTATTAGTATTTGCAGTGTTCTGTGAAAATACAGATAAGATAACTAAGGGTAGATGAATTTGTTAAAGTTATGCCAAAGGTTGTTTTGCTGTTGTTACAAGTTTGTGCCCCACATATACAAAAGTGGCATGCATGGCATTTCCATTACTTACAGAATCTTTCTATTTATTTACATAATTGTCCTGAGACACAAAGCTGAACTACTGTCTAATGGTTGTAATTTTCCTCCTATTTTGCTTGTAATGATCACTCATGGGAGGTGAACTGTAAATAATGTGTTGCCTGAGTCAGAATATGTGCAGTTTATATTCTCTTTCTTCCCTTCCTCTCCCTTATCATCCTTTTGAGGTGATCGTGTGGAACTTGTCTGGTCTTTGGATGTTGAAATCAAAACAGATTTCCTTTTGTGGAACAAATAAAATGTTCTGTGAATGGGAATTGAAGAGAACCAACAGGTGATTACAGGAATAGGATGTAATTAATACAAAAATGCAAAATTGCTGTTGAGCTAGTCTTAAGATTAACAAGTATTAATGGTTCAGTATAATCCATGTCTTTTTATTTATTTAAGCATCTCAGGCAGATAAATTTCAGAATAGGCCTGTACAGCCTGTTAAACCAGCTTGGATATTGATATTGATGGATTTTTATATGTCAGATAATTTAGATCCCCTTTAGAGGCAAAAGTGGTTGATGAATGAATTGGTCTTTGTTGATAGTACCTCGAATAGACAATATATTTTGAGGTTTTCTAGTCACAGATTACAGTAGAAAATGCATAATTTTGAACAAATCTGACTTTAGCTACTTGAAAGTTGCATAAAGATAAAGGGAAGGGCCTGAAATATATGGACTTGTTATTGGAGGGCCATACATCTTTTCCATCCTTTTCAATCTAAGACAAGTCTTTTCTCTTAACTATCCTTAGAAACTACTAATCATTTCATAGCTGAAAAAAAACATGAAATGTAAATTGAACAAATAAATGTAACAATGCATTCTAGGAGTTGAAATTTCCCCTTTCCTTTCATCAAAGTATTTTTTTAACTGTAAAACACCATGATTCTGAAAAGATTCAGTAGCATACAGATTTAATAAATATGCCCACAAATGTTGTCAGACGAAATCCCACAGTGCTTTCGTGCATGTAGAAACAGAGATATTCAACCAAGAAGTCTTCACTGTAGTGTTGCATAATTCCCTGCCAGTCAGCACTAAAAATAATCATTGAGGTAGAAGAACTTGTTGGCCTCAGTCCATGACTTTTAAAAGATTGCACTACAGTGGGTAAAAAAACATCTGTAGAGGTCATAGTTAAATACCCTGTTTCTATGGGTAAAAAGCAATGCTAAACTTTATAGATATTTTAAAACTGTGAATTTTAACTGAGAAAGCTGTTTTTGAAGAACAGATCTCTGTTTGGAAAGAAAATAATCTGTGGTTTCCTGAAAGTGTTATTCTCAGTTCCAGTTGCTTTCAGTATCTTCAGCTGTGAATTGATTAGTTGTTTCTAAGGTTAGTTAAGTTCTTGGGTTCACATCTGTCCACATCCTGAATCCCCTGGAATTTCAGGGAAGAAATCTTTGTAATCTTAATAATAATAATAAAGTTGGAAGGGACCTTGGAGGTCATCTAGTCCAACCCCCTGCTCAGGCAGGAAATCCTATACCATTTCAGACAAAGGGCTGTCCAGTCTGTTCTTAAAAACCTCCACGGTTGGAGCATTCACAGCGTCTGGAGGCAGGTTGTTCCACTGATTAATTGTTCTGTCAGGAAATTTCTCCTTAGTTCTAGGTTGCTTCTCTCTTTGCTCAGTTTCCATCCGTTGCTCTTGTCTTGCCTTCAGGTGCTTTGAAGAATAGCTTGACTCCCTCTCCCTTGTGGCAACCCCTGAGATATTGGAACACTGCTGTCATGTTACCCCCAATACTTCTCTTCATTAAACTAGACATACGAAATTCCAGCAACCATTTCTTATATGTTTTAGCCTCCAGTCTCCTAATCATCTTTGTTGCTTTTCTCTGTACTCTTTCTAGAGTCTCAATATCTTTTTTACATCGTGGTGACCAAAACTGGATGCTATTCCAAGGCCTTATCAAGCCATTGTAAAGTGGTATTAACACTTCACATGATCTTGATTCTATCCCTCTGTTAATGCAGCTTAGCACTGTGTTGGCTTTTTTGGCAGCTGTAGCACACTGCTGGCTCATATTTAAGTGATTGTCCACTAGGACTCCGAGATCCCTCTCACAGTTACTACTATTGAGCAAGGTACCACCTATACTATACCTATGCATTTGGTTTTTCTTGCCTAAATGTAGAACCTTGCTTTTTTCACCATTGAATTTCATTTTGTTAGATAGCGCCCAGTGTTCAAGTCTGTCAAGATCCTTCTGTATCTTAAGCCTATCTTCTGGAGTGTTAGCTATTCCTGCCAGCTTGGTGTCGTCTGCAAATTTGATGAGTTCCCCATCTATCCCCTCATCCAAATCATTGATGATGATGTTGAAGAGCAGTGGGCCCAGAACAGAGCCCTGAGGCACCTCTCTATATACTTCACTCCATGTAGATGCAGTTCCATTTTGAAGACCACACACTGAGCACGGCCAGTCAGCCAGCTACGAATCCATCTGGTGGTGATGCTATCTAATCCACATTTTTCTATCTTAGTAGGTTGTGATCTACTTTATCAAATGCCTTACTGAAGACCAAGTAAATTATATCCAAAGCATTCCTCTGGTCCACTAATTTTGTCACTTGGTAAAAGAGTGTAATAAGATTTGTCTGGCATGATCTGTTTTTGACAAAGCCATGTTGCCTTTTGGTAATGACTTTATTTGCCTCTAGGTCAGTGGTGGCAAACCTATGGCACGTGTGCCAGAGGCGGCACTCAGAGCCTTCTCTGTGGGCATGCGTGCCATGCCCAGTAGATGGCAACCGTCTCTCTTCAACCAGCCTCCTGCTAACTCGCCAAGTTCCCACGTGGCTGGATGCATCCCGGCACGGCTGGTTTCCCTCCCTCCCATCCTGTCCTTCCTGGTCTTAATGCTCTCCTTTTCCCGGGCACAACCCACTGCATTACCTCCTCAGCCGTTGGCTGGCCATCCATCTCAGAGATGGCTTCTTTGAACTGCTAGTGGCGGGCTGTGAAGCCCCAGAGTGTGCCAGTCGAGGGGTCAGCAGGCTGTGGCTGCTGATGGACACTGTCGGCCCCCATGCACTCGCTGGCCTCTGTGTGCAGAGGCCAATGGTGTCAGGCAGAAACCACCCCGGCCCTTGCCTTGCCCCATGGCAATGGCACCCCCACTCTGCCTCACCTCACCCCATTGGACGAGCCTCCTGCCTACCGCCCTACCTGTCAGAGACCCTATGGATCTTCCCCAACCCTGCCCACCCCCCACACGCATCGCTCCCCACAAACAACATTGAGGTGATCACGCCCACCTTGGCCACACCCACCCAATCTGCCATGATCACCACAGCCACGCCCACCCAGTGGGACATGCACCTGGCACCCAGCAATAAATAAGTGGGTTTTGGTTTGCAGTTTGGGCACTCGGTCTCTAAAAGGTTCGCCATCACTGCTCTAGGTGTTCGCTGATTCATTGTTTGATTATCTTTTCCAGAATCCTCCCAGGTATTGAGGTCAGGCTGATAGGTTTCCTGGATCCATTTTTTCCCCCTTTTTTGAAGATGGGAACTACATCAGCTCTTTCCAGTCCTTTGGTAGTTACCCATTGCTCACGGATCTTTGAAAGATATAGTTTAGTGGTTCTGAGATCACATCTTCCTTTTGAACTTTTGGGGTGTAATACATCTGGTCCTGGTGATTTGAACTTGTCTAGGGTGAAGAGGTGCTCACTTAACATTTTCTTGCCTATCTTAACTTGTGTTTTTAAACTGTTTTTGATAGGTTGGACTATTTTTTCCCTTTGTGTAAAGATGGATGCAAAAAACAAGTTAAGTGGTTCTGCTTTCTCCCTGTTGTTTGTCACCTTCTTGCCACTTTCTCCTTAACTTTTTTCTTGCTTTTTACTAGAACTTAACCAGAACTTCTACTATACAAGCACAACTGACCTGTGTGGGAGATAGATATTGGGCCATAGATATTACAGCATAGGAACTAAACAGGATAATACTAAAAGTAATAATAAAGTAAAAGTAAAGGTATCTGCATCTTTAGATCATTGTGTGTAAAGTAAAAACAAAATCTCACTTTGAAAGTACTGATATATCCTGGCCTGGCAAACACCAACTTGAAAATAATTTCATGGTGGAAGTCTTATTGCTAAAGTGTTGTGTAAATTCAGCAACTATAGCTTAATCAACAACCATGATTAAATAAACAGTGGCTTATTGCAATGTGTGAATCAATCTATTATGATAGAAAGCAATGATGAAGATTTAAAAGAAAGGTTTAGACAAATCTAAGAAAGATAAGGATATCAGTGGTTATGCCTTTATAGGTAGTTTGGGATAGAGGCAATAGGTTATTCCATATAGTTGTTGAGGAAGAATGTAGTTGTGTCATGTCCTGTTTGTGGATTGCGTATAAGTCTCTTGTTGGCTGTGGGGATACAGAAGGCTGGATTAGATCCAGCACAGCTCTTCTTGGGTTCTTAACTTAGGGATCCATTCTTACTGGAAAGTTAATTTTGTGTTATTTTGAAGGCTTTATGCCTTCTCTGCGGCCTTTGTGGTTTCTTTTCTATTCCAAAAACTCTTTGCTCTGTAATTATCATTTCTGAAGAAAACCATGTTTTGCCCTTTATATAGAGTGTTCAAGTTTATCCTGGAAAGGACAGGATAAAGGGACAGGATGTTTACAAGTCTTTGGATAGTGGAAAAGGTCCCTTCCAACTTTATTATTATTATTGTTATTATTATTATTATTATTATTGTTGTTGTTATAGTTACCTCAATTTTTCCTTTGCCCACATTTGTGTATGTAAGTTTTAGTTGGAATGTAGATCCTTGTAGTCTCTTTATGGGAAGAAAGGCGAGATATAATTAAAAAAAATGAAAATAATGCACAGTGTGGGGGAAAATCTTTCTTATTGCTGTTTCTGATCTAGAGTTCTGAACTACTGTGTTTGACTTCTATCTACACCAGATAAATTTCATAAGCTGCAATTTTATCAGTGTTTACATGCTCAATTCTGATCAGTAAATTTTAGTCTCAGGGCCTTGTAGACCAGATTGTAGCTTTAATCACTTTGAATTCTGTAACTAGACCTTGACTACCAAGAAGCAGGCATTATGTGACCAATTTTGTCCTATTTGGAACATTGATAGCCAGATGTTATTCAATGAGATGTTAATCCTCTGCCATGAATTGAATTCATGAACTCTTGAACTTTAGATGTTTATATAGATTGTATTAACTTTAGGAGCTATTTGGAATTTGCAGGAAAAAATATATAGAATCTGTTAGAATGGTATATATACTCTACTTTCGCTTAAGCTCTCAGAGTAGAGAGATACAGATGTTATGTTATATCATGCTCCCATATAAAACTTCACACACAAGGTATGCCATAGTGTATTGTTCATATCTCTTTGCTCTAAAAGCTTAAAAACATAGATGTTCTAGATTGTCATTTCAAAAGGATGATGATTGCTCTCTATTAAGCAGGAGACAATTTTTAATGCCCATTTTTATACATTTGTTGCAATTGATTCAGCTTCTTCTTTAAAGCCAAATAAGCCTTGATAATTAGTCATGAAGTTCTGTGATTCTGTGACTCATTCCACAACATGTATATTCTATTGCCCTTTTTCAACATAAAAATAATTTATTCTATTTTCCAAGCATAGCCAAATATCTTCTGTTCTAAATAGCAGAACATAACAAGTTAAGTTCTTTTTCTGATAGCCAGTCTGCTTTGGCAGAATCTTTTGGTAAGTGTTGAAAAACCTTAGAATTTCTAATGATATATTTCAAAAATAAATCCTTGTTGAACAATCTCTTACTAGATCTTGATGATTTCCTTGGTTTTACAGCACTGGGACGTCTTCAAGTATGTGACCGAAGTATTTATCCTGGTTCCAGCTCTCTTGGGGCTGAAAGGGAATTTGGAGATGACATTAGCTTCTCGCCTTTCTACTGCTGTGAGTATTTTGATCATTTGACAGGCAAACAGTCTTCATTTTCTAACTTTTTTAATATGGAAAGAGCATGTGTTCAAGAAAGATTTTCTGTGAACACATTTTCAAACAATATCGGTTACCTCAAGTAAAAAGTTAAATGACTACATGTTCTCTTACAAGTGAAGATTATCTACATTTGGGATGTATATGTATGCAACTGTTCTCAGTTTAATTAAGGAAGCATTATAATGACCAGTATTTTAGGACCACAGTATTATTTTCTACCTTGTTATGACATGACTTAGTACTGCTAGGCAATAAGAACATAGTCTGTGCGTAAACAGGTAGTATATTGTCATATACGGTCTCCAGATGTGGACAGAATAATATAAAAACAGTGTCTTAGGTTCCCAATTATCCTTGCTTTCCCATTTGATCCCTGTTACTGCAAAACTTACTTAGATTTAGAAATTTAGAAATTCTTGTGAAAGGTATAAGATAGTTGAAGGAGTTCAATAATGAAAACGTGGAGGCAAACAGCATGTCAGGTTTTTTTTTAATGATGTAAGTTCACATTTTGCTAATTTTCACCTTTTCTCATTTTCATTCTTTATTTTTGGGCTTGATCTCAAGTTCCAAGATCACTGATTGTATGACTATCTCTTCTTCTGAAATATGACTGATTTGATATTTTTGTAATTTTCCAAGACTTCTTAACTGCCATTATATCAGCATACAAAAGCACATTCTACTTAAATTTTAATATTTCCGTCTATTTAATTCTATAAGGTTGCAGAATTCAGAGTAAACATTCTCCTGCTGACTGGAGCAGTTAAATATTCCTTAATCAAATCCATTTATTCTTTACCATATTTTCCCTATCCCTGTTTTCTGTATTCAGAAAATATCAGGTGTAATTATATCATTGCCAAGATAATTTACTTCAACCCTTAGAAAACCTGTGAATGAAATTGGCGTGCCCAACATTAAATAGTAATAATAGTAAATTTTATTATAGTCATTGGCCAACTCAAAAGCAAATAAACTCTGAGACAGTCAATAAAAACATAGTAAAACGTAATAATTGTAGCATTGATATAATCAAAGTGTAATATATAGAGTAGATTCAGAGAAAGCTGATTAGATAGGGAATCATTGCTGAAATGGCACATGTGTAATAGTGATATAGCAAAATATTTGTTACAGCTTCAGAATTTTTTTCATCATAAGGGCCAAATCTTGATTCAAATGGAATAGCAATGATAGTCACCAATGATAAAGGCCAGTCAATCAGTACAACTGTCTTACTACAGTTCTAAACATTTGCTATAAGAGAACTGTAGTAGAAATGTAATGATGTTTGGCTTTCAGTGACTTAGGTCATAATTTTACTAAGTTATGGATTGTTAAGTAAATCACAGGGACTGTCATCATATAATATGTTAACTTAAAACTGTTATAGTTTAGTGAGATGTGTGAACCCAGCAGCCAGTGAATTGTCTCCCTGTTTATAATGTATGAACCCAAATAGCAGATTAATTTGTACTAGTTTTGAGATACATCTTCAGTTTGTACTCATGGTTTGAACTAACATTGCATAAATCTATAAATGGTCATTCTGGGGATATGAAATCAGATTGTCTGATTTTGGCAAAGCATGATGTGACTATTCAACTATTGCAGTGGTCACCACGATGTGAAAAAGATGCTGAGACTCTAGAAAGAGTACAGAGAAGAACAACAAAGATGATTAGGGGACTGGAGGCTAAAACATATAAGGAACAATTGCTGGAATTGGGTATGTCTAGTTTAATGAAGAGAAGGACTGGGTGGGACATGATAGCAGTCTTCCAATATCTCAGGGGCTGCCACAAAGAAGAGGGAGTCAAGCTATTCTCCAAAGCGCCTGAAGGCAGGACAAGAAGCAATGGATGGAAACTAATCAAGGAGAGAAGCAACCTAGAACTAAGGAGAAACTTCCTGACAGTTAGAACAATTAACCAATGGAACAACCTGCCTCCAGAAGCGGTGAATGCCCCAACACTGGAAATTTTTAAGAAGAGACTGGACAGCCATTTGTCCAAAATGGTGTAGGGTTTCCTGCCTGAGCAGGGTGTTGGATTCGATGACCTCCAAGGTCCCTTCCAACTTTATTATTATTATTATTATTATTAATAATAATCATAATCATGTTGTCAAATATGGCTTATTCCATTGGCCAAAGTTAAAAGTAAACACAGCTTAGTGCAATACAGTATATGAATCTATATATGTAACTCTGGTTATTGTAGTGCAGAAGATATTTCCCAACATTGAAGACTCCATGTAATCAGATATTGCTACCTTCTGCAATTGTTTGTTTGTTTTTTTGGCAGTTAACAGATACCCATTATGAGGACGGCTTTGGCTTACCTTGTACAAATGCTACAACCTTAAATCTACTATAGAACTCTCTAGTTGTTTCTTATTTGACCTTGGCTTAAGAACTGTTTCCTTCCTCAGTCCTGCTCGGAGCTGTGCTTCTATGGAACATGAGTCACAGTGTGACCACTGAAGCTCTTGCTGTGTTCCAGCAAAGCTGAAAGATGCTGGCAGCAAGAGAAGCTTGGCTGGGAAACAAACAAAGCTTTTTATTCTCTCTCATCCTCTTCTTGTTGCTCTCCTCTGCTATGGGGATAGGGGAAAGGCATTTGCTATTACTGCATTAATATGTTGTATGAGGGAATTCCACATACAGAGACCTGAATGCTTCCTCAGCATTTAAGTTTGCAAGAATGACTTCCAGCTTACCAATTATACTGAAACTGCGTCAAGTGGGATTCAAAGGTGTTGCTCTTTTTCACAGTAAGATTTTATGAGTTTGAGCTGGCAGTAAGTTGTGACTTCAAAGAGTGTCTCTTCTGCCTTGAAAGGACCTACATGTATCCCTTCTTAATCACAGCCATCCAAGGGAGGATCAACAGCCATCAGAAGTATTTTGGAGCGGCTTTTAAAAATCAGTTTGCTTGATCTTTATGCTGTATGCAAAAGAAGCTTAGAATTACTTCCTGGTTCTCATTTGACATGCATTGACACTTCCAAAATAATTTTATTTGGTTACTTAAGAAAGGAGAACACATTCATCCTGTGCAGGAGATTAAGTGTTTGTTTTTGCCAGTAGCCAAGTTATGTGGATCACTAACCTAATTGCAAGAGAACAAGGAATCCCTGAGCCAAATTCAACAGTAGAACTAAATACAATTTTGTAAGCTGAATGACTTGTGTCCTATCTTTCTCTTTGGACCTTGCCAGATTTGGGACTGCCAGCAGCTTTATGTGTCTTTTCCTCTGAAGCAGTTTTGTTGCTGGTGATGTTTTGCTTTCTATTTCTACTGGTGAAACATGAGAGAAGCATAAATGAGACAAAGAGCCAGTTCACCTAATAGACAGGCAAACATAAATGTGAAAAGGGGAATTATAGAAAGGTCTGGTAATAATGCTTAAGCCACTGATGTAACATTCATATTATATGATTTAAGATTATGAGCTTAAGCCATTATATTTTATCATGGTTTGTTAACAAACCATTATGAATTATGCATAGCCCTAATGAGTTCACACTGAATATTAAATTTTAACCATGCCAGTATAGAGTGGAAGTGATTCATGATTGATGGCTGCTTTAATTGTTCTGTTTATGTATCCATCTATCTCTAGCTATATTACATTTAAAGCAAAAACAAAACAGGATTTCACTGGTTGAAATACTGGGAGATTAGGTTGATAGCTCTAGAGCAGGGGTCCCCAACCCCTGGTCCGTGGACCAGTACCAGACCGCAGCATGACAGCAACCGGGCTGCACAAACAAGCAAAGCTCCATCCTCAGGATGAAGGCAGTATTCGAAACCACACCCCCTCCGGTCTGCAGGAAAACCTCTCTCCACGGAACCAGTCCCTAGTGCCCAAAAGGTTGGGGACCTCTGCTCTATGGAACTCATGATCTTGAATAAAAATAACTATAATAATAGTAATTAACCTGTATTTGAGATACACATACATATATTCATACAGTGTGTTTGGATTTGTAAAAAAAGAGAAATCTTTGGATATAAGTACACTAATTCAGATGATATTAAAAGATTAATGTGTAATTGTAAGCAAGGGTTTTTCTTTTCAGATTGATGGACAAACATCAATATAATAATTCTCCAGCATGACGAGTGGAGAATCCACCAATGGGTTCTGCTTGTCTTCTGCCCGTAGACTAAGTCAGCCAAATTTTTGCTCCACCTCTCCTCCTGAGACGCCCCTTTCCCAGTTTTGACTTAGTCTCAAGCCCGGACAGACAGGTTTTTCTTGGCTCCAGACTTAAAGGACTTTGAATCAGGTTGTATTCTTCTATTAATTTCACCCAAAGAGGGGGGGGGGGAGAGGCAGAGCAAAAATTTGGCTGACTTAGTCTATGGGCAGAAGACAAGCAGAACCCATTGGTGGATTCTCCATCACGCTGAGAAAAGGCGTTCAGGTAAAACAACGCCCCTTTTGCTGTAGTTATCATGTCTAAAAACAAAGGTGGAAAGATTCACTATTACCCACAAGGGAGGAATAGGTGAAGATATGAAACTTGCAGATATGGCTAAATTCCTTGATAAGAGAAAGAATAATATATTTATGACTGGAAATGCCTTATACACATCTTGCATGAAATAAAGAAAAATAAACATATGATTTATGGTTTTTGATGATTAGAAAAAATAATTATAGAAAAGTTCTATTTGCAACCATAGAGTAAGAGATAATTTTCTGTTTGTACTTATAACTGCTGTAAAGAAAATTGGAAACTACTACTTTCTATTTCTTTTCTATTTTCTTTTTTGTACTGTTGTTTTTTTATTCTATATTATTCTATTAGAGTAAACAGAGTAAATATACTCTACAGTATTTTACTCTATTAATTTTTATTAGTTTTTAATCTTTTTAAAAATATTTAATCAAAGCTATATTAAAAATATGATAAGCAAGACACTTGCTAAAGCAGTAAATCTAGAGTTGTAATAGTGAGTCTATCTTCCAGTTCATAATACTTCTGTAGTTATCATACTAAATAAATTTGAAATAATTCAGGAAGCATCACTTCAGCTACTTATTTTAATTTCTCTCTCTCTCTCTCTCTCTCTCTCTGTCTCTCTGTCTATTTTGTAGGCTAACATAGGACAAATGGACACACCAAAAGAGCTCTGGAAGATGATAATAGGAAACATGGCTCTGATACAGGTGAATTTTGGAGAAGCTGACACTTTCTTGATGGGGGGGGCAGGGAAAAAAGCCAGTAGGGGAGGGGAAATCCCACCTTTCTACTACTGGGCAATTTCTGGATACATCTGTCATATAATCATCTGTTCCAAAGAATGTTAAGCAGTCTGTTGGCAGTCACTACTGCTACAGCCTAGAAAAAGTTTCTGTTAAAGTGTAATAGAAGTCCCTTCTGAGTCCTTTCCTGTGACTTAGCAAAAGAATCAGGATTTATCAGTGATGGCAAGAACCTGAGAAAGTACCAGTTTGAAGCACTGGAGAGGCAGACTTACCTAGGACACCCAGCAATTTCTGTCATCTGTCACCACAATTAGAATGACATTTACTAGTCTCCAAAATGGTTCCATGTAAATGAGAATACAGTTTGCTCTTCATGAGGCTGCCGTAGAAGAGCACTTGGAAACTGCAGCTGGAACTGTTATCTCAATAGAGTAACAACTATCTTTCAAGACCTGCAC
This sequence comes from Crotalus tigris, assembly GCF_016545835.1. Taxonomy (NCBI): domain Eukaryota; kingdom Metazoa; phylum Chordata; class Lepidosauria; order Squamata; family Viperidae; genus Crotalus; species Crotalus tigris. The sequence goes on from NW_024098363.1 coordinate 303,177, forward strand.
TGACTTCCACTAGATGGTAAGCAGGTGCAGTTCAAATAGTCTGGACTTTATTTTGGAAATCATTTTTATAAGTAGAATTTTTCTGTCTTAAGCAGTTTGGGTAGGATGGTGAACCCCAATGCCTCCTGGGATTCCAAGGATGAGCTTTGCAGTACAAGTAATCCCCGAGTTATGAGCATTCACTAAACGCTTATTTGAAGTTACACGATAAGTGCCCCCTAATGTTTACGAGAAAATCCCCAAATTACGAATGTTGCAGCACCACAGCAGTTGTTCGCCCTTACAAATGACTGCAGAGGCTCTGCAACTTTCACTAAATCCTGCACCGCTCCCCACAACTGCTGCCCCCTCCCTCCCTTCCTGCCATGCCAGACCCACCTTAAGAAGATCTGTCTCCTCTCTGCCACAATTTCTGCCTTTGAGGGAGAGGAAGCTTCTGGATGCGGTAACATCGTGCGAGTTCAGGCATCCGTCCTCTTTTGCAGAAAATGGGTACCTGAACTATCGCGAGATCACAGACCCCAGAAACTTTCATTTTTGGTACAAACTCTGTGCCTTTCTCCTCTCCCCCAACTCCTTTCTGCCACCACTGGAACACTTTTTATCCGAAAGGAGACCCTGTGGAGATGGGGAGCTCCATATGTGAGGAAGTGCAACACTTGAAAATGCAGCAAATTGCTGCTTTTTCAAGCACCCCATTTCCTCACAGACGAAGCTTCCCATCTCCCCTAGGTCTCCATTCGGATAAAAGGTGTTTGAGTGCCTATAGGACTCTTGGAAACGCAGCGATTCACTGCGTTTCCAAAGATCCCATAGGCACTCAAACACCTTTTATCCGAATGGAAACCTTGTGCAGATGGGGAGCTCCGTCTGTGAGCAAACACAATGCTTGAAAACGCAACAAATCCTTACATTTTCAAGCATTGCATTTGCACAGAGATGGAGCTCCCCAAGGTCTCTGGACAAAAAATGTTTGAGCAGCAGTGGCTTGAGTTTCTCCGCTCCATCCGAGAGGAAGGAAACGAAGGCTCAATAAGGCTGGCGCATGCGAGCAAGCAGCGCACCTGCATCTTCTTGAGAGCAATCCTGCTCTGTGCCTCCAGTTTCTTCCTTTCGGATGGAGCAAAGAAACTCAAGCCACTGCTACTGCTTAAGTTGGGAGGATCACAAGGAGAAGAGGGGTCAGGATTTGTGCCAGTCAGGCAAGGAGTAGGTCGGGCTGGCTGGGAAGGGGTGATCGTGGCCACTGAGGTGGCTCCATCACCGCCAGCAACTTGGACGCAGGTGCAAGGGGACTCACCTCGCAATGCCTCTCTGTTCAGTTGAAGGCTTTGTTCCTGCCCTCAAACTAAGGCTGGCGCACGCAAGCGAGCATTGCACTCAGGCCATGGACAGCATTGTTTCTTGCGCCTGGCCAACTCTGATTCCACGCTTTGCCCCATAGGCAAGCAAATTAAGCAAACACTCCCCCCCCCAGAATGGAAGCTTCTGGGAGCCATGATCTCTTTTGAACTCGCATGACATTACAGCACCCAGGAGCTTCCATTGACAGCATGAAAAGCATTTCCAAGCCGACTCTCCTCTCCCTCAAAGGGAAAGAAACAGCAACAGAGAGGATTTTTGCAAGATAAGTGAGTTCGACACAGCAGGAAGAGAGGGGGAAGCATGAGGTATCTTAGTGGGTCGGGGAGTTCCATGGCCTTCCCCACCCTGAGATACCTTATGTGCACTCAATGAGCCCTGTGTGTCTTAACGAGCAGGGAGCGATCTTGTTTGAGATATGAGATTCACTCCCACGAATTTTTGAGTTAGGAATGGAATGGGCAGGCTCCACTGCATTCACAACTCAAGGACTACCTGTAGAATGGTTTGCCTCCCAGAATCAGATTGAGCCTCATCCAGTTTTCCTTTAGAACAGGGGTGTCAAACTGCCAGCCCGTGAGCTGGATGTGTCATCCAGAAGCTGCGCCCACCCCATTGCTGGCAATGGCAAAACCGTCCTGATACATTGCTCAACGTCATGTGATGTCGCAAGTTTGACATGTCTGCTTTAGAAGATCAGTGAAATCAGTTTTCTTCCATGGAAAAGTTTTGACTGAATACGAGGACACTGTATATTGTCTTTTATATTTTATTATTAGTGGCTATGATTTATCTATGTGAGCTATCTAATGTGTGATTAATCAGGCAACATATTTTTCTAACCAATGAACTTATTTTTTTTCCTGCAAATAAACATGGCTGCATTTTCTAGGTTCAAGCAACAGTTGTTGGTTTTCTGGCTTCAATTGCTGCAGTGATATTTGGCTGGATCCCAGATGGACACTTCAGCGTTGGCCATGCCATTCTCCTTTGTGCCAGTAGTGTGGCCACTGCCTTCATTGCCTCCCTTGTGCTGGGTAAGAAACAAATGCTTCCGTGCGAAAGATATTTCATCCATAGTTCATTGTGTAGTAACACTAACATCTCCTTTCTGTCGGCTCTAGGCATGATCATGATTGGTGTAATCATTGGTTCCAGAAAGATGGGTATCAATCCTGACAATGTGGCTACGCCTATTGCTGCCAGTCTTGGTGACCTCATTACCCTGGCTCTGCTTTCTGGGATAAGCTGGGGCCTCTATATAGAACTGGGTAAGATTATGAAGACTACATTGTTCAGTAGGAAATACTGTATGTGCCAACATTTTATAGTATTTAAATACCTTGAACTCTGTAGTTCATTGCTATTGATCTAGTTTTAACATCTAATTGTATAATTGTAATCATCCTTTTTCACATCATCCTTTTTAGTAATACAGAAAAGATACAGACTACATCGCCAGTCTTAGTTCCCATGTGCCACATGCAGTATTCCTAACAATAAGGACTAAACCAGTCAGCCTTGGGGCCAATATGCCAATTAAGATGTAGAATATTCCAAGTGTTGAAAATATGAAAAAAGGTGCTTGGTGAATGAAAGAGGCAGGAGATGAGGAAAATGCATATAAGAAAATGAAATCCCATCCATCTTTTTGCTGGAAAAAAATGGATGGGATATATTGTATGGTGTGTCCTTAAAGAAAGCTAATAAGCAAAGAAAGTAATCAAAAAGAACAAGAAATGGTTATGAATAAAAGAGGGAGAGAGAATGCAGAGTAATTTGGATGAAAATAAAGAATTGTGTTGGAAGTGGGTAAACATTTGAAGAGGGTGTAGCAAAGGGATTGGAATGAAAAATGTGATGAAATGATTAAAGTGAAGTGAGAGAATGAGAAAAGGGGGATTTCATAGATTTCTATGGAAATAAAAGTATTATGTTGGAGTGTAATTGAAATGGAAGCTGTAAATGCTAGTGCTCAAGAAAAAATGTGAATAGTGAACAATGGGAAGATTGCAGATATAAATGGTATAACTAGAGAATGCTAAAAATATAATCTTATGGAGTGGCTGTATAATTTGAGTAGTGGATGAGATGTATGCGATTGCATCTATGTCTGATGATAGGAAGAATGTTACTATTGTTCATATAAATATATTCGTCTTTCTACATTGAGGGAAAAAATTATTTGATCCCCTGCTGATTTTGTATATTTGCCCAGTGACAAAGAAATGATCAGTCTATAATTTTAATGGTAGGTTTATTTTAACAGTGAGAGACAGAATAACAACAAAAAAATCCAGAAAAACGTATTTCAAAAAAGTTATAAATTGATTTGCATTTGAATGAGTGAAATAAGTATTTGATCTATCAATCAGCAAGATTTCTGGCTCCCAGATGTCTTTTATACAGGTAACGAGCTGAGATTAGAAGCACTCTCTTAAAGCCAGAAGCAATCAATCAGATTCCAAATTCTCCACCATGACCAAGACCAAAGAGCTGTCCAAGGATGTTAGGGACAACATTGCAGATCTATACAAGGCTGGAATGGGCTACAAGACAATCTCCAAGCAGCTTGGTGAGAAGGTGACAACAGTTGGTGTGATTATTCACAAATGGAAGAAACACAAAATAACTGTCCATCTCCCTCGGTCTAGGGCTCTATGAAAGATCTCACCTCATGGAGTTTTAATTATCATGAGAACGGTGAGGAATCAGCCCAGAACTACACAGGAGGATCTTGTCAATGATCTCAAGGCAGCTGGGACCACAGTCACCAAGAAAACAATTGGTAACACACTGCACCAGTGGTGGCGAACCTATGGCACGGGTGCCAGAGGCGGCACTCAGAGCCCTCTCTGTGGGCACGCGCGCCATCGCCCCAGTCCTAGGCCTTCAGCTGGGTTTTATAAAACCTTTTCACTTTAGGCCTCCGCTGCCGTAAGCAAAAAAAAAAAGGTTCAATCATTCAGTCAATTTCAACTTCTCGCGGGGAAAAAAAAGATCTTGCAAAGTTGGAATAGATTGATTGAACTTTTTAGTCCCACCCAGTCTGCCGTTACCACTGCAGCCACGCCCACCCAATTGGCCACACCTACCCAATTGGCCACACCCAGCCAATGGGCCACACCCCCTGGCACCCGACGATGCATAAGTGGGTTTTGGGTTGCAGTTTGGGCACTTGGTCTCTAAAAGGTTCGCAGTTACTACACTACGCCGTGAAGAACTGAAATCCTGCAGCACCTGCAAGGTTCCTCTGCTCAAGAAAGCACATGTACAGGCCCGTATGAAGTTTGCCAATGAACATCTGAATGAGTCAGAGGAGAACAGTGAAAGTGTTGTAGTCAGATGAAACAAAATTGAGCTCTTTGGCATCAACTCGCCATGTTTGGAAGAAGAGGAATGCTGCCTGTGATCCCAAGAACACCATCCCCACCGTCAAACATGGAGGTGGAAACATTATGCTTTGGGGATATTTTTCTGCTAAGGGGACAGGACAATTTCACCACATCAAAGGGACAATGCACAGGATCATGTACCATTAAATCTCGGGTGAGAATTTCCTTCCTTCAACCAGGGCATTGAAAATGGGTCATGCATGGCAATGGCCCAAAACCCACAGCCGAGTCAACAAAGGAGTGGCTCAAGAAGAAGCACATTTAGGTCCTGGAGTGGCCTAGCCAGTGTCCAGACCTTAATCCCGCACAAAATCTGTGGAGGAAGCTGAAGGTTCGAGCCGCCAAACGTCAGCCTCAAAACCCTAATGACTTGGAGAGGATTTGCAAAGAGTAGTGAGATGTGTGCAAACCTTGGTGGCCAACTACCAGAAACGTCTGAGCTCTGTGATTGCCAACAAGGGTTTTGCCACTAAGTACTAAGTCATGTTATGTAAAGGAGTCAAATACTTATTTCACTCATTAAAATGCAAATCAATTTATATCTTTTTTGAAATGCGCTTTTCTGGATTTTTTTGTAGTTATTCTGTCTCTCACTGTTAAAATAAACCTACCATTAAAATTATAGACTGATCATTTCTTTGTCAGCAGGGGATCAAAATAATTTTTCCCTCACTGTACAGTATGTTTATTTTGCTTTGTATTTTTGTGATTCTTTGGGTAGAGTAATAATTTTTAATGAAATACTGATTATCTGCTGATGAAGAACTTTGAATTTTTCATCATGTAGTATACAATAACTAAAAGAAATGTTTTGCTTCATTGGAAAGATACTATCACTCCATACTTAAAATATAAGATATATTTTCCCCCTCTTTCTTTGAATTTACTCAATGTCACTCCATGTGGTCAAGGTTCAATTACATTTAAAAACCCTTCCAACTCTGTTATCCTGTTATTCAACCTAGTAGCTTGTATGTTTGCATAGTGATGTATATGTATATAGTTATAAGTTTTTATTTGTTATGTGTGGCTTGAATATTAGGGGCATGATGTTGCTTGCCCCTAAAAGGAATAGTGTAATACATAAATTACAAGTAGGATCAATCTTAATTATGCAGCTTTATTACAAATATGGGTATTTGTTTCTTATTAAAAATATGGGTATTTGTATGTAGAACAAGTGACCCTTTGTCTCTTCTGGGATTCTTCTCATTGAGCAATTGGTAGTACCAGTAACGATCTTAGACAGGCAAATTAGTCCAACTGAAGAAAATGTTCTCTGCCTGCCTGCTTCTCACTTCTGAGATTCTTCCCTAATGGAAAGAGTAAAGGAACTATCCAGATCAGATTATTTGCAGATCAAGAGGCAATCTTAGAATTGCATTAGCTATCTACTCACCCTTTTGAAGCAATGTGGATGTGCTGAGGTACAAACAGTACCTGCCTATAGCTCCTTAAATCAGCATCTTCTGAGCATCCATAGCAAGTTAAGGAGTGAAATGTTTCTATCATCATGCTCTCTGAAGCACGTTTTTGGAATCGAATCTCAAATGTTGCATAGCTACCATATATAAAAACTACAGTTTGATGTAGTGATTAAGGCAGCAGGCTAGAAGCTGGGAGACTGAGTTCTAGTCCCATCTTAGGTGACCTTGGGCCAGTCATTCAGCCCCGGAAAAAAGCAATGGCAAGCCACTTATGAAATCTTACCAGGAAAACTGCAGGGACTTGTCCAAGCAATTACTAGGAGATGATGCTTACTTGAAGGGACAAAAAAAATAATAATCTAGCAACCCATAAATAAAGTGGAAACCTGTCTGTGCAAATTGCACAATGGGTGCTATTTCTAGAATTTCAGCTAAGAGAATAGCAGTTATACTACATAAGTATGTTGCTTAGATATACTGTAGGGACCAGCTACACAAATGGAATCCATTTGTATTTCTGAGATATAGGTGTGGGGATATAGATTTAGGAATTCATTAAAACAAATTGTAGATAGTTTGTGTGTTGACCTTAAAGTCTTCTGCCTGTGGCTAAAAAGAAACGATTGTCTTCTTTAGGTGAAATGTGATAAATATTTCACTTGCTGCTTTGATCTGCTGTATCTGCCATGCACTAATTGTTCATTCAAATCCCTTTTCTTCTATCTAGAAGACAAGCCTTATGTGAATCCCTTGGTGTGTGCTTTTTTTGTTGCACTGCTCCCCCTCTGGATCATCATTGCTAAGCGGAATCCAGCAACCCAGGAGGTACTATATTCTGGCTGGGAACCAGTCATCATTGCCATGGCAATTAGCAGGTATGAATAGCGATAAGAATAGCACTTAGACTTATATACCACTTCATAGTGCTTAACAGCCCTCTCTAAGCAGTTTACAGAGTCAGCATATTGCCCCCAACAATCTGGGTTTTCATTTTACCAACCTCGGAAGGATGGAAGGCTGAGTCAACCTTGAGCTAGTGAGGATCAAATGCCTGGCAGTAGGCTGAATTAGCTTGCAATACTGCATTCTAACCACTGTTCCACCATGGCTCATGAAGACTGCAAGAGTACCCTCCCCACTTCATGAAATTGGGCTCAGTGAACCAAATAAAATTGAAAAGGCAAAACAGATGTTTGAATTTTTTAAATTCAACATAGTTGAGTCCATTCAAAAGCTGAAGGGTATTAAAAAGCTCACTTAGATATTTAATTATTATTTCATTTCCAAAGCTCAGTATTATGTACTAAACCGCCTATGACCCCTTGAGTCATTGTTTCAGAGATATTTTCTTACCAGATTCCTCAGTGCCTTCAACAATGGCAGACCTAATGTACTTGAAAAAATCTTAAAAATTCAGGGAGATATTCAGATAGGTGTCTGCCTTGAAATTAGCCAATGTTTAACTGTATAACAGAGTCAAACATCATGAGTTGACAATAGGAAATGTGTTATGACATTTTGTATTGTTCATAAAATGGTTTATGGTTTTATGTCCTATAAAAAGTTTTATAAAATTTACTAAAGTCATAGGTCCCAGATTTTGGATGTATTCTGTAACTTAGCTCATTTGGGATACCTTGGTTCAAAAAGTATTGCCCTGTGATGCACTGTTTCATCCAGTTAATGATTACAGATACAAGAGTTTAGTAGTATATAGACCAGTGTTTCCCAAACTTGACAATTTTAAGGCATGTGGACTTCAACTCCCAGAATTCCACAGCCAGCGTTGCTGGCTGTGGAATTCTGGGACTTGAAGTCCTCATGCCTTAAAATTGTCAAGTGTGGGAAACACTGATATAGACTAATATTATACCATCCTAACAATCTCAATACTGATATTCCTTGATCAAATGTAATGGAATCCTCTTTTTTAACAAACGTCAACAAAAGTGCAAATTGCCTTCCTTAAACTTTACAGTAAACTATTAAGAATCTTGTTCAGCGTCATGTATTAACACTGTATAATAACAATGATAGAATTTACCTTTTTCTTTTAATTCAGAAAAAAAATGATTTTGGAAGTTTATTCAAATTTAAAAACTAAACAAATCTAGAGTTGCATATCTGTAATCATTTCCCTATGTTCTGATTTTAGGAAGACAATTTTTTTTTTTTTTGAAATCTAGACACACCTTTCAATAGATGGAATGTTCCAGTATTGTGATGAAATGAGCTAAAGAACCTCATTTCTAATATGTCTTTTTTTCCTACTCCTTTTCTTACCTAGAAACAAACTACAAGTGTTTAGGTTCTCAAAAACATTTTATAGGGTGTGCTTGAAAGAAACAAACATTGGGGGAAATTATTTAATGAATGCATGTGTACTTTTAGAATGCACTCAATATTTTCCAAGCATCACAAAAAACAAACAAGTTTTTGAGGCTGTAGCAGTAATTCTTTTATGCAGTTAGCTATTATATCTTTCAATTTTTTTCAATGTTTCTTCTTTCAGTGTTGGAGGATTGATATTGGATAAAACAGTGTCAGATCCAAATTTTGCAGGAATGGCAGTCTTTACTCCTGTTATAAATGGTGAGCTGTTCTTTGTTTTAAGCACTCAACTTCAATATATTTAACACTTGGTGAGAGAGCTAGTGAAATATTCCTGTATGTTGTGGGAATGAAAACTCATGTGACTAATCTTGCATCTTGTTTATGGTCCATGGGTAACTGTAGAAATTGCTGCTTTAGGAACTTCTTCAACTTTCTTGAGCCAGTGATGCATGATGGTTAGGATTCTAAACTACACTGGGAAGTTTTAGAATCAAATCCAAGTTTAGCTGTATGTTATTAGATTATGGGCAGCCATGATGTCTAATCCCAACCTACCGTACAGGGCTATTGTGAGGTTAAAAAGGGAGGAAAGAATGCTATATTTATTTATGTATAGTATTTATAACTCACCCCAATCCTAAAGGACCCTGGAGATATACAATATCAAAGAAAAACATGAGGATAAATAAATCCAAATGAATATCAAAGGCAGAAATTAACCATATACAAAAAAAGCAAAGATGGCTTCCGGATCATGGCAGCTTCAACCATACGAAGAGCTATCGCTCTTCGTTGGCTGTTTTTCTCTCTACCGGTAGACCCTTATGCGGGTCTTAAATCGCCCTGGAGGGGTGACCACCGTCAAGGCTTTTGCTCGGCTGCGGTGGAGTGGCAGCTCCCCCTATAGTCTGAGCTAACTCCGTAGGGCCGATGGAGAAGATCAGTCAGTAAAATGGCCAATCACTTCGCTGTGCCGGCTGAAGTCAGAAAATCATCTAAGCATAAAGAACCACCTTTCCTCCCTCTCTCCGTCCTGAATTATTTTTCCTGCAAAGAGCTTGCTTTTTGGACGACTTCCCTGTTCTAAGGAAGCGGCGTCTATCTGTTTGGTGGGGAAAAAAATACTTCAAACAAAACTACAGTGTAGCACTTATTATATTTTGAGCCTTTTGGATATTGGGCATCCCTGGAAAGATTTGTAGTTTAGAGCATTATTTTACTTACTATACTGAAGATATTTGCTTTTTTCTGTCTTTTTCTTTGTCATTCTTTTTTTTTTATTAAAAAGTTTTACAAAAATTACAATATTAACCCACCCAAAAAACCCCCTCCCTCCCCCACTTCCCAGAGCTGAATACAGGGTTACAAATATGATAATCATAATATAATTAACATTACCAACTATATAAATAACCAAATCCATAATGCACTTTAACTCTCCTTTAACATAAATATAAGCAAATTAAAAGTGAACATAATAATAATGAGAACATAAACAAATTAATATCCTAATTATTAAACAATACAATCCCCAAATAGTTACAGAATACTAATACTAAAATAATAATAATTTCATAATAATACTCTAAAATTCACTCATAGGCTAAATGAAACTTTTTAGTCCCATATATATTCTGAATATAATTTATCCATCTTCTCCAGACCAAAATGTATCTTTCTTGTGAATGATCCTTCAAATAAGCAGAAATCTTAGCCATTTCTGCTAAATTTGACACTTTAATTGTCCGTTCTTCTATAGTAGGCAAGCAATCCTTCTTTCAATATTGCCCTACTAATAACCTTGCAGCTATTATCAAATTCAATATCAAATTAATTTCTTTATCATCACAATCTGTAATAACACCCAATAAAAATAATTGTGGGGTAAACTTTATCTTTCTCTTAAAAATCTGTTGAATGTTCCACCAGATCTTAATCCAAAAGGCTTTTATATTTCTATAAGTCCACCAAATTACCACATCTCCAACATTTGAGCTGTAAATTAGGATACATACAAGACAACTTTTTAGGATCCAGATGCCATCTATAAAACATTTTGTAAAAATTTTCTCTTAAATTGTCATTCTTAACGAGATAAAGGCTTTTAAGGTGCAAAGAAAAAACTTTTTATAGCTTACTGAGGACATCTTGTGGCGAAAATATTTATTGCAATTCTAATCTCTTTGGGTGTTTGGAGATGTTTTTGACCTTCAGGAATTAACAAGAAGAAAAGATAAAGGCTTGGAAACAGCTGTGGGTTGTGTTTGTGATTTAAAAATTGTGGAGGCGGATGTATATGGACTCTTAATAAATATAGTTTCCACAAAAAGATTAAAAGACTCTTTTACTATGGAAATAGAAGACTTTTACCCACAGCTTGACTATGAGCTGATATTGGAAAAAATATTGGAAATGATAGAGGAGACGAAGTCATGGAGAAAAACTAAAGGTTATTTTGCAGAACCACAAGCTGAGCCTCAAACTTTAAAAGCTCAACCTATAGGCCAAGAAGAAGCCTATATGCAACAGTATACACAATCTGAGATGGAAGAAGAAGTTACTGATCAATTGAATTCTGGACTGAACTATGAACTGATATTGGAAAAAATATTGGAAATGACAGAGGAGATGAAGTCATGGAGAAAAACTAAAAATCATCTTCTAGAATCACAAGCTGAGCCCCAAATTTTAAAAGACCAATCTACAGGCCAAGAGAAGCTTATATGCAACAGTGTACACAATTCGAGATGGAAGAACTCACTGATCAATTGAACTTTAGAAAAATCTTGGACCCAAAATCCCAGATTGAGACCTTAAATAACTACTCTATAAATCATCTAACCACTACAGAAGAGGATATCTCACAAGTCTATGTACAAATGGAGAACTTTGAAAATCAAAAAATGACTATAAGTGAAGTTCTCCCATTGCTAAAATTAACAGGAATTAACAGCCTGACTCGATCGATTGAAAGTTATGACAACCTGGATAATCAAACTGAAATTATAATATGGAATAAAATGGACTATATTGCTTGCATGATACTGGAAGAAGGGGAAGGAAATTTTGATCAGATCGTTTTGTTGATAAACATTAGTACTCAAATAGTGAGATTTGATGACATAGATGCAACATTATAGAAACCAGTTTGGTATAGAAAAAAAGCCAGAGTTAGATTTAAAAAAGTGATTTAAAATCTTAATTATTGGGTCAAAAAGGCTTTAGAGATTTGGACTGATTTGACAATCTAATTGAGTAAATGAAAGCAGTAAGATAATAATTGGTGTAATAATATGTTCGTCTTAGATACGATAGTTAATTTGGTTGAGAGTTAAATTTTACTTAACAGGTCGAAATGATTCTCTTTTTTGTTTTTTTACTCTGTTTATATAGAAAACTATTTTGTAATAGAAGAATTAGAGAGATCTATGATAAGAGAAGAAAGGGTATTAATTAATGATGTATTAAGAGATGGAATATATGTGAAAATAGTAGAATGTTATTCTTGAAATTATATGTGGGTTGTAGAAGGGATACCCAAAATTTTATTGATATGTTTGTTTAAGATTAATTGGAATATTTTAATTGAAATTAGTGGAGCTTAAAAGCAGGAGTGATTTTTGTAGATGTAATAATAGGGATGATTCTGTGGATTGATTGAATTTTAAGAAGAAATAGATTAAACTAAATTTGTTATATCGTGTGAGGAAATAGAGGGGGAAATTTTTTAAGGTATTAATTTTAGTTATATATATGACTTGTTTTGCTATGATTGATTACCCTTTCACCACGGTGTTTTCCTGAGCACTTTGATGTAAAAATTAAAAAAACCAATAAATGTGTATTAAAAAAAAGCAAAGATAAAATTCAAGATAGACACTTTTGATCAGCTACGATCAAAAGCATTTTGGAATAAAGGAGTTTTAACTTGTTATTAAATTGTAGCACTATCAGGACTGCATGGACTTCTGAATATTATGTATGTTGTCTTTTGCTCCTAAAAGAAATGAAAAATGTGAATGTTACAAACAGGGACCAGAGACAGAACATTGCTGAGATAGTAGAAGATCATATATGTATGTGCCAGATATAACAACTTACATGTAATGATGTTTTGGATAAAATTTTGAACTCATACACTTAATTAAATGGCAGAAAGATCTATATTGGGGGTATGGTGGGAGGAAGAACTTAACTTGTAACTAACTTAATCAAAACATTACAATAAAAGTCTGGGGGAAAAGAAAGAAATCAAAAGTGATGCCACTTATTGATGGCAGTCCTAGTTGCCATCATTAAGAGAAGACCACATGAGTCATTTAGCGAGGATCTCCAATGATTGTGACTTTTGATTTTCTACAAGTTTGCTTGTAGAAAGCCAGCAGGGAACATGATAAATCATAATCATATGATTGTGGCTTGCTATGACATTATGAGCCAACTACCAAGCACCTGAATCATGTGTTCAGGAAGATACTATGAGTGCTGAAACTCTGAGGACCAGTCAAAGAATTGGTAGAATTGTACTTGTTCAGTACAATCATACTGTTTGAACAGTCACTGAAAGATTGGTTGTTAAATGGGGATCTCTTTACTTCATAAATTCTATCAGTATCTTCTAAAATGAATTAAAGTTGGGGAGTTTTCTCCTTGTTCCAATGGCTTGTATCATAGCATGCATTGCTATTTGTGTGTGAAATGATTTGGTCAATGGCACCTTGACTGAGTTTTAAGTCTTTAGAAAAATGTTCATACATTAAAGCAGGCATGTCAAACTGCCGACGTCATGTGACGTCACGAGTTTGACATGCCGGCATTAAAGTGCCAGTCTGAAAGTCAGTGAGTATTGTAGGTGATCCTAGTAGTAGGATGCTTAGTAGAAATGTGATCTATTTGGAGAGAAATTGGTTATTGGCAGACTCAAAAAGTTAAATAACAGGAAATGAATATTAATATAACCTTACAGAAATCTCCAACTCTCTTTCTATGTGTCTGTTTGTATTCTCTTTACGTGAATGGCCTAATAGTTGTAAAACATGTCCCTTCTTCACTTATATTATTAATTTGAAACTCTCAGCCATGAATTCTATCCATCACTGATATGGTATTGCACTTCACCATGCTGGAACCACAGTAGAAATTGGATGTGCCTCCTATAAGATAGTGTAGATCTTCCCATAAGAAGTTATGGTGATCAGCTTCAGATTGTGCCAGTTGTCTGCTGTACACAAGCATGGGAGGAATTTCTGGATGCATTGTTGTTGAGGAATCACTGGCACCAATATAATGATCATGTGTTGTCTCTGTTTTCTTACAGGTGTTGGTGGCAATCTGGTGGCTGTCCAGGCTAGCCGCATCTCCACTTATCTCCATATGAGTGGGGTGCCTGGAGAGAATTCAGGAATAGCCCCCCGCAAGTGTCCAAGTCCCTGTAGCACCTTCTTCAGTTCAGGTAGCTTTATGAAACATGCTTTGTTTTGAATACTTCCCTTTGAATCATAATATTTTAAAATCCTCTTGCCCAAGCCCTGTCATGCTGCTTCATTGGGGGGAGGAGAAGGCGAGGAAGGAAGGAAGGAAGGAAGGAAGGAAGGAAGGAAGGAAGGAAGGAAGGAAGGAAGGAAGGAAGGAAGGAAGGAAGGAAGGAAGGAAGGAAGGAGCGAGCATATGCCGAGATATACAATCCCAGCAGGGACACTGAAAGTCTGAAGAGCATCCTGCTGCTCAACTAAAGCAAGCAGGCCTCAGTATTGGAAGCAATGATATGGAAAGATTCTGGAGAGAGAAGATTAATAAAACAGCTAAAACATCATTTCATACTGTGTGACAAAAAAAACCCATGGATAGAAAATACAAAAATATTGACAATATAGTGCAAGATGATGAGATCCTCAGGTTGGAGGCATTCAGCATGCTACTGAGGAAGTGTTTCAGACTTTTTTAAAGTAGTAATGGTGTTTATGTCATGGCTAGATTAAAGCCTTTGGGACATCTAGTTGCTGATGTTGTCATGTAAGAAATGAAGTTAGAATTACAGTGTGAACATGGAAAGTAAGAAACATGAACATGGGACAGTTCAACACAGTGAAAGATGAAATGAATCAACAACACTGGCATCTTAGGCATTAGCAAGTTGAGATGGATTGGAATTGAGCCCTTTAGTCAAAAGATCACACTGATTAGTATACAAGATATGAAAAACAAAAAAGGAACAATGTTGCTTTTATAGTTAGCAAGGACATAGCAAGAATAGTACTTGGCTACAATAGAATGCAGTGTCTTTAAACCGAATGTCTTTAAACCCAATTGAGTAAATCTAATTTAAATCCAATTAACTAAGATTAAGTGCTATAGGTGACCAGCATATTTATGAATGAAGAAGGAAGACTTGATGTTGTGGAATGTGTCTATGAAAGGGGAGGCAATACAATGGATTACACTAACACAGCAGTTCCTAGGAAGGAGGGAGCATATTCGGGGGGGCGGGGGAGAGAAGAAACAGCATAATCCAGAGCTGGATCATGGGAAGAGGAAGAGATTTAGGATAGCCATTCCCTAAAATCGCCCATTAGGTTATGATAGTATAGGTTTAGTTTGTTAAGAGTCGATCTCTATGGAGTCAGCAAATAAAGAACTGAACTTTGCCTGAATTGTTTTTCATTGTTCTTGTGCTAAGCTTGACACTTGATGCCGTTTTTTGGAAGCATAACATCCAATTCTTACAGAACTATTTGGATAATAGCGGCATAGGTTTTAGTTGTAGAGTTCAATGAAATATATTACAGTGTCATATTGCAATGGTAGGATATAATGTTCTTTTTAGTATACAATTCTGACAAATAGCCTCAACAACGAATGTACGTTTTCCAATTTACAGTTAAAACCA
This sequence comes from Crotalus tigris, assembly GCF_016545835.1. NCBI lineage: Eukaryota > Metazoa > Chordata > Lepidosauria > Squamata > Viperidae > Crotalus > Crotalus tigris. The sequence continues at coordinate 318,581 of NW_024098363.1, forward strand.
CATAGAAAAGTTTCCTTTCATATGTAGTATATGTCAATTTAAATCTTTATCCATCTCGCCAGCAGATGTGAATTCCCGGTCTGCTCGGGTGCTTTTCCTTCTGGTTGTGCCAGGTCATTTGGTTTTCCTTTACACCATCAGCTCCATGCAGGGAGGTCACACTACCCTCACTCTGATATTTATAGTTTTCTACATGACCGCAGCACTTCTCCAGGTAAGAATTGTCATCAGTTGCCTGGCTTATCTTGTCAGTGGGGATAAAGACAAGATAAGTTATTTTGAAAAAGGGGTCTTTTTTAACATGATTTGGTTAAAACAAAAGTGGGTAACTTTTGACTCAGGAGCCAGATTTTCTCCCCCTGCCGTGTCAGAGCGGGCCCAAATGTTTCTGACATATTTTCACACACATGGGCAAAGGGGACTTTTAACAGTTCTACTCACTTGGGAGAGATATGGATAACTAGAAGGGCAATTTTTTCCCCAAAAAATTATATTTATACATTTTCCTGGGTTCATGATAGCATCCTTCTCAGACTCTTTTTTTTTTTTAATTTTATTTAGGGTTTCAAGAAATTCAGATTTCACTGTTTAGTTCTTTGGCAACATAGTTTGTATTGCAGCCATTATACTGCAGAGTAAAAAAGAGAATTTATGTAGTAGTATAGTTATAGCATTGAAGTCCACGTTCACCTATGAAACTCACTGAATTAATTTGGACCAGATGCTGTTCTTCAGCAACTGCATATGTGTACCTTGGGTACACCTTGTGTACTGTTAAGGGAAGAAGTACTGTTTGCAACATCTTAAGCTCTTAAGAGGCAAGATTTATACCTTAACTAAAACACATACAGACATAAAATAGCAAAACTTGCTTGGAATAAATTAAGATAATTTGTATTGCATATGAGAACCAGTTTGGGCTAGTGGCTAAAAAGGCTAGAAAGTGGAAGCGTGTGAGTGCAAGTCCAACCTTAGCCATGAAAGCCAGCTGGGTGACTTAGGGCCCGTCACTCAGTCTCAGATCAACCCACCTCACAGAATAGTAGTTATGGGGAAAACAGAAGAAAAGTGTGTTGGGTATGTTCGCTAGCTTGAGTTATTTGCAAACAAACTAAAGAAAGTTGAATTGCCAGAAAAGAGCTAAAGTATATTAGTACAATCTGAAGTTGTGTGGCTTAAGCTTAGAAGTGCCATGCAATAAAACTACAATCACATTTTAAAGGAGTAATTTATTCAGAGGTGCTAATATTCCTTATATAAGATAACTGCATATCTCATGTGATACAATACTAGCTTTGAAGTTGAATATATGTGAGAGATTAGAAGTAGAGCTGTATACTTCTCTGAACTGAAAGTATTTTCCCCTTTTGTATTCAAGTTTCCATAGCCATGTGGTAGTGAGAATTAGATTGCCTGCAGGGAGAAAGGGATGTGAAGCACGCAGTGCAATCTTACATAAATTGCTTCTCTCTTTGATCATGCCTTCCTCTGTCTACCTGATAGTAAACTGCCACATCAGATAGAATAGATAATGCGCAATGGGTGCTGGGAAGGCCAGTTGCTTGGAACTGTCCCAGTAGGATCTTGGCTTTGCATGATTCTTCATCAACATTGGGAGGACAGGGCTTTTATCCCAGGATCAAAACAGAGATATGGCTAATAAATACAGCTCATCCTGGGACTCTGTTCTGTTTGCATTTGAAAAATTGGAACAATGAGCTGTAGCCTGTTCCGGGGACACAATATAATTTTAGGGCACTACTGTTGATTTCTGTATCAATTGCCTGTAAGGATTAGGACTTTAAGAGTGTAATAGCAACTTTTAGAAAGTGTCTTCCGAAGTGCAATAGCAAGTTGAATACAACTATTGCCATCTCACAGCATGTATCTATTTATAGAATGTTTATTCTTCCAAAAAATATTTCTCCTCAAGGTATTAGGTACAATAGGTGAAAAAATATTAGCTCCATCCTGCAGGCTTACAACCACAAAACATGATGCAAAAAGAAAAAAAATAAGAGGAAAAATTAAAACAATTTATCTCTGTGATAAAATAATAATAAAAAAAGAAATACAAGAAATACAGACATCTTTGTCATCTAGGAGGTAACATCTGAAGTTGGGCTTTCCTTCAAAGAGCAGATCTCTCTGTCTACAATTTCATCTACTGTACAATACTCTTTATTGTAGCATTATATATCAATGAATAGCAGTAAGAAGTTATGTAAAATAACTCAAAATATCTCTCTCGAAGTTTATCAATGATACAAGCATTGGAGAGGGGGACTTAAGGCACCCAATTTGAAATTATATTATGATGCAGCCGCCCTAACTTGGTTAAGTGATTGGCTTAATTTAACAAATATGGATATTCTTTTTTTGGAAGGTTGGGATTTAATATATGGTTGGCATGCATATTTAATTTTTAATAAGAAAGTTGATCGGACTTTTAAATCACATATTTTGAGGAATGCCTTACTTCGTGTTTGGAAGAAGTATTATTATAGATTAAATTATAAAATACCTATCTGGGGGATTCCCAGACATGCAATTGAGGGAACCTCTAAGGGGACAAATTTTGATAAAATTTCATATAAAGAATTGTTAATTTGTTCTGGTTCGAATTGGCATTTGAAATCCCTAGATGTATTAAGGCAGCAAAATATTCTACAGTCATGGTTTCAATATTTACAAATAATGGATAGATGGACTGTAGACAAGAAAGAGGGAATAACACTAGAAGATAGACAATTGGTTATTCAGATTAAAAACCAAGGTCCGGCTCATATAAAAAGAATATATAATGTTTTATTAGAGTTAGATTCGGAAACAGAATTGGTTAAAGATTGTATGATTAAATGGGCTCAGAATATACAGGAGCCGATCTCATTGGATTTATGGGAGATAATTTGGATAAAGAAATGTTAAATTTACACAAGCTCAAAATTTGAGAGAAAATTTTTATAAAATGTTTTATAGATGGCATTTAGATCCTAAAAAATTATCTTGTATGTATTCCAACATACAGCCCAAATGTTGGAGATGTGGCAATAATGATGCGACATACTTTCATATTTGGTGGAATTGTAAAAAAGTAAAGGCTTTTTGGATTATGATTTGGTGGAACATTCAAAAGATTTTTAGAAAGAAGATAAAGTTTACTCCTCAACTATTTTTACTTGGTATTTTTGTTGACTTAAATGAAAAAGAAACTACTTTGATGTTGAATTTATTAACTGCAGCAAGGTTACTAGTAGGTCTATATTGGAAGAAAGATTCTTTGCCTACTTTAGAAGAATGGATATTTAAAGTATCTAGTTTTGCAGAAATGGCAAAAATTTCTGCTTATTTAAAGGATCATACACAAGAAAGATATATTACTGTATGGGGAAGGTGGATAGATTATATTCAGAAAAAATATGGAATTAAAAAGTTTTATTTATTTTATGAATGAATATCAAATATTATAGAGAATTGTTTTATAAGTTATGGAGTTAAAGGTTAATTATGATATTTTTTTTTCTTTCTCTTTTTTTTTCTTTTTTTTTAATTATTATAATTTTCTTTTTCTTTTTTTTTCTTAACCCTGTATTCTGCTCTGGGAAGTGAAGGGAGGGGGGGTGGGGGTGGGAGGGAGGGTAAGGGGGGGGTTCTCTATTTTAAAATTTTATTGTATTTTTATAAATGATTGTATGTTTTAAAAAAAATAAAAATTTTCAATAAAAAAAAAATGATACAAGCATTGGATGCATTTTTATAAATCAGCAGCCATGAGTCCAGAAGGGACCCCCAGATCACACACCCATCTAGCATGGAAAATCCCCAGAATCAAGCGGTGCAAAAACCTTTTGTAGTGTATGATACAATTATTTTTTTAAAAATATGACTGATAAAAACAAGTTAAACCAGTACGATTAAAAGTTTTGAAAAAAATATGCATTTCTTCCTAAAATATAGTAAAGTAAGAAATGCATAGTACAGTATAAACTATATACTATTATTCTAGTATAGTAATTATTTATTTCATAATGTTGCCCTTCACCAGAGAAGACAGAAGTAATCATTAATGGCATCCATTATGCATTGAGGGATCTACAAGATGTTTTCCCACTGTTGAAGTAACGTAGAGGAGTATAGGAAGTAGTCTTTACATCTGCCTTGGTGTTTTGACCTAGTCATTGCTAATATGACCATTACGCTTGTGCCTTTCAGGTTCTCATTCTTCTTTACATTGCTGACTGGATGGTTCATTGGATGTGGGGCCGAGGTCTGGACCCGGACAACTTTTCTATACCTTATTTGACAGCACTGGGTGACTTGCTTGGAACAGGTCTCCTGGCACTCAGCTTCCACATCCTCTGGCTAATTGGGGATCGGGATACTGATGTTGGAGACTAACAGCACTCTTCCTCAGCTTCTTCAGTCCTCAGTTCATCTCCTTCAGTCACATTCCCCTGCCCCCACAAAGTCGTTCTTTGGGACTTTAACTTTGATACTAGATTCTCATTATTTTCAATGGGAATTTTATGTGGTTTATATTTCAAGCCAAGTGTGTACAGGAGAATTAGTTTTAAGAAGGACAAAAGAAGAAGAAAATGTATAAAGACAATCACCAAGTGCAATTTCAAAATGGTTAACTATTTATATATAATAGAGAAAATAGAGAAAAATGGAACAAAATTTTTTAAAAACATCCACCTTTCACCATCTGTACCCACTTAAGGCATAAGTGAGTGTTTTTCCAGCTTGGCAACTTCTGGACTTCAGTTCCCAGAATTCTCCAGCCAATATGCTAGCCAGAGAATTCTGGGAGTTAAAGTCCACACATCTTAAAATTATCAAGTTTGAAAAACACCACACTAGATATACAAGGCTATCACTTGTGTGTAATATATGTGTATGTGAATAGTTAAGATGCAGCTGGTAACTGGTGTTTTTAAACTAGGCTCATATTTTTCATCAGTTACTACAGCTGGTACCAAGTAGCAACAAACAGATCAAGTGTTTTGGACACACACATACCCCTCCTTGCTTATCCTTGATAGTATAATAAATCTAACTGACCAAAAGACAGGTAACAGATCAAGAGTTTTGGACACACACATACCCCTCCTTGCTTATCATTGATAGTATAATAAATCTAACTGACCAAAAGACAGGTCTTTATGGATCTGAAAACTTTCAATATATGGGATTGAGACACTTAATGTTTTGATGCAAAATCCTGATATTACAATTGAAGGCAACTATAGGTGTTTAGCACTTCTTCAAATCTACAGAATAAAATTAGTTTGTGGAATGTTTTCCAGAGTAGATCTGATGCATTGTAACATCAAGATGGAGTTGGTTCATTTCAAAAGCCTCAGATGAAATATAATTAGAAATGAAAGCTCCTTACACACATATATTTCATAGTCTTTATCTGAAGTTTAGACTTGTATACAAACATTATCTTTGTATAGTATAGTTATAAAAACTGGCAGGTACTATCTACATGGTAGCGAGATCCAAGATTTTCAACATAGGTTCTGTCTTCTAGGTCAAATGTCAGAACATCTGTAATATTGCAACAAATAGATAAATGCTATTATGAATCTGAAGAAATGGCATTTATTTTATCATTTTTTCATGAAAAATGAGACATTGAGTGTCTTAGAAGTGTAAAAACCAGATTGAAATCAGATCATTTGGATGTTTTGGATAGCAATTGAATCTGTGGAAGCAACAAAATATCAGGTTCTGTAAGTAGGGAGTTTTTGTATGAAATACACTCTTCTTACTATAGAGGTATTTAGAATTTATCTTCTCACTATGTTGCTTGTATAAATAGAGTTTGAGCATAAGTAACTCAAAATATTTAAATAGGGAATGCCAAATTAGTTGCATAAAACAAAATGTGAAAGGGGGATCTTTCATTTTATTCAAGAATGGAAATTAAGATTCTGTGCTATCCCATAGACAGTGGAGGCCTATTTTGCTGAATGTTATTTGTTACTGAACTCAACAATATAACCAAAATTGCTGGGACACCTACCTCTTTTGTATATGACTCACTACTCATATACATTTCCTCAACGCCGAACTCCATTAAAGATTGTTTGGCTTTTCTATAATCAAAAGATTGTTCTTGTTCTCTTGTTTTGGCTTTTCTATAATCAAAAGATTGTTTTTGAATGCTTGATTTAATTACCAATAAAGCTGAAGTAAGGAGGGATGGACCAGTGTTGACCTTTGAAAATGCTGTGTCCTAGCTTTGATTTACTATCTTCAAAATGCATTGGGTTACCACATATGGATTGCAGAAATCCAGAACCACCAGATGGCAACAAAATTTAAACATTTTAGCATTTTTTTCCCCTGTTTTCTTGTGGTTGCCTGGGAGGTTGCAATCCTAAACTTGCTCAAGTAATGAAACTGAATGCTTGTGACTTTCAGAAAAGTGTTGAGTTTGTTTTGCTGGAAACAAGCTGTTATCTGGAATGTAACAGCAGCTTTCCTGCAAGTTTTCCTTAAAAACAATGTGGTTGCTATTTACCAAAATTAAAATTCGGACTGGAAGTGAATATATTGTGTTCAATATATTCCACAGGAGCTTATGTAGACTGCAACTATTTTTAGGATAATCCTGTGACCTACTTTATTTTACAACCTGGGTGCTGCCATAATCATATTTTAATATGTCATCAGGGGAGACTTCAAATTCATGTTGCAATTGTTTGTGAGTTAATCCTTCTGTGTGCATGATGCCTTTAGTAATTTGGAAGTAATGGATATGGCTGAAGATGTTCTTGCCTGCCCTCTGTGAATACAAGTATTTATATGGTGAGGTTTCTTCAGATTTCAGTAGATGCCAATGCTTAGTTTCTTTTTAAGAAATGGATTTTTCCCAAGTAAGTTACTAATTACTTTCAAAAAAAAGTCTACATTAAGCATTGTCCTAAGCTCTTTAAAGAACTTTCATCTGCCTTATCTAAATGTCCAGTTCGATGCATTTATTTTAATCTAACAGTCTAAGCATTTTTCTTATATATGTATATAATACCACATAAGCATTTTTTTCATTGTGTTTATCTGATTAATATCTATGTCACTAAATCTCATTAATGGATATATATCTCCTAGTTAAATTTAGTCTTTCATCCAGGAGCTGAAATGTTTGTGCTGCTTGGGTGAGATCCCTGGATTTTATTGCCTTGAAAGTGGTAAGGTGGGAAGCAAAGTGCAAGTATATGAACAGAATGATGTAAAAAAAATAATTTTATACTCACAAGTTGCACTCAAATGCATGTATATTTAAACTTGGCTGCAAATGAAAATTAAGCTTTTGGTTTATACCTTTATTCAACAAAGAAAACAAATTCCTTATTTATAGTTGCTGTAATTGAATTGACAAATGCCAATTTAACTGATAAATTATATTTGGTAAAATAAATATTTACATTTATTTATATGGTTTTTGGTCCTTCATTTTTATCAACAATTGGTAGCTGACATTTTAGCTGATGTTTGTATTAATAAGCAAAAAAAGACTACGCCACATTGGTTTCCTTCAGTTTTATTCATTGGCTCCTTTGTCTTTTATTTCCAAGCTATGTGCTCATTTTAGGGATTCTTTAAAGAAGGAGACACATGTGAGCATTATTTAACACCTAAGAAAAATACACTTTATCTAAATTAACTTACATAGCTTAGATTATGTCCCTCTGCTCAGGGTGTGATTATGTACATGAAGTCAGTGTCAGCTCTTAAAAACCACATTCATAGATCTGTCCAACCAGGTCTCCAAATTCACCTTGCTGCTGATCACTCTCTTCTCTTTCCACTTTTCCTAGCATTATGGACTTTTCAAGAGAATTGGGTCTTCACATAATGAGTCCAAAATGTAATACTTAAGAGTTTGGTCATTTGTGTCTCAACTCTGGATTGATTTGTTCTACAGTCCATTTGTTTGTTTTCTTAGCTATCCATGTTATTCTCAGGAGTCTTCTTCAATACTAAAGTTCAGAAGTATCAATATTCTTTTTAGTCTGCTTATTCAAGGCCCAATTTTTGGACCTGTCACAGTGATGGCAGTAGCAGAGGTGGGCAGGCTTTAATGAATGGTTCTCGGTATCCAGGAAATTCTTTGATTAATGTTCCTAGTAGGTTAAGAACAAACGGTTGTTTTATTATTACTACTGTTCTTTATCATTTTGATTTCATCAACTCCCTTCGTTGGTTTTCCAGAAACTCTAAAAACCTAGTAGTTTTGGAAGCTTTTTTCTATATATTTGTTTTTTCCTCCTTTGCTTTTGCTGTTGTGTCTAAGTTTTTAGAGGACCAGCACAGTTATGGCCAGTTATAATTTGTTGGATTAAGCTAACCATGGATAATTTTGCTTATATACACTGTAAGCTGATAGTTGTTTTGATTGTGGCAAGGTAGAAGTATGATAATTACGGAAAAAAATTAAATGTACATCCCCCTTTGATCAGGCTGTAATCATTGTAACCTAAATAAAAGAGGAAAATACAAACAATAGTATCAATGTGATGTGTTGTGAGAAAAGAAGGTTTATCAAAAAACAGTCAACATGGCTGTGAATGAAAGTAGGATTAATGCAAAATGAGAGTTGATGTCAGGAGAAGTTTTTAAAAAATATGCCAGTCAATGGGGTACTTAAGGGGGGAAAGATGAATAAGGACGAAGCAGTACATGGATGGGGTGACAACAAGAAAACTGTAGATTGCCAAGATAGAAAGGATATAGGTTGCCAGCTTAGAAAGATACCCAGAGTATAATTAATAATGTTGATATAAAATAGGGTTACTGGACATTGGGCAACAGGGATATGACTTCCTTTTTGTCCTGGTATGCAGGCATAGCCTTAAAATGAAACATTATCCATCTTTTTGTGTCTCTCTTCCTGAGAAGCTTTTTTCTGAGGTGCTTCCCTAATAACTTCTAACTGCAAATTAACAAACTCCACTCTTCATTAGTTGATTAGTATCCTGCAGCCAGTTTGCCCTGTTTGAAATCCAGCAATTGACCTTAATCAGTTACACCTGAAGGCTTTTTTTTGCCTCTTAATCTGACATAGCACATTCCTGCCCTTGCAAAACCAAAAGTGTTACAGGAGAAAATATTTTTATGTGTAGGCCAAAGTACATTTTTGAGTTTTTCATTGCAAATTTTGTGATAGGTGTCAAGAAAACAGTTAATGTGCCCTCTCATTCTCTTCCCTAGCCCCCATTTTTCCTCCTTTTCAATTGTCTGGATTCTCCTTTGATGTTCATTTATTTAGTAACCATAATGTAAAACAATATTGGATTTCTTATTTTGTGTCTTTAATTTCACATGCCATTTCTCTCTGTAGAACGTTGCAGACCCGAAAGGGAATTAGAGGTTGCCTATAAACCTTAGGCACATATGTATTTTATATGCTCCCCCTTTTTTCAAGGGGTGACATGGAAAATCAGCGTTTTCCCATTTAAATCCATTTTCAGTTCGCTTTTCTTACACCCATATTTATCCATTTCATACGACAAGAAAAGCACAGAGAGCAATTAATCTTTGAAAAACGCTGGAGGGCACGATTTTAAACTACTTCGACTTAACACCAAACACTTGCTACAGCGCCCGCCGGCGTAGATTAAAGTACTATAACCAAGTAATCAAGACTCACTCCCCAAATGCATGTCGGGTAATGTAGTTTGGGGCTTTAAAGGGGCAGAGCTGCCTCCAGGTTCTCTCACATGACAGAAAGGCGAATGCGGAAAAGAATTGGCGAACAAAGTCGGCAGCCGTGCGAGAGAAGGAAGTGCGCGCGGAACTCCTCTGTAAGTTTTGCATGCCTACCCGGTAAAAGTGCTTTGGTGCTTCATCTGGTACGGTTGTGTCGCTTTTAGTGCTTCATCATTTAGTGCTTGTTTCTTTCTTAGAAAGGAAGGTAGGGCGGACGAGCCTTTCGCTTGAATTCCTATTGCAGCACCGCCAATATTCATATGACTGAAACAACGCTTCTGGGAGTGGTATATTTGGTTTCCTTGCCCTTAAATTAAGGGTGTGCTTGCTCGGAAAAAGGTATCTTTGCAGCCGGAAAGACAAGTGAGTTCCCTGTATTAACAGAAACCACGATTGAACGTACGCGTGTTTTTTTTTTCCCTCTGTAAATAATTGTACTTTGGTTTTGTTTTTTTCCTTCACGTGGTTGACCCCTCAGGAAAGGGAAGAAGAGGCAGCACCCGCTTCTTTTAATTGGGTTTGGTGTCCAGTCATGGTGGGCCATCATGACCATATGTTCAAAGTCTTAATTATTGGTGATGCCACAGTTGGGAAGACATCGTTAGTTCAGCGATATGCTAATGATAGTTTCAACAAGCACTACAAGTCTACGGTAGGAGGTGAGTCTTCTGTATTTTTCTCAGGACTCCGCAAGAAAATTACAGTAACACATAAAAAATATCTGGAGGGGAGGCAGTGGCAGGGATGGGCTTTAATGTACAGTGTTGTTCTTGTGTACTAAATTCTTCCCCAATTGCAAAGATTTATCTGCCGTAAAGACTTGCATTGAAACTTTTCTGCAAGAGAAGTTACCCCTGCAGATACTACCTTATAATTCCTGTTTATCTGTTTGTACCAGAATACTTAGTTCCTCTTTGTTGCGGAATTTCCATCCTTGATATGAAACCCTACTTTTCCTCACTTTGGCAATTACAATGTTGCTAAAGTATTATAGTGAAATGTGACCACGCTTACTCATAGTTTGTGGTCGGTTGTTAAATAATTAGTCTGCTTCATAAGCTCTGATTGTGCAATGTTTTATTGCTGTAAAAAAGATAAACTAAATCAAACATAGTTTTCCATGTTAAGATGGGCTATCTGCTCTGTTCTTCTAATTTCATTTCTTTTCTGATTAACCTGAATTACATGTTTTCTTAAAATCTATAATTCAGAGCAATCTATTACATCTAAAGAATCTCAGTATATGATCTCAAAATGTACTGTTGTCAGTTCCATTCAATCCAGCATAAATCATAAATCCCATAAATGAACAGGTTGCACACTTTTTAAATATCCACTGATATACATATATTTTTGTATTAAAATAGTCTCTTTTTCAAGACTACTTTTAGATAAATTATTCTTTTTTTACAGGTAATGAAAATAAGTAAAAACTCTACATCATTAATGCTAAATATGTATATAGGACATCTAAATGTGGGTGCACATATTGAATGAAACAAGGCATTAATTATTTTTAAAATTCATTATTTAGGCATCATCAGTATCCAGTGATTTATGTGTAATCTTTACTGCCAAGAATATGTGATAATTTATACCAAAGATGCATAATTTGGAGCTAGTTCTGAGATTTCTGAAAGTGACTATCAAATTAGAATTTTTAATGTGATTGAGTGTTTTGTTTTTTTTAATGTAGATGCAAATGAAATCAAATTTAGTTTCTGACCAGATTCGTGTGCTGGTCAGTAACGCACATGAGTGTATTCCTGGGAGGCTGTAACTCAAAACGCAAAGTGAAATCTTTGCCCTGAAGACAGTTTTTAACACCCGCCCCAGACCTATATCAATGGTGTAATCATAGCTGCTGACCAGCTTTTCTGTAGTTACAGCACAAGGCTAGAGAAGTGAGTTCTGGCCTGCCTAAGGCACAAAGCCAGCTGTGTGACATTGGGCTAGTCATTGCTCTGAGCAGTGAAGAAACCAAGCCACTTCTGAAATCTTGCCAATAAAATTGCAGGGACAATAAATACATCCCCACAATACACCAATACATCCCATACTTGGATATGTATCATACATTCTACAATCAGTTTCTTCTGAGATATTCTGGACTGGCCAGACAATCACCAGGAATCTACATTGACTTGAAGGCTAGCTAAATACATACAGTGCATATATACACTTACATTCTGGGTTCTCTGTCTCCATCCAACCCATTTTATTTATAATTCTTTGTCTTTGGTCCAGATTAGAATAGAGCTGGAAGGGACCTTGGAGGTCTTCTAGTTCAGCCCCCTGCTCAAGCAGGGGAATCTATACCATCTCAGAAAAGTGACTGTCTAGCATCTTCTTAAAAATCTCCAGTGATGGAGCACCCACGATTTCTGGAGGCAAGCTATTCCACTGGTTAATTGTCCTCACTGTCAGGAAGTTTCTCCTTAATTCTAGGTTGCTTCTCTTTTTGATCAGTTTTCAACCATTACTTTTTAAATCTCCCAAATTCCTTTGTTGAAACTGTTGTTTGTGCCACAGAATTGCTGTACAAGAGGAATTTCAGAGATCAGTAAAAAAGAGCACCACTGAAGACATGATAACGGGCCCAGTTTCATTCCTGAAATAGATACTAATCAATTAAAATGGAGGTGCTTTGCAGATCGTAGGAATTTTTTGTTCTCAGACTGCCTTGGACTTGAAACATTGGATTTAAATAATAGTCATTGCTCAGTTTAGGTGTTGCTTCCCTTTCATTATGGGGGAAAATGCAGGATGTTAGTGGGCATCCTAAAAGTGTATTTCCTGCAGTGAAATATGTTTGTTTTAATCTGTGAAAGGGAAAAGATCACAGAAATTTATGACTCAGGTAGAGTTGGCTTTGTAATTGGCTTTGAGAACATGTAGGTGCTCTTGCAAAATGGTGAATGATCCCCTCACAAAATAGTTGCTATGAAATCTTCTGAGTTCCAGTGCATTGATTGATTTAGTAAATTTGTGGGCTGCACATCTCATACAGGACTCTGGACAGTATAGAGTTAAAATTGAATAAAGCGAGTAAAAATAAAGTTTTTTTTAAAAAAAATGCCAGAATACTATGCCTACACTATTTTGTTAATATAACCTTAAAAGTAGAATTAGTTAATTTGAGAGTGCTTCCTGACTGAACTATCTTGCAAGGCTGACATAAATCTTGCAAGACAGAAAATATTTCTCACCTCTTTTTTTAGTCTCTGGAAAACTAGAGAGGATCCCTTCCCATGCTTTCCCCCCACCTGCACACAGAGCTGCTTCTTATCAGCCCGTTACCTATGGTACAGGTCTTCATCCGTCTCCCAAGATCATTCCCACAGATGACTACATACAGATAGGGATAGTAAAGAGGTGTGATCCAGGTTAAAACAGTTCTTTACATTTATATTATGATCAGCTATTTCTTATCAAAGAAGTTAACTGTACCCCTCACATACGCATGTGATAGAGCCCATCTCCTGGCTGCGTTAACGATTGGATTGTGCTATGTGTTTTATTTTTATTTGTTTTTATATTGTTTATTTTATGTGTCTTATTTATTTTATTGCAACCCACTGTCATGTTATGTGGGAATGATCTTGGGAGATTGGGCAAAGAAACACAACAAAGGAAATGGCCTGATAAAAGGCAGCTGAGCCTTCAGAAGGAATGTGAGTGGGGCAAGAGGCTTAGAAGAGACCCTCCTAATTTCTTGGATTGTAAAGGAGACAGAGGTGTACAGTACTTTCAGACTTGCAAGTTTCTTTAATGAAGCTTTATAGCAAACTAGAATTAGCTCATCTGTGTGGTCTTAACTTGCAAGGCTGGCAGCTACCTACAGCCACACAAAAGTGAGGTGAGTATTTATATAAATCAAACACATAAATAATGTATATAAACGTTTAGCACACTTTGGGGGGAAAAGTATAGATTTTCTCCAGGAACATTCAGACGGCTTGTTCAATCCTTCCTTCCTACTTACTCATCTGCCCTTCCTTACCTAATTGGAGGTAGCATACTTCTGAATAAAATTGTGGTTCTGTAGTAGAATATATCTAAAATTTACTTGTCTTATATGATGATAGTCATGACAGTTGACATAATGAGTCACAGCTGCTCATCTAAGTTTTTCTGGAAAAATTCAAGTGTTAACATTTAAGTAGAAGACTTATTTAATCACTCATAGAAACAATGGTGCTTCAAGCAGATAAGGTTGCGTTGGTACACTTATTGTGTACTAATGGAGGAAGAATGTTGCAAGAAGTTGTCTTGAGAAACATGCAGCTTTTATCTCAAAATAAATAACAAATATGTGCTGCTGCCAAAAATTGGGGTCATTTTGAAATTTATTCCATTTAAGATCAGTGCTGGTAGAGATCATAATGCATATGACATTCAAATTGTTTCTATATGGTGTGCACATCCCTTCAAGTTAAAATTGCTTAATATACTTCATCAATTTTGAGAATCTAATGGCTGTCCTGCCTGCAGTGAACAGTGCCCATGCTGTTTAAAGGAAATACAGTTGGGGCTGTTTGTTTTCACTGTTCTTCAGTGTAATTTACAAAAGTTTTCCCCATGAAGTCGGAAGTGCTGTGGCTCATGCAATAGACAACGTATTTTATAGTACCAGTATCTGTACACACTGGGTAATCGGCATTGATGCGAAGTGTGAAAGAAAGTACTGTAAGCAGTAAGTGGCATGCTTTTTCCTCTCTCATTTTCTGTGTTTGCTTTTAGTGGATTTTGCTCTGAAGGTGGTGCAATGGTCAGAGTCTGAGACAGTGAGGTTACAGCTATGGGACATTGCTGGTGAGTTTCAAAAAGTTACCTGCCCTTTTTTTTTTTTTTTTTGGCTTCTCAGCCTTTTTTTAGAGTAGTAGTACTTACCTTATTTGTTCAGCTCTCTTAAACAACTTAACAATTAAGCTATACTATAAGGCAGGGCTTTTCAACCCGTGGTAGCGAGTTGGCACCTGGCAGGTGGTACGCATACGACAGTTTGAAAAGCACTGTAAAAAAAAAAGTGTAAAAAAAAGTGTAAAAGTAGATGAGCTGAAGTGGCGGCAGCGCCAGAGAGGCCTGAAGGGGGAGAGTCAACTGGAGCTGCTGTGTTGCTGGGACTCTGCTGAAAGCTCAGGATTGATGCACGCGGCAGCTGCACACAGTCTTTGGGCACAGATTCAGGTGGAGCTGCAATATTGCTAGGGCTCTGCTGAGAGCTCACGATCAGTGTGTGCCGCTCCAGCTGATCGGCGCTTCCAGCGCACCAGGAAGAGAAATGGAGGAGGAGGAGGGAGAGAGAAGAGAGGCTATAAAAGAAGGAGGAGGGGGGGAGAGAAGAGAGGATATAAAAGAAGGAGTTAAACCAGGACTTCCCCCCCTTTTTTTTTACGGTTTGTAACATATTATTACATTATAGAATAAAATACAGAAATACAAAAGCAAAGAGTAGTACACAGTGGGGAGGAAAAAGGGAATGAAAAATGAGGGGGAGAAGGGAAAAAGAAAAAAGGCATTGACTTCCAACTTTTTCTGTTGCAATAGAATGAAGCATTAACATTGAACCCCAACTTTTTCCTTATTCATAATAGTATAATCATTTCTATAACAACAAATCAATCTAATCCAGTGGTTCTCAACCTATGGGTCGGGACCCCATTTGGGGTCGAATGACCATTTCACGGGGGTCGCCAAACAAGGTTGTCCACCATTTTTCCCCCTTTGGCCACGCCCCTGACACCCGGTGATGTATAAGTGGTTGGGGGTCACCACAACATGGGGAACTGTATTATGGGGTCGCGGCATTAAAAAGGTTGAGAACCACTGATCTAATCAGTAAAACCCAAAATTCCCTCAAGTTTTTGACACCTTGCTAAGCATTGGCGGTACTTGGGTATTGTCATGTCCTAAAAGTGATACAATCTGTGAAAAGGTTGAAAAGCCCTGCTCTTGGGGGGAGGGACTCAAATCACATAATATTCCACTTAAATGTTTATGTCTTGTATCTCTTTTATGGTCTCAGCAGGTGGCAGTGCCTGACCAATTTTGACTGCTATGGAAGCTAAGTAGGCTTAGGTCTGGTTAACATTTGGGTAGACCTTAGTCTAGCTTGGGAGATCAAATCCTCCATCCCACCGCCCAAAAAACATCTTGAAAGAAAGCAGTGACAAACCATATCTATTGTTAATGCCACAAAAGTTTCATGGATGCATAGGAGTCAAACTCAGATTGAAAGTATTTACATAGCTTTGCCTCTGTAATATAGTTTGCATAATGCAGTGTCAGTTGAGGGGTAATATTTCTTGGAACACCATGAAAAAGCTTGAGAAATTTCTGCAGGTTGATGGATATTAAAGATCTGTTAAGCATTAGAAACCCTTCACATAACTTGAATTGCTTGTTATTTAAAGTTTGTCATGTTGTGGTTTATTTATTTATTTATGTATGAGACTTACATACCGCAACAAATAGCCTGCTTTTCAACTGAAGCTTGAAGGTTTTATGTCTTTAAATGTCAGGTTTTGCTCTCTAAGGGGCAGATGACATTCAAACCATGGTGACTGTTTGTAAAGTATGTGTTTAGATTTCTTAGTAAAGAAATAAGCAATTTTTAATATTCTGAGGCAGAAGGCAAAATGCTCAGACCTCCATGCTGCAGGAAAAGAGAGAGAGAGAGAGAGAGAGAGAGAGAGCGCTTTCTCAATGATGTTACCTTTATATATATGTAAACCTTTTAACTTTTTGCAGACTACTCAAATTCACTTTTATCTTCCTTTAAGCCAAGGCAGCTTTCAGGCCTATCTTAGTACAAGATCCTTATAATAAATAGCCTTTGTTCTTTCATTTTCATTTGGCACACTTTGAGAGATGTGCAAAGAAGCAGGGTGTTGTGTGTGCACATATGTGCCTTTGAATCAGTCTTGATTCCTGGTGACTACCCAGGCAAGTCCCCTGCAGTATTCTTGGCAAGGTTTTAAGAATGGTTTGCCATTGCCTCCATCCTTGGGCTGAGAGAGAGTGACTGGTTCAGGGTTACCAGTTGGATTTATGGTCTTCTAGTTTCTAGCCTGATACCTTAACCACTATACCAAATTGGGTCTCAAGAAGCAGGAACAATACTGAAAAGTAGTAATTGGCATGAAGAGCAGAGTCAATTTTTATTTCATTTTATTTTCATATGGAATTACTTAAAGTTAAATGTGTGTCAACTTTGCAGTAGGCAAAGTCAAGAAATGATAGGGATTGCAGGAATATTCTTTACACATAGTCCTCGGCTTACCTTGACTGTTAATTTAACAATGGCTCGAAGTTATGATGGCCTCAGCGAAAGTGACTGATAAGCCTTCCTCAAAGTTACAACTCTTGCATCACCTCCACAATCACTTGGTTGTAATTCAGCTCACATTTACAAAGGTTGGAGCGCTTTGCGTACAGGTTGCTGTGATTTCTGACTTTCCCAGCCAGCTTCTGACAAGCAGTCAATTGGGGAAGCCTGCTTCGCTTAACAAGTGCTTAATGACCACAATAAAAATAGTCATAAAATCAGGTCCAATCAGGTGATGGATGACTCAATGACGGAATCACTTAGCAACTAAGTGATCTGGATTGTGGTTGTAAGCTGAGCACTCCCTGTATTGTTTGAACAACAAGATCTGCCTTTCTCTACCATTGCCCTTGTCCTATAGAACACTTCCCCCCAAGGTGAGGTGAGCCCCCGCTCTCTTGGCCTTCTATAAATGTGTAAAAACATGGTTCTGCACCATATTATATGTATATTTATTCTATAGATAGCTATAATTTCCTCCTTTTTCTTATATTAAAAATGACCATCAAGGAAATGGCTTTTGAGCCTAGAGCAAGTGGAAGCAGCTAGACTAGAACACTGTGGCTGTTTCAAAAAGGTAAGTATACTTAGATAGGAGACCATCAGAAAATTTCAGAGGTATAGGTAAATTGCAAAGATGAAAAAAAAAACATTTTGGAAGAAGGCAAAAGCAAGCCACTTCTGCACAATTTCATGGTTACACACATGTAGTTGTCAAGTGTCAAGCTTGATTTGAGAGTCTCTTCCTTTTGACAAGTTTTTTAGGTCTGTGAGAAGCATGCTCAAGGATTCTACTGGCCATCTGAAGATCAAACTAGGCATCTCTGCTTGGTGATCCAATGAGACAGACATATACTTAACATCAAAGTGCATCTTGAAGCAAATGCTTAGTCTAGGCATTGCTTTTCATTTTAGATTTTGGGAAAGAAAATTTGAAAGTCAACGCCCTTGCCCAATAATGTGAAATCACAACCTTCTAATTTACTAAAAGCCACTCCATGATTTCTCAGTAGACCCTAATCTCTCATTTCCCCAGCCTGGCAGGCATAATGCTTATTTTCTTAGCACATTACGAATTATGAGTCAATAAACAGCACATTTAATGATGTGAAACCTCCATTTTATTTTGGATTATCTGTGAATGTATTTGGATTGATTGAGAAAAGCTTAATGTGAAATACCAAAGATAAAACCCTGAAACAGTTGAATAAAAAAATATTTGCTTTAAGACAATGATTTAACACTTCTCATTTAACATGCAGGTCAGGAACGTTTCACATCAATGACTCGATTGTATTACAAGGAGGCATCAGCCTGTGTCGTCATGTTTGATGTCACCAATTTTAGCACATTTACCAGTTGCCAGAAATGGAAACAAGATTTGGACAGCAAGGTGAAACTGCAAGATGGAAGTCCTGTCCCTTGTCTGTTATTGGCTAATAAGGTAAATAAATACTGACTTACTAAAACTTGTTAATTACCAGAAGAGACTGTAGGTATGCATTGTTACTTCATTGTAGAATCATAGAATCTTTTGAGGAGATGGCGTACAAATGGATGCATACATTTAAAAAGAGACAGAGGTTACCATGCTTTTCTTTGTATCACTATGGTGTGTGTGTTTGTATGTGTGTTTGTTTGCTGTTGAAAGATAAAAAGAGTATGTGGATCTCTGGAATGGATGAGTCAGGTAAGGGATTCCATCAGAAAAGGATTTCATAAAAAAACAACCTCCTGTTGGAGATGCAGTGTGATGTTAGACCAAAGACTAAAAGAGTAGTATAAAAATTGTGGCTGATTAAGTGTCAACTCATTGTCATCTCTTAACATCCACATAGATAAATTCTTGTGCAAAGCACTCCTGAGTCTGTAAGGCTGGATTGCTTGGCATTAAGTTGCTGCATGTATTGGGCAAGAATAGGGATATGTCCTCTCAGTGGCATGCCCTCCTACACCAGCTACAGTTCCAGGGCAGGAAAGGTAGGGTAGAAACAATTTTCCAAGATGCTTTAATTGTGACCTGGCAGTAAGTTATGATTGCCAAGTTGGGAGTCCTGCTGATGAACCACTCGTTCTACATGACAGCATGCATTCCTGAACTTCTGGATTTCATCTCAGATCTGGGCTTTGTTTGAAATTCATGCATTTTGTGAGCATTCCTGAGTTGGAATATAACATCTATTAGTGAAATAGATGTTATAACTAACAAAATGAATTTTATGTACAGAAATACATTATAAGATTAGGCAAAGCCTAGCACCTACTGGCTTCATGCTGTCATAATATTAAAAGCTATAAATAAACTTCTAGCTGCTGTCAGACAAGTCCAAATGCTCTCTTACTTTATGATCTGAAACATCAGAGTAGGCATACACCAAATCTTGAAGGGCAAGCTATTTCAGAAGAAAGGGACTAAAGCTGTAAAAATCAATTTCCAGGTCCCAGACCTCTTGTTTTGTTTTGTTTTGAGAAGAGTTTTCTTCCCCTTTATAGGTCAGACATATTCTACATGAAGAGGTTAGCCCTGAAGTCAAAGGCCTAAGTAATAAAAGGGTTGGATAGATGTTTATCCAGCATCTTGAATTGGCTTAGAAACCTATCAACAGCCAGATCAACTCACTTTAGATGTCATTCTACTAAACTGGCTAATGCCAATCAAAAAGTGAGGTGCTGCATTCTATGCCAGTTAGTATAATTTGGGCTAAGAGAAAGTACCATGCCCAATACTGTAACCTAATGTCTGGATGGAGATCTGGATTGGGGATTTTCAGTTTATAACCCTAAAAAATATGCTGCCTCTCAGTTTGAAATTTAATTCAACACAGGCAGAAAAACATACATTCTGTGAATTAAATCTTGAGTATTATACATTAGAAAGAGCTGATAATATAATTGTTGTATGTTCAGAATCCTTAAGTCAAAGATGGACACAGAAACATCCTGGCATTATAGAAATTTCCTGCTTAATTTTAGTTAAATTTAATTTTCTTGTCAAATTAATATAATTTGACTGCTTTGACTGCCTTAAGCAAATATTAGGCTATTTTTCAAAACTCAGACTTAATGAGAATTGATTATCTAACTTCACTAAAAAAACTAAAATACAATATTTTATTGAATTATAGCTAAAAGAAAAATGCTATTTTTCTTTATTAATCTGAAGTAATTTAGTAAGTTAATGGTGTTTAATATGATTCTGGGATCGTTGTATATGATAGATCCACATTATAATGCTACTCACAGAGTATAAATTAAATCTCTCTACAACGCATTGATTTCAATTTACTTGGCTCTCTTCTTGACAAATTAGATAATTTTCCTTCTCAGTGTTCTCTTTGGATCACTAAAAAGAGGTATATTTTCGTTAATTGCAGAATGGACATGAATAGTTCACTGCTTACGTTGCTAGTTTAAACTGCAACAATGTTAAACTAAAGATGTGCTTTATAATTAAATGTATTTAATTCAATGTAATTATATCTTGCAATTTAACAATAGGGACAGAGAAAAAATTGTGCTCGATAATTGTTTTCACAATGAGTTTGATATTGCTGAACTCTTTCAGAGTGATCTTTATCCATGGGCTATGACTAGAGAAGAAATTGATCAATTCAGCAAAGAGAATGGCTTTACTGGTTGGACTGAGACATCTGTCAAGGAAAACAAAAATGTAAATGAGTCAATGAGGTAGGGAAAATTGAATGCTTAAATATTTCTCAAAAGCAGTTGGGCATATTGTTCCTTTATGACTATAGTAAGTAGTAGTATCAAGTAGTGCTGCAGATATATTTAAGTTCTCCAAATGGGAAGTAGTGCAGCTTAGATTGGAATGAGAACTATCACAGAGATCAGGGCTAATTTATATTGAGATGACTGCCATTGCTATAGCTTATAACTGTAATGTAACAGTGATTCTCTATAGAAGTCTATGTTCTTACAGTAAGAGGCAATAAATTGAACAAACAGCATAACACAAGAAACAACAGTATATGCCTAGTTTATTAATATTTATGCACTTGAGCATCTCAGAGTTACAAACATATCTAGATGCTTGTTGACCTGTAGTTCTGTCATTAAAAATGTTGTATAAACAGTGCAGTGCGGATTTCCAAAATTATAGTTTTATTATTTACTCATCTAAAAGAGATCCAAAATGGAGAGGTTGCAAAAATAAATGGAGACTTACCCTTTCTTGAGATACTGTCAAATGATTGCTGAACATTTTGTGGGTAACTTAATTTTCTTCCTTCCTAGGGTCCTTGTTGAAAAAATGATGGCTACAACATGGCTAGGTGATAATGACATGTCTGTTTCAGGCCATGGAGACTATATCAATTTGAAAGATGGATCCACATCCAACTGGGGTTGCTGCTAACTATATTTGCTTCTTCATCGGACCAGAGGTCTAAAGTACCATTCAGACAAATCTATATACTTTTAAAAGCACTCACAAATTCTATATCTGCACTGTTGAGAAAATCAGAAGAGAAGGCAATCCCTCATTCTAGCAGGGACAATGGAAAATACTGCCTTAGCTGCTTATGAGCCACTGATGTACATTTTCCCCATTTCATTCAGTATTGCCTCTTCAGCTTCCTCAAGTATGCAGGATCTTCTGCTGATTTCAGCTCCCAGCAATTAAAGGAAAATCTCCACTCGTCTTGATCAAAAACACCATTGCAGGAAGTATGGGTATTGGGACCTTTCAAACATCCAAATGCCCCTAGCCTAAGTTATCTTGTTGTGTTTGACTGTTTATCCTCTGCTCACATTTAGCATAGACTTCTTTTAATGAGTCTTTTGTGGAAAGAGGCTTTGGACTGTCTCGTGACACAGCTACAGAATCCTCTTATTGCAGCTTTCCTTGAAGTGCCATTTTTGGTTTGTTGCTTTTGTCTTGTTCACCAATGTTATGTTTAAGCTTAGGAAAATTCTGACCACTTTTTTCCCCTGCACATGCAGTTGTTAAGCTCTTTCTTGAAGTTATTTTATTAGAGAGCCAGCGGTGAAGAGAGGCTAAAGCTATTGACTTCATTGCACTGATACACCTTACTAAGGCACCAGCCATATTTGTTGTCTTTATAGCCCTTTCTCTTGCAGGATCTAATTTGCCTCTTTCAGATTCTGATGAATTACTTGCCTTCAGCCATCCAACTAAGAAGGGTTATATAGCAGCATGGCAGGCTCTTTGAAAGGCCACCTACTGGTTTAGTGATCTGAGGGACAAAACAGAATAGAGAGTGTAGCAGAATAAAAGCTAAAGTTAAAATATTTCCTATGCCTTTTATTTTTTTGGAAAAAATAGCAGGAATTAACCCAATTTTCCTGGTATTATTAGCTGGCAGCCTTCTGTTTCTGGTGAACATAGGAAGTTAAAACTATTTACGTTTTTATAAATTGGTCAGTTTATAATTCAGGGAGGTTGATATTGCAAAATTGTCATCGATATTGAAGCATTTGAATTTTTAATATTCGTTTTTAAAATGGTCAGGCAAGTTCAGTGCTTAAGAGTAAAATATTCTGGGGATGAAAAAGATTAGAAGTTATTAGAGAACTGATTGCAAGTAGCTCTTTCGTTTTCTGTCAGTGTTTCCATCTTGGCTATGCTAACACAACAGCAAAGCTTGAAAAGCCTTAAAATAGGTGCTTCACACAGATTGAACCAGTCGTCCTTCCAGAAGACTTCCAATGGCTGTTTCAAGGGCTTTCCCAGACTCCCTTTATGTATGCATCCATAGGTGTTTCATTTGCGGTCTGTCTGAGCAAAGTCATGCACTAACAAATTGGGAAAGCTCTTGTATTTGAAGATGGAAATTCAGTCCTTTTAAACGGTCTAAGATGTATAGGGGATGAGTTTTATGTCAGCTTCTCTATGTGTAAGTGTGTGTATTTTCTAGAGATTATATCAATTCCAGGGGCCTTCTGTTAGAACTGCAGTGACAAAATCTTTACATTTAGATATCTTTCTTAATGACAATCTCCTCGTTACCTGTATTTTTTTTACAAAAAAATGCAGTTATCAGAAACATACTGTAGTGATCAGCAATTCAAACTGAACCACTTTTAAGGTGTGCTGAATAGGAGAACTGTGCTCCATTTAAGTTTGCTTATTTTTTGGAGTGCAGTATTCAAGCATTACTTGGTCCTGTTTTAAACAGGGAACAGCAAAACAGCATAATATTCTTCCTACAGTATACAAACAATACCAATGTTTTGCCTAGTTAACAAATATTAGGAAAAAAAATTAAGGAAACAATTAGGTAGAAAATTTCTCTTCAACATCCATTGGAGGGAATCGTTATGAAATGGTCATACTGTTTGTCTGAAAGACGGAAGTAGTTCTTGTACCATTTTGGGAAACAGTATATGATTTAGAACTGAATGTCTGTCCAAAAGGAATTGCTGTCAACTAATTTGTCTGAAGATGTTTTAACAAGTTGCACATATTTTTTTCAAATAGCATTTCTGGCACAGCATCATTTCCTTTTGATGGCAGTAAAGCATGGGAATTTAACGGATTATATCTTATCAATTAAACTCAGTGCAGCTACTTTGACTGACTACAATGGGGAACTTTATGGCAGTGGTTCTCAACCTTTTTAATGCCACGACCCCCAACCGGTCGTACGTCGAGGACTACCCAACCGGTCGTAAGTCAAGGACTACCCAACTGGTCGTAAGTTGAGGACTTTCCCTGCCCGGGAGCGTCGCGCATGCGTGGTGCCGCCCCCTGCGCCGGCTGAGGCGTAGCTGGCAAGCGGCAGAGACGGAGCAGGCCGATCACTGGCTGGGCCACCAGCTGGTCCAGCCCAAGGGAGGTAAGGCACCCACCGGGCCCCACGTGTGCCAGCAACCCTCCCTGCGCCCACCGGCCTCCCACCCCTGGCCCTCTTTTACTTACATTTTTAGTAGTTGCTCAGCAGGGAGGGGTGGAAACTTCCAGACAGCTCACCTTTGCTGCAGACAACTTGCAGCACCGTTTGCAGAATGGGACTTTTGGCGGGCTCAGTAGGGCAGAGACAGCCTGGACAATTCCTATTGGCTTGTGAAAGCCAATAGAATTAGACTCTATTCAAGAGAGTCTATTCTATTGGCTTTCAAAAGCCAACAGAATAAAAGGGAGTAGCACAGCTAAGGAAAAGGGGGAAAAATGGCAGACTGTGTTGTTTGGCGACCCCCGTGAAATGGTCGTTCGACCCCAAATGGGCTCGCGACCCACAGGTTGAGAACCGCTGCTTTATGGGAATGATATAAAATTGCTTTATAGTGAGAGGAAAATGTATAGAATTTTATGTCTGTGAACTTTTGCACTGTGCTTTTTTTAATCACATGATTTGTCAACTCGCCCTTTTAGACAATAAATAAGCTTTTTAAAAATAAACAAAAATGTCAAATTGTTATTTGCACCTATTTATTGGCTCATAAACATTATTTGAAAGACTCAATGGCTAGGGAAACAGCAAATTTGCCTTGAGCAATCATGAAAGGATCAACAAGAATGCAAGGTATATAATTAAAAACAAAACTACAACATTTTAAAATAAAGCATTGCAAAATAAATGATAGTTTGAATATTAATTCTGGTTTGTGCTGATCTTAAATTATTTGCAACCCTTTTTTTGTCTAGTCTTATCACAGTAAACATGTTATTTGCATAAATGTTTTATGCTACATACTTTAAGCAATTGTCCAAACGTACACATACTGCTTACATTCCGTTTAAAAACGTTTGTTCACGCTCCTTTGTTGGCTGCAGATGAAGAGGAAAGCCTTCAAAGGAGATGAACTTCAATGATAATAGCTCTTTTAATTTTTCTAAAGGAAAAATTAATTTGTTTCAATGTGTAAAACTCATCTAAGTGCACAAAAAGACCTTTAAGTTGATAATGAAACCATTTTTCTCTTACATGTTCATTATGCCTTCTGTAGATTTATACTTTCTTTCAAGATTGCTTATAGTGTAAGCACTTTGTATATATCTGATATTGCAGAATTAAAAGAAAATGGAAGAAAACATATATCCCATGCCTTCCCCTAAAAATGAAACTTTATTTCCCTTGATAATATCTTGTCCTATGGATAGATTCCACTGCTCATTAGTAGGACAGTTTCTTTTTATATAAGGAGGCTGCTTTCTATATAATGTGGACGCTACAAGTTTCTTAGCTTGTAAAGTGTAAATGTATGGAATAAAATTACTCAGTGTTTTTCAATGCAGTTGATTTGAGAGTGAAGAACAGTATCAATTACAAAATCAGTTTTAGAATACCATCCATGCTTCCACAATTGATGAATATATTATTTGCTCACTTTTCCTGATTCATCTACATCAGTGGTTCTCAACCTGTGGGTCGGGACCCCATTTGGGGTCGAATGACCATTTCACGGGGTTCGCCAAACCACGCTGTCCGCCATTTTTTTCCCTTTTCCCTAGCTGTCCTACTCCCTCTTATTGGTGGCCACACCCACTTGGGGGTCACCACAACATGGGGAACTGTATTATGGGGTCACGGCATTAGAAAGGTTGAGAACCACTGATCTACATGGTGTCACATGGAATACAAATTTAGATATAGTAAAATTATTATCATCTAACCACTGTTCTCTCATTCCTTCTTAGTCTACAAAATATGTAGCACCCACTTATAGACCAGGGGTTTATATGCATGCTGTACAAAATGTGTACATGGCTATTCTATATGTAATCTCATAGAAAAATTGAGAATCTTCCAATAACTAACTTACTATAATCAAATACTCAAGTTTTACAAGAAGATGGGTTCCATGTGTGTATGTTATATAAAATTCTGGTCATACCTTAACAGTCATAAAGACAATTAAAATATCCATAAAACATTAAATACATGACAACTGTAAAATATAAAACTAAAAGATTAGCATTAGTTTGGATTTTATTTATTCAGCTATTTATTACAGCTGCTTTTAAGTTGTTTCAATCACCAAGACTCTGACTAGAAAGGTGGCCCCACAACTATTTTTGTTTTTATGTTCTGGACCAGCTAGAATTTAAATGTATTCAAATTAATCTTGTCTGAATTAGGCTTCATTTATTCTACTACCGATACTAATAGGTCAATGCTCAGCTGATCCAAAAAAAACCAAACCCTGCACTTGTGGGAAAATGCTAGGAAGAAAACACAGTATTTTTAAACACAATTTTGAATTATATTTTGTTCACCGGTATTGGCTTTCTGTTATATTCCCATTATATCCCCATTCAGACTTTCTACTTATAAATTGACTTTAAGTGAACCAAGACTGCCATTCTTATCCATATTTATGGACCCACTTAGGTCTCTTGTACTAGAATTCTTTGCTAGAGTGTTTTAAGTGTCAGAATAGTTTTTCTAAACTGTCACATCAATACATTTGAAATGACGATTCAAGGTCTTCTGGATGTTAGAAGCATGAGTAAATCATTAAATCTCTTATAGTGGATTTTTTGGTATTTTGAAAATTTGAAAGTACTGTACTCCATTACTCCACTAATTCTGCCTGGAGTTCCTTTGATTTTTCCCATCCAAATGTAAGATGATTCCATTTGTTCCTGATGAGATTTATATTTTTGCTTTTTATTTCAGCTGATTAAATTCCTCCTAATCTTGATACATCTGCTAAGGTGTTCGTTATCTCTCCATTTTTGTGTCAGCTACAAATGTGATAATCATATTTTCTAACAGCATTGGGCCTAGAATTGACTCTGGCAGTATGTTACTGCCATAATGTATGTTTTTGGGAACTGATGTTCACCCAGTTCTTTATTCTTAATCCAGCCCATGTTTTGTTGTCTTCACTGCTAGGATCTAAAGGTTCTCAACCTTTCTAATGCTGCGACCCCATAATACAGTTCCCCATGTTGTGGTGACCCCCAACCACTTATACATCACCGGGTGCCAGGGGCGTGGCCAAAACAAAGGGGGAAAAAAATGGCGGACAGCCTTGTTTGGCGACCCCCCTGAAATGGTCGTTCGACCCCAAATGGGGTCCCGACCCACAGGTTGAGAAGCACTGATCTAAAGTGAGAATTCATAGAATGCATTACTGAAGTCGGTATATTATGTCCACTGCATTCCACTGGACAAGTATACTGACCAATTTTATTTAAAAAAATATTGATTGGGATCCTATGACTATATCTTTAAAGAAACACATTTTGGCATTTGGTTCTGCCTTGCTTTTTGTTGCTTAGGTAAAAATTCTATTTCCAGTTGCAGGAAGCAAACTGTTCTAGTTTTTGCTGAATTGTAGGATAAATCTCAGTGATGTAAATTTCAAATATGTGTCAATCAGACACAGCAGAAGTTACTTATTACTCATTAAATTATGTTTTGGTAGGTACATTTATAATTTAATCTGGTTCTGTAAAAAACATTTACAATGATGTGAAGAAACATTTTTGTTCATTACAATATCAGCATTCATTTACATTTTTATGAAGAGAGAAAACATGCAAAACAGAACAATCTTCATTTTTTTGTCCTTTTTATTCTAGAACTGTTTCACTGGCAGTTCAAAATACAGTGAAACTTCAGTTTAACAGCAGACTTTAAATATAAGAAACAAGATTTCTGTTTGGATATCCATCTGAAATAGGGGGCAAGTCTGTTTTATCCAATGTAGTATGGAAATGGTAGTTAAATTGATGCTATTGTTTATGGTCATTTGCATAATGATATAATTAAATAATACAGTACAAATAAATACATAATACAAATTGTTTGCATCAAATTATGTGTGTAATGACATGTACAAGGTGGTAACATATGCAAATATAGTATACAGTATCTATATTATACAAATGACAATCTGTATGAATATATATTGCAAGTTATTGCCATTCAGTTGGAACAGATACCCCCTTCCCCAACTAGTTTTTAAACTGAAGTTTCATTTTATATAAAATAAGGAAAAATGGGCACAGATCAGAATGAGGGTAATTAAACAGGTTGCTTATGCATTTTAGGCTCTGTAGAGGTAAGAAATGGAATTTCTGACCCAGCATCCTTTGGAAAGATATGAAGTTCTTGCAAGCTACATGCAAACTGGACAAGAGACCCTCCAGCTCAAGAAGGTACAGTCATAAAGTTGGAGAATCATAGATGATACTCTGAAATTACATTAGATGAAAGAATTAGTAAAGAGTTTGCTGAAAACTCCTGTAGTTAAAACCAATTGTTTATAATTAATCCAAGAAGGAAAATAGGAAATGAAATTTAGCACATATAAAACAACATATATTGCATGATGACAAATAGGAAATGTAGCATCTGAGTAGAGGCATTCAATTTAATGCATAATGTGGGATTTAACTTCTATTATTGCTGCTGCTACTTTTGAGTATATAGATACAGACAGCACAAATATAAGCATCAATTTATAAATAAGTAGTCCTGAATACAATTTTTGAACATTACTATCATATTCACCCTTGCCTTTTTTCAAGGTTTATTGTGGAATTCTTTGGTATAACTTCATAATATCTAGTTTATTGCCCAATTTTCTGCATTACCACTCTCTGAATCAGTTTCAAGTTATCTGAATTTTTCTTTCAGTATGGTACAGAGAACTAAACATACTTGGCAAATCTGATCAATACAAAATAAAGAGGACATATTTTTTTCCTGTGATTTGAAAAATATACTTCTGCAGCTTAAAATTATGCTTTCCTGTTTTGCAGCCTGGTTCATATTGTTTGTATTCTGGTACAATTCCATGATGCTTTTAGCAAGCATTATTAAGAAGGCAGGTAATCCCCATTCTGTACTTGTTTTATGTTTCCAAGATGAAAAACACTGTACTTACCCATCTTAAAATGCATTCTATTATTTTAAATCCATTTCTCTAACTTAAGATAATTTTTAATTTTATTTATTTTCTGAGCTATCCTAGCCAATTTTCTGCTATCCACAAATTTGATATTCCCTCCACATCTTCATCCAAGTTGTTAATAAAAACATTGAAGAGTAGCAGATCTAGGACAGATTATTATAGTAATCCTCTTGATATTTCTCTCTGATTTGATGAGAAACTACTGATGAACCCTTTAGGTGTGATTGCTGAGCCAGCTTTATGGTCATATAAGTGTCATGCTGTCCAGCCCGCAATTAACTAGCCAGCTAATCAATACATACTAATATTTAAAAACATCTCAATCAATGATACATCTAATCCTGGAGTCATATGTTCATTCAAAGTAAGAAGGACTTCCTGACCATATTTCTATCAATTTCAGGTTTTAATATTGCCCTTCCATTCTGCTCTCCACTATTTCTTGTTGCAATGTGTATCTCTTTAGTTGGAGACCTCTGAACAAAAATAATTTACTTTTTATTTATTTATTGTTAAATTTATTTGCCACCCATCTTGTCAAGGGGCTACTCTAGGCGGTTTACAACAATAAAAACCAAGAAATATAGGTATAAACAAAACAGAAATAAAATAGAAGAATAAAATGAAAATGAAAAAGAACAACAAGAATACATCAATATGATAACAAAACTATGGATGGATGAAAGCAGAGACCAAGGGGGTAGAGTGGAGTCTGCCATCAATCCAGCAGCCACCTCCAGCATGGAATTCCACCATTTGGTCCCCGGGCAAACTGGCAGAGCCAGGTCTTCAGCTACTGCAGAAGGATATAAGGGTAGAGGCAGATCTTAGAGAGTAGAGAGTAGAATGTTCCAAAGGGCGGGTAGAGCAGAGAAGGCTCTTTTTCTGGATCCCGATAGAGTTTTTTGACTAATGGAATTTGTAGTAGGTCCTTTCTGTTGGGACAAGTAGGACGGACTTGTCCTAGCAGGAGGAGACGATAATACTTTTAATATTTTTGTCTCCCCTTTTATTCATTGCTACTTTGCAGAGGTGAAAGGACTTGTACGCTACAGGGATGGTCTAAATTGTCATCAGGAATGTACACTCCAAGAAGGCTCATTCTTGACTAGTTGATCATAAAGGATCTGTCAGCAAACAATCTACTAGAGAATAAATGACACTCCATTACTATATTCTGCCAAGAAAATCAACCAAGACAATGCCTTTTACTAGAAGATGAGCCACTCAGGTCAGAATGCATCCAACAAGGTATAGGAAAAGAGAGAGGACAATTATAAGTATCAGTGGATCTTATGGTGTGGCTGGATTAAAGCTGAAAGATACACATCTAATGAAGCCAGATGTGTATAACATTGATATAGAGAATGCCAAAACCATGAATCAAGGCAATTTTGTCAATGCAGAAATGTCAAGACTGAATATTAATATTCTGGGAACCAATGAAATGATGTAGACTAGATTAGGTCACTTCATATCAGGGGAGCACCAGAACTTCTGTTGTGGATTATAAAATCATACAAATTATTTTATAATGAAGAAGCCATTATAATTACAAAAAGCATTACTGCTGGTATCTACGGAGATTCTCAGTCTACCAGGTTATGGTTGTCCCAAAGTTGCTTTTTTCAAAAGGCAACTGGACTTTGTTCTTTTTCTTGAAGAAATTTTGCCAACAATTTTCTTCAGTTCTGGCTGAATAGTAGAGGAAAGGATTTATACTCATTTATAATCATCTGGTCATTAGCACTCTTTCTGAGAATCATTTCACTGAGATCATTTGGAGGTTTATCTGTGCTCTTAGGGTCACCTGAACAGTGCAAATGGATGCGGAACCTTCTTGGAACTGCTGTGACATTGGAATTAAAATTGGTGAGAGAAATATTGACAATTTCAGATTTGTTGAAGATACCTGAAACACAGGTATTTTGTATTTCATGTCATAGTCTGTCATGTGGGCAAGTCGAAACAATAGTACTAGAATCAAATAGTACTAGAATCAGATTTCTCCCACTAATCTGCTATATTCATACTCTTTCTGGCCCTCTTCTATGGATTAGATGACTGGATAAAAACAACATCTGAACCACTCGGTATCGAGCTTCCTTCCAAGAAGTATAAGTGGTTATACTTCTATATACATAAGAAAACAGTTCAGTATAAAAATAAATAATCAAAATCCATACATGATTCACTATTATCAAAACCATGGACAAACATCAAACTTTACTTTCATAACTCAATAACACAAAGATATACCCTATAAATTTCTAATATATTCAATGTGAAAAATAAAAGCCTCCTTGAAGCTGAACACAATTTCTTGGATACATGCGTGCAAATCTGTTGCAAACAATAAAGAAGTTTACCATTGCTTTCTTATAGGATGCTTTTCAAATTTCAAGTCTAGCCTACAGTTCTGGTATTCGATGGTAGTCTTCCATCAATTATTCACCAAGCCTGACCTTATTTATCTTCCAATCCAGTCCATCTATTCTAAGATGGTTACTGTGGGGAATAATAAGGAGCATTATATATACTGCCTTGCCCCTTGAGTAAGACAGAAAATCAAAACTCAAGGTATGAATGGAATAAGTGCTAGTTCACGAAGTTAGATTCTAGAGTGGCTGTTTCTGTGTAAAATGTTCTGCCTGATATAGCATAACTGGAATTGACCATTGGTTGCAACTTCATTAGTAGAAATAATAATGTTTCATTCAGTGGTATACCGTAAACAATTGAAAAGCCTCTAAGCAGGTAGAGGAATTTCATTACAGTGTCATTCTGAATTCCTTCTTCGAGAAAACATTTAAGAAACATTGTGCTGTTAGTTTAAACAATTAAGGAGAAAATAGGAAGAATGGCAAGTGTAAAATGAATATGATAAACATGTATCACCCAACTATATGTAATGAGGCTCTGTTCCTACACATATGTATGTTGTTTACAGCTAGGTAAATAAGGATAAGATTTTTTATTAATCTCCAAATACTCCATATTCTGGCAAATGTCATTCAGTATTTTACTAAAGCTTTCTTAAAAGTCCTACAAATAATATAAATGTAAGACACATTTAATGTGCATTTTACGGATGTTCATTTTGGGGAATGAACATCTATAATCTATAATCTGTAGCACTATTTTAATTCCTTTGTCATATAAATATACTTTCCTAATTAGATGTTACAAATCAAATCTTTAAGTAGGATGTTGGAAACAATTTTTCCAAATAACTGTATTAGCTATTACAGTTGAAAAGAACAAAAACTACAGTAACTGAAAAATTATAAAAAGAAAAAAAAGTGAAAAAAAAAAAAGTAACCTCCCATTTCATCCCAACAAGCCCACACAATTTAAATAAATGTATTGCCATCTCTTCAGTTACAACATATTGTCTCTTTACCCCATATCTCATCTCTTAGCTAAAAACATAATACCATATCCTTTTCATTTATTCCCTAATAACCAAAGTCCAATAAATGTTGTTAGATATATCTATCTTAACCTTGATCAAATACGCCAATCTTGTATTTGTTTCCTATATTTTAAATGATGTTAATTAACCCTTCCAACCTGATTTTTGTCATCGATTTTTATACTTCACCAAAAATTATTTCAGGAATTTAGCAAGTTTTTTTTGTACATCCAGTAAAAAGAATTCTTCAAATTATTTCACAGATATTTTTGTACATCCAGTAAAAAAAAAAAATCCATCTCTTATTTGGTTTGATAGTTGTGTATCTCTTTTAGACATCTTCCAATTTCACTTGAAAGTCCAGCACATCCTTTTCTACCTCCTTCTCATTACTCGCCATATTTATATCCACATTCAAGTTAATTTCAAACATATCCAGAGGATCTTGTTCTCCTTCCATTGAATTTTAACTGTCCATATATCTATTGTTTCCCAGACTATTTGTCATAAATTGTCATTTTTTTTCATAGTTTCCCATGAAAAAGGTAATTGTTAGAATAGTTCCTTCAATTCTTTTGTTATCCTCTAGTTCCCTCTGGTGTCCATCATTTAAAGTCTCATTATCTTGTTTTGACTGTTGAGAGGGTAAACTACTGGTATGACATTTTCTCATGGGAAGAATTCTTTCAAAAGTTTAAAATTATAATTCCAGGACCTTTTGAGCCCTTAATCCATTGTTAAATTTTCTAAAATTCATATTCTAAGCCCCCTTTTGCTGTTTAATCCAGAAAATATTTTTCAAAATCTTTTAAAATCATATTTAAAATTTTTTCTCTATGAAGACAATTCACCTAGCAAATGAATATTAACTCCTTCTAAACAGCAACAACAAAACACAAATCCAAAGTAATTAAGAAGTGAAGCTCAGTCAAGCGTGATGTCTTTTTAAAAGACTGCACTGATGACAGTGAGCAAGGGTGGTTCCCTCCCTCAACTCCCAGCCATTTAACCCATAAGCCAGACATGCTGGCTAAGGAATTCTGGGAGATGAAGTCCACAAGTCATAAAAGGGCCAGGTTTGAAGATCCCTGCCGTAAGCAACCTGTGAAACAGCAATTCTTGGGATTTAGTCACAAGGAGCAGCGGTGTAAAGTCATGTGGGCTCTCTCAAGATCTCCCTTTACTCTAGGGAGATATCAATAGTCCAGATCATGCATTTAGGTGCTGACTCTATTATAATGTCATCCTGTTACTAAAAAGGGATGTTTAGCTCACCATGCTCTCAACCATAAGTCCAATATATTGGGGGAAAATTCACTAAGCAGAAAGTTTTCTTAATGTGAGATTCCACATTCTATTTATTGGAAATCACCTTAGCTTCAGAATTCATCTTAATACCCAAATTTTGTGACATATTCTACTGTACAGTCTTAGTAATTAGTCCAGAAATTATTCTTTTTGGCAGGAGAGATTATTGGGCTTTGGAGAAGTTGGATTTAAAAGTATAATGTGTTTTTTTTAATGCTGCACAAAATAAGTCTGCCCAACTGAAAAGCCCTTTTCTATAAAAATAAATATCAGCAGATGAAAACAAAGAAAAAGAAAAGACAACTCTATACATAACTCAACATTTCCTTCACATAGGCATATTTTAGCAAGGTAGGCTACAATGAAATATAGTACAGTAAAAGAAATTTGGATGCCTGAAATACTTTTTTTTTCTTTTGTCTATTTCCCATTATCACCGAGGCAAATTCTTACAAAGAAATAGAAAGGTGCAACTCAGAATTCTAAACTTTATTCATTTTTTCTTTCACTGTTCTCTTAGCTCATGTTGTTAAGGTAAAGCAAGGGAAAGAGTGGGCAAGACATAGGTAATAGAATAAGATATAAAGTGAGCCAGTTTGGCCTAGTGGTTAAGGCACCAGGATAGAAACAAGAACCTCTGTGAGTTCTAATCCCACCTTAGGCATGAAAGCTGGCTAGGTGACTTTGGGTCACTCACTGGGTCTCAGTTGACCTCACCAAGTTGTTGTTATGGGGAAAAGAGGAGGGAGAGGAATATTGGTACATTTGCCGCCTTGAGATATTTATTAAAAAAAAGTGGAATAAAAAGAAATAATCAAAAACTACTCTCTATTTTCCCATATTGATTTATAAAGAAAATAGCTACAAACTAAATGAAAAGATTAAAGTTGGAATTTTAAAAACAACATACATCCACTTCCCCCAAAGGTTCAGTCATACTTTGGGGAAGGAAAGGTAAATCTCATTCTTAAGTACTATTTCTTTCTAAGGAAGCTAGTAATCTGTGCACTTTTAATTTAAATGAAAGTTCTGTGATGCTTAGAATGATTTTTGAATTATGTGCATGTAGGAGTGGGCTGTATGTGTTTTAAGTTATGATCGATTATGATCCAGGCTTCAATTTGCTAGATATGAATCTAGTAAGGCTGTATGATTTGCAGACATTGCAAGAGTTAACAACCCAGTAGTTAGGTTTCTACAATTAAAGGCAGCCTGCTTGGGAAGCTTTGCAGTTGGGAAACTCTGCTTTGTAATCCTAAGATTTTCTTAATGATTTCCAGGTGGTTACTCAAGAATGTGGGAAAACGTTTTGCACATAGTCAAGATGTGAGACTGGATTGTATTTTTCATATGTTTGATATTTTTAAATATCAACACTATCCTTTATAAATTGCTGGGGGCTCACAATTAAATGGTATGAAACTCAAATCACCAGTAGAAGCACAATGCAAAATATGTTCTTAATTTTCTTAGAGATAACAAACTAAAATTGTGTGTATGTGTGTTTCTGCTGTCTTCTCACATTGCATCTATATTTGTGCATACACACGGGGAAGCGCTGAGTGGGATGCATAAGCTCTATGCTGCATTTATAACAAGGAGGGAAACTTAGACCAGAGGAATTCACAACAGTTCAAGTTGCTACCCAACTGCATCTCCCATAGAGATGCATTGTGGCATTTTCCTCCCTGGAGTGTCTTTCCTATGGCTAGATCTAATTTTTAACATTTTATTTTGCTGGTTTATCATACCATATTTAGTCCAGTTTTGATCTGCTTGTGTAGAATTATCCCTCTAATTAGCCGATGGACAGAATCCAACATTCTGTTGAACTGGAAGGAATAACAAATTAGGAAGGCATGGAGAGCATAGCTTCTGAACTCTTTGCAACTTCTTAATAGTCCCTGTGGGTCACTTGACGGGGAAGAGAAAAGGGGGCTTAGAATGGTGGAGCCAGTACTCTTCTAAGCTGCTGCCCAATTGCCTCTCCTACAGGCTCCCTTGAAGTTCCACAAAAATCTGACCTATTTTGAAACACACTATTTCTTTTGCTGGCCTTTCTCAGTCCATCAAATTTGTTCTGTGCCATTTTAAGAGAATTAAGAATGCTGCCATCCAGATGAACAGAGTTACAGGTCCCCTGACATAATTTTTTCCATCATGTAGTTGGATTTGAAAGAATACGTTACTTCATCTACATATATTTACAGCCTGAGAAATATGCCACTGGATATTTCTATCTTGGGTGCCATACTAACTTGGCTGGCTTTAGATAGTTGGCTTGTGGGGGGATAATTTGTTGCTTTATCTTAGGCAATAAATCAATCTATTGATAATCTGGTCAGAGAAGGTAAAAGTGTATGAGCAAAGTTGGAGACTGCTCCTCCAAGGAGCAACTGTCTTGCCCTTGCTACCTTTGGATGCCCAGATAGAATATGTAAGCAAGTATACTTCTGCAAAGAGAGAATCTAGGTGAGAATTAGGAAGAGGCAGTAATGTCCATCTAATTCTTATTGCCAAGAAAATAAAAGACAACTAAAATTTCCATTTCACTTGAATTCATCTTGAATTGTACCTTGCACAGTTCAACTCTATTTTTATGGCTTCCTCTTGATTTTTTCTGTCTCAAAAAAGTATCATTCTGGTAATAAGAAATATTGAAAAGAGAAAAGGTAATTCTCTTTCAGTGAAGCAGCACAGTTGATTAGGCACATGGGCCTCAGTATTATAAAATTTAGCAACAAGCACCTCATTCACTTACTTGTTCATTTAAATTCTGATAGTATATTTACTCAGTGAACCAAATCCTCTATTTATGCAATCCAGAGGGAGAAAGAAGGTGCTTTAGTCAGCACTGTATAGATTGGTCAATATTTGTGGTTACAAATTTGTTTTCTCCTTCTACAATGTAGTTTTCTGATTGATTGGAAATAAAATTAAGCCAAGTTTTATATAATAAATAATTGACCCAAATATTAAATTGGTGCCACTGTGGGTTTAGCATGATACATTAATCTAGTAGTCCCTCTTTTTGCTTAGGTGACCTAATCAAGAAACAAAAATGCCTTTCTTCTCATTCATTTGGTAATGGAATAGAGCAGGGCTTTTCAACCAGTGGTACGGGTACCACCTGTGGTACATTGGCACTGGCAGGTGGTACATGACCATCCTAGAAAAGTGGTAGCGGGAGAGGGGAATAAGCTGAACTAGTGCTAGCACCGCACAAGCCTGAGCAAGAGATGGCTGGAGCTGCAGGGCTGTCAGGGCTCAGCAGAAGCACCAGGATCAGCGCTTCTTCGGGGCTGTCAGGGCTCAGTGGAAGCGCCAGGATCAGCACCAGACTCCAGCTGTAGCTCGGCGCTGATCCTGGTGCTTCTGCTGAGCTCAGAAGAAGCACCAATCATCTGGAATGTTGCAGCATCTCCAGGATCTTGTGATTTACATTCAGATGCTTGGCAATTGATTCATATTTATGATGGTCAGTGTCCCAGGGTCATGTGAAATACTAAAACCTGCTGCAACCACCCAGCAGACGGGGGAATAAAAACCAAACACCCCCCACCCCACCCCTGCTGTCAATCCTCAACAGAAATGCTCACAACAATGAAAACCTCGGAGATGAGGAGGAAGAGCGCCGCCAGGTATGCAGGCAGGTGTCTTGCTTGGCTGGGCTTGGGGGGCATTTTTTTCAGTGCCACTGTAACTTTGAACTAAGCAAACTGTTGTAAGTCGAGGACTACCTATACTTTATCACTCCCCCCCCCTTTTTTTTTTGGTCATCAAGGTTTTGACATCTTGCTAGGTGATTGGTGGTACTCAGATGTTGCCATATCCTAAAAGTGGTACAATGGGTGGAAAGGTTGAAAAGCCCTGGAATAGAGGGCTGTTCCCTGGGAAAAATAGGTTACTTATTCTGCCTCTTTCCTCAGCCGCTATTACCCTGGCTTACAGGTAAGAGAAAGAATGAGGCGGCTGCTCTTTTACCAATGCTGTACAATTATTACTCAAAGAAGCTGGAAATTATTTTTAAGAGCCAGCCAGTTACTTTAAAGTACCATCCATCAGTCCTTCAGCCAACATGGTGCTTCTACCCAGATACCAAATCTTCTTCTGTCTCAGTAGAGACCAGCGAGCAGGGCAAACTAAATCCAAGCAATTGGGTTTTAGTTGTTTTACTATTGTTTGCCTACAGGAAAAGAGATATCAATTGCTTTTAGTGCGTGCTAGGGCTGATGTTTTGAACAGAGGACAAGAATGGAAGAGACAAGAATAACCCTACCCTACTGCATTTGTTAGCATATTTCCCTGTCTCTCCCCAGAACAGCAATAATCCGAGAAGATTCTGCCACGGCACGGAGAGGTTTCCGGGGAGCTAATAGTATCTTCACTTTAATTTTATAGCCTGTTGTTTGTCATCCCCTAGTAAGTAATAAGAAGCCGAGGATGTGAAGAGGATACTTTAAAGTGGCCCTCTGGGGAATAATAATAACCTACCAAATAACCATTTAACTAATTTACCAATCAAGAAACGTAAAGATAAAGTGCGTGCCTGGTACTGCCCTACCGTTACATATGTCTGAGAGCTGATTGAATCTCACTTTCCTTTTCCTCCAAAATCCTTGCCCAGTTTTGCTATCGAATCTGCTGATAGGCTTCGAGATTAAGATCTCGTTTAGTAAATACCTATTAAAACAAATTATCTCGCCTGCAAAGGGGACTGAGCCTTTTGAACTCTCGGAGGGGAATGCAAGAGGGTTTTTGGCGAATCTGTCAACGTCGTAGCCCGCCAGGTTTTTTTTTTTTTTTTTGGTAGCTGTTGTTGGCTTCTCAGAGCTACTCAGCTCTCATATTAGCTTTAGCGAGGGGGGTACTCTCCAGCTTCTTCACTCCTCCCGCTCTCAAAAAAGGGGAGGGCCGTCGCGTCCATGATCGTTCGAATGAGCCAATAGGTCCCAGCGAGTCCGTGAAGCGACCAATGAAAAAATTAGGGAGGAGATGCAAGCGGTGTAGGTTGCGCCGTCCTCTCAGCTCGGCGCATCCCCTCTGCTGGACGAAGTGCGACCATTTTGCAGGGGGGGAGCTGCGAGTGTGGCCATTGACGGTGCAAGAGAGCCAGGTTTGGGGCGCGGGACGGCGGCCTGAGTCGCTGGACCCGGGGATTAACGCCCCCTCCCCGGGAAGGCGAGCAAGAACAGTGCCAACGCTTCTCGGATATTTTGTCGTCTTCGTCGCCAGTGCCCGCCTCCGAGCTTCGATTTAACCAGCCAAGATGTCTAGGCCTGTCAGGTGAGTCCTTTGCAAATGGAGAAAGGCCCTTGAGGGCTGTTTTGGTTTTCCCCGTCGGAGGCCATCCTTGGACCCGAAACGGAGGCACGAGCAGAGCTGGCCAGGAAGTCCCACGCGAGGGAGAGAAGGCGGCCCGGACCGAGGAGGTATGGCGGGAGAGCAGAGGGGAGGGGCGTGTACAGGCATGCAGCGTGCTGCTGCTGCTCCTCGATAGTTGGGGGGGACTACAGTACAGTATGGCACGCCGCTGCTGCCGCCGCCGCCCTGCAGGTCCCTCCTTACCGGATGCAATGCTGCCCCTTAAGGTTAGCGCAAGCAAAGTCCATGCTTCGATTTGGGAAGCGTCGGCGTCGGCAGCGCCTCTAATTCTTTCAGTGCGCATCGCCAGCGAAGAGTGAACGCAGGCCAGTCCGGCATAGCTCGGTCTCGAAGGTTTGTATGCGGTTTCACCCCGGAAAAAGCCAGGCGCCTAGATAATGCCGAAGTACACCACAGTCAACATGTGTCTTTTTAAGCCTTTTTGTATAGCTTTGCTGGTACATATGTGTCAGGACGCAAGCTTCTTGGCAGGAGTGAGCATCTCATAGAGAAAGGATTTCCTGATGGGAATGGGTAGTAGATTATTTTAACGGACAGATTTAGAAGCAAGGAAATTTTTCTTTCTTCGTATCAAATGGTGCAGTTTCTTCAGACGTGTAGCAAAGCCAGACAATCTTACATTTCACTGTGTGTATTATATTTAAATCTTGATATTTTTCAAAGGAATTGACGTGTGGCTCTGTTTAAAATTAAATTTTCCAACAATCTTATGGACTGAAGATGAGCTTTCTAATCAGCATTGTGGCTGATTGAAAGTTTGAATTTACTTTTTCTTCATGGTGAAAGAAGTATGGAATTTTTGTCTGCCTTTGATAATAAACCCTTTGTATAGTGTGTTAACTTGTTTCCCTGTCAGTTTTGCCAGGATGCTTTGGTCATCCTTTTCACTGTTATTCTAGGCTCATTGAGCATGTCAGGATACTCTCTTTTCAAGGGATTTTCTGACAGCTTTTCAGCTCAATCAGGCAGCTTCAATCAGGTATGCTTTCCACCTCCATTTCCTGTAGGATATATATAAAAACCTGTCTAGTAAACAGGAGAAGAGAGAAATTTTCAATATTTCTAATTTGGCTGTTAAAGTCAGCCAAAAAATAGAAACCTAACATTCTATTTCTAACTCATTTGTTGTGGTAGGACTAAAAAGTGACTTGTCTCAAATTCTTCTGCTAAATCTGTGGATCAACAAAAGTTAAGTACAGATTGCTCCAATCAAAATTTATTCTTTGGTACACTGTGGTAGCTTTTATGTAAATTTTAAAACACATTCACTGGGTTACAACTTACTGTAATGTAATTCTCAGCAAACTGTAACATAAGCATGATGTGTGAGAATTATGGAACATATAATTAGATAAGAAAGCTGGTATATGTAATTTTGAAATTGCTGTAAGTCAGCATTTTCTGTTTTTAGTTTTATGTCCTGTTCCTACAGAAATGCATTCACTTCTTGTGCTAGTTATTACCTCTGCAGATTCTAAAATAGGGTTGTTTAAAATTAACTAGCAAATATTTAGTTAAAAAGTAGGATTATTAAATCTTACAACTTTTCTGTTTAAGGATAAGTAAATATTAAACATAAAGCCTTTATATTCCAAACTAACTTCTAAAAACTATGTAACAGGAAGACTTATGTAAGAATATTTATATCAGATTTGGCACATTATCATGTATAATGATGTCCATGAGGCATCACTGACTTAAACCTTATGAGGGTGCCAAATCTCATTAATCATATATATATATATATATATATATATATATATATATATATATATATATATATATATATATATATGTTTTCTGAGGTTTTCGCGGGTATTTGTATGTAGGTCTTTGGTTGTTCGGGTTTTCTCCCACGTAAAATTGGAATATATATTGCTCCTCGAAGCACGAAGCTGAAAACACCAGCCTGAAGATGATGAATGGGACTTCGTTGAAACGTCGCCAAGACACTTCCAATTTTACGCGGGAGAAACCCCGAATAACCAAAGACCTACATATATATGATCAATGATATTTGGCACCCTCATAAACAATTCTTATTGTTACACTATGCCAAATTAATGATGCTAATATCTTTTAAAGGATGTTGACCCCTCTTGTGCTGTACAACTTTTAAATATGAAGATAGCAATGTCTTTGTTTCCTGCAGAGGGCACTGTCATTAATTTTACAAGAGAAGAACTCTATTCTCCTTTGTTCATGGGCTTGCTTACTCTTCCTCAGTATTAATTTGGTGATCATCTGTTTTTCTCTGGATTAAAACTCAAAGCATTAAGAATGATTAAACTTATAATAGCCACATGTATGCATAGTGCTAAAAAGTAGGGCAGAGGTTTTCTTTTTTTTTCTTTTGTTTGAAACAAAAC
The DNA here is from genome assembly GCF_016545835.1 of Crotalus tigris. NCBI lineage: Eukaryota > Metazoa > Chordata > Lepidosauria > Squamata > Viperidae > Crotalus > Crotalus tigris. The sequence continues at coordinate 359,961 of NW_024098363.1, forward strand.
TTGAAAAATCCTTCATTGCTTCAGCATTTCCAGAAACTTTAAATTTCTGATCACACAACATGAGGTAATAAGCACTGTGCTAAAGTAAATTGTGAAATTTTAATTCAAAGCCAAAATGAGATTTTAGGCCCACTTTAAATGGTAATAATGGGATTTGTCTACTGCTGGAACAAATAAACTCCATATTCCTTTACTTTCTTTTACTTATGAAATGAATTAATTCTACTGAAACTTCACATAGTTAAAAACAAGCAAGCAGAAGAGTAAACCAGTTTAAGATTTCAGTTTATGACAGTAGGATTAAAAATGTGATTGTTCAAAGACTTGTTTTCTTTTTCTTTAGAAAAATAATATGGGTAGTACTGTGTAAAGACATACAGATTTTTATTAAATTTAATCTAGTTTAAGTCCATTTTATGAACAATTACCAAATCATTCATTTTCAATTCTTTCATGTTTTTCCTACCTGCAGAACTAATATATATGTAACTTTAACTGTACCATTTTTAATATTTGTAACTATAAGGTATTTACATTTTTAAATGTCATAGCACTACCAATAGAACAATTAGTGTTAAGTTATATACAATGTACTACTCTGTTTCCCCAAAAATAAGACCTAGCTTGATTTTTGGGGTTAGGCCTAATATAAGCCCCTATAACACGGGTCGGCAACCCGCGGCTCCGGAGCCGCATGCGGCTCTTTGAGCCACCTCCTGCGGCTCCGGAGCCTTCTCCGCCATTTTCATAGAGAGAGAGACAGACAGAGACAGAGAGGCACTTGTGCTTCCCTTCTCTCTATCTCTCTCTCTCACACACATGCAGATTTGCCCCTTGCTCCCGATTGGCCCTGCAGCCGGATACCCTGCCCCCCGGTGGCCAGGAAGGGCCTTTCCGGGGCTGGCCCAGTCCGAGGTGCATGTGGCCAGAGAGCCGCGCGGGGAAGCCCCAGGATCGATGCTGGGAGCGGCCCAGCAGAGCCTCCGTTGAAAGGGCCAGCCCTCCCGCAAGCTGCGGCCCTAGTGGGCCAAGCAGGAGCAGACCCGGAGATGGAGGGTGAGTGGGGAGGAGGGAGGGGGCTTACCTGCACCAGGCGGAGGGGCAGCCGAGCCGGCCTCGTGTCTCCCTGGGCTGGGCAGCAGGCCTGGCGGGGCCAGCGGCCGGCAGGGGCATTGGTTCCTGCCCTTCCCCAGGCCAGGCGGTAGGCCCAGCGGGGGCAGCAGCCGGCGGGGGCATCGGTTCCTGCCCCTCCCCGGGCCGCTGAGCCAGCCTCGCGTCTTCCCGGGCTGGGCGGCAGTGGCGGCCGGCAGAGGCATTGGTTTTTGGCCGTCCCCGGGCCGCTGAGCTGACTTCGCATCTTCCCAAGCTGGGCGGCAGGGGCATTGGTTTGTAGCCGTCCCCGGGCCGCTGAGCCGGCCTCGTGTCTCCCCGGGCGGCAGACGGCGGGGATATTGGTTTCTGGCCGTTCCCGGGGCGCTGAGCCTGCCTCGCGCCTCCCCGGGCTGGGCGGCAGTGGCGGCCGGCAGGGGCATTGGATTTTGGCCGTCCCCGGGGCGCTGAGCCTGCCTCGCGTCTCCCCGGGCTGGGCGGCAGTGCGGCCGGCAGGGGCATTGGTTTTGGCCGTCCCCGGGGCGCTGAGCCTGCCTCGCGCCTCCCCGGGCTGGGCGGCAGTGGCGGCCGGCAGGGGCATTGGTTTTTGGCCGTCCCCGGGGCGCTGAGCCAGCCTCGCATCTTCCCGGGCCGTGCGGCAGGCGGCGGGGGCATTGGTTTGTAGCCGTCCCCGGGCCGCTGAGCCGGCCTCGTGTCTCCCCGGGCGGCAGATGGCGGGGATATTGGTTTCTGGCCGTCCCCGGGGCGCTGAGCCTGCCTCGCGCCTCCCCGGGCTGGGCGGCAGTGGCAGCCGGCAGGGGCATTGGTTTTTGGCCGTCCCCAGGGCGCTGAGCCAGCCTCGCATCTTCCCCGGCCGTGCGGCAGGCGGCGGGGGCATTGGTTTGTAGCCATCCCCAGGCCGCTGAGCAAGCCTCGCATCTTCCCGGGCTGGGCGGCAGTGGCGGCCGGCAGGGGCATTGGGTTTTGGCCGTCCCCGGGCCACTGAGCCAGCCTTGCATCTTCCCGGGCCGTGCGGCAGGCGGCGGGGGCGGCATTGGTTTGTAGCCGTCCCCGGGCCGCTGAGCCAGCCTTGTTTTTTCCCGGGCCAGGCAGCAAGTGGCGGGGACATTTGTTTGTAGCCGTCCCCGGGGCGTTGAGCCTGCCTCGCGCCTCCCCGGGCTGGGCGGCAGTGGCGGCCGGCAGGGGCATTGGATTTTGGCCGTCCCCGGGACGCTGAGCCTGCCTCGCGTCTCCCCGGGCTGGGCGGCAGTGGCGGCCGGCAGGGGCATTGGGTTTTGGCCGTCCCCGGGCCACTGAGCCAGCCTTGCATCTTCCCGGGCCGTGCGGCAGGCGGCGGGGGCATTGGTTTGTAGCCGTCCCCGGGCCGCTGAGCCAGCCTTGTTTTTTCCCGGGCCAGGCAGCAAGTGGCGGGGACATTTGTTTGTAGCCGTCCCCGGGGCGCTGAGCCTGCCTCGCGTCTCCCCGGGCTGGGCGGCAGTGGCGGCCGGCAGGGGCATTGGATTTTGGCCGTCCCCGGGGCGCTGAGCCTGCCTCGCGTCTCCCCGGGCTGGGCGGCAGTGGCGGCCGGCAGGGGCATTGGGTTTTGGCCGTCCCCGGGGCGCTGAGCCTGCCTCGCGTCTCCCCGGGCTGGGCGGCAGTGGCGGCCGGCAGGGGCATTGGGTTTTGGCCGTCCCCGGGCCACTGAGCCAGCCTTGCATCTTCCCGGGCCGGCGGCAGTGGCGGGGACATTGTTTGTAGCCGTCCCCGGGCCTCTGCGCTTGTTTTTTCCCGGGCCAGGCAGCAAGTGGCGGGGACATTTGTTTGTAGCCGTCCCCGGGGCGCTGAGCCTGCCTCGCGTCTCCCCGGGCTGGGCGGCAGTGCGGCCGACAGGGGCATTGGGTTTTGGCCGTCCCCGGGGCGCTGAGCCTGCCTTGTGTTTCCCCAGGCCAGGCAGCAAGCCCGGCGGGCAGTGGGGGCATCGGTTCCTGCTCGTCCCCGGGCCGCTGAGCCGGTCAAATCAACGGACGTGGAGGTACTGCAGCTGGCTTTTTGATTCGCCGCAGACCTCCATTGACTTCCATGGGGATTCTTGGCAATGAATGGGGCTGATTGAAATCGCTTCAAGAAGCAAGCTGCAGAGACACAGAGAGCTGCAAATGATCTCCACAGGAGATGCAGCAAGGGCAGGAGACGAGAAAGAGTCCGCTATGTCTGTGCACAAGCCCCGAAAGCTTTCTTCCTCTCCCTGCCTTTCTTGCTGGCCCTCTGATGTAAGCATCTGCTGGGTTTCCTCAACCTCCCCCCCCCGTTTTATTTTAATCCCACCATCGCCTCCCTCTTTCGCAAAGTTGACATTCCTAGGACTCGTAGCTCGCTTCGCTCCTGGAGTCACTTGGCAAAGTTTGAAGGAGAGGCTGCCTGCTCCCACCTCCCACGGAGTAGAACTGCTGCTTCCTCACCTCCCAGCGAAAGAACCCCAGAGAGCTGGAAGGTGTCCTTTCTCCCACTTTACGCTTCCCATCCTCCTTTTCCAAGCACCCCTCCCAGAGCAAACCAGAAGCCTCAACTCCAGCCTCCTGCAGCAGGCTGAGATAGGCGAGCCCGAGCGACCGTCTTCTGCTGCCTCAGAACATTCACTGCAGCAGCTCTTTCTCTCCGTCGGCTTCCTCCTCCGCTCCCTGGGAACCTTCGCGCCAAAAGGCAGCAAGAAGAAAGTCCCAGAGAGGGAGAGCGCGGGGTGAGGGGAGAGCAGTCTTTTCCGAAGGGAAGAGAAGCCAGGACTGCAGAGCCGTTCATACCAGAGCTGGATGGGGGGCAGGGCAGGCGCACGTTTCGCCTTAAGCTCCTCTCTTCAATCAAGCCCTGTGTTCTGTGCGCGTGCGTGTGCGCGCGCACATTTTGCGGCTCCCAGGATTTTTTTTTTGTGAGGGAAATGGATCCAAGTGGCTCTTTCACTGTTGCAGGTTGCTGACCCCTGCCCTATAAGATGGTGATTTATTGATGTACTTGAGAAAGATGTGAAGTATGCTGGTAAGGATTATATTTTCATATTTCAGCTAGAATTAAATATGATACTGTACTTTTAAATGACAAATTTGTCAATTACACGGATTCAAATTTGTTAGCAAGAAAATAAATTCTGAGGATAAGTGAAGAATTAGTATAATTTGACTTGTTATTTAAAGATTTTTAATTTGCATTATCAGCTTAGATTGAGATAAGAAAAGATTGAGAACTTAAATTGCCTGATATATGTATTTTATATTAGATTAAATCATCATTTTAAGTCTAAATTAACTGTATTCATTGTAATAATTCAAATCACAAATGGAAGGAATAAACGCTGTTTAGCAATGTCATTACATAATGCCCGAAATATTTTTTTTTTAAAATTAAGTATTTTGTTTAGGGTGCTGTGTAATTCAGTTGTTAAAATTTATTTGTGTATTTTTCTACACTAGACAACAACTCTATAGCTTATTTTCCAACATCTGGCATAGTTTGGATTTGTTATTGCTTTACTGTGATTTGTCAACATAAGGAAAATCTTACTGTGCTTTGGTTAATCAAATACAAAGCAAAGTTTAGAATGGAAAGAACAATATTAAAATGTTTTCAAGTTATATAAAAAATTTTTGCAGAAAAATATAGATGTAAAAGGCTTTTTAAAGAAAGCTTTTTATACAATTTGGATGTTAAATTGCTACATCTTTTATCACGCCTTTTTCCCAAAAGGTTGCAAGGCATTATAAATCATGCTAATCCAAGTAAATTTGATTAATTAAAATAAAGTAACCTGTATATTTTTATAATTTATAGAATACCTTTACAGGTAATCCTCAATTTGCAACCACAGTCTAGTCATGAGTTGTTGAGATCATATGTTCAGGTACCCACATAACCAGACCCGTTTTTCTGATATTTTTCACAGTAATTGATAAACTGTGTGGTGGTTAAGCAAGCACATTTCTTCCGAAAGGGTGTCTTTTCACTTAAAATGAAAAAAAAAATATTGCAAATTATTTTCTTTTCAGTGTTTATTTTACTTGACAGAAATCAAGTATAACAACACATAAAATGCATGTGATTCACAGAGAGTGAAAATAAAATAGAGAATAGTGTCCACTAATTCAATGTGTTTGGTAGGTAAATTGGATCATTTAATTTCTTCTCCAAAGCAAATGCTAGTTTTACAAGAAAGTCATCCCTTTATATCTTGTGAGAAAAGAAATTATTTTAATTCCCTGCATTTTTATTAGCTTCTTTGTGCAACTTGTTTTTTCAAATAGTATTTCATGTCAAGTGGAAAAAAATGTGTACAGCTAGTCCTTGAGTTATGATAGTAATTGGGACTGGAATTTCCGTTACTAGATACTGGGTCGTAAAGCATGAGTGCATTGCTTAACAATACCAATCCCAGGACTTCCCATTGCCGTTGTTAACTAAATCCCTCCAGCTGTTAGGCGAGGACACATGCCAATCCAGCCATTCCTGGGTTGGGCCCTCCCAAGATTTGGTAAGGTGAGGGACTGCCTCCCTTGCTTCTTTTTCAATTCCCCCCACCTATCTCCCTCCACCCTGTACTGTAGCACTCAGTCACAGCACCTCTGGGCCTTTACTTCAGCCCCACCACCACTGAGGAGTGGCCCTATGTAACTGGGTGGCGTACCTAGTGCTCAAATTTTGATCATATGGTAATTGGGTGCTGCAACAAACATCAGGGATTGGGCATAAAATGCCGTTCATTCAATGCCATGTAACTTCAAACAGTCGCTGAACAAATGATTGCTGAGTGTTACCTGTAGAGATATATCAGTAGTTATTCATGAGGGTAACTGTCATAATTCCGACTAATGAAACATTTCAAAGAACTTCCAGGCATTGTTTATCCTAAAAAGTCTTTTTATTCATGTGACAAAATTGTTGGCAAGGCATGAAGAGGGGGTTCTAAGATCTGAAATCTCCACCCCCCAGCAGTTATTTTTGCTAGCATTTTCCCTCCCTTATTTTGCTGTCATGATTCACTTCTCCAATTAGTTTGAAAGGCAAAGGTTCTCTTCAGTTTGCAACTCATATATTCTTCCTCCTCTCCTCCCAGCGTTTTCTGAGTTAACTCTAAAAATACCACACAGCTCTGCATATTTTGTCAGAGCAAGAACATCCAATGTTAGCAGCTTTGACGGTAGCATTTGATCAAATGGTTTTTTTGTTTCACAGAAGAAGTAAAATAAATACTTCTTCTAAAGCAGATGGGATACTAGCAGGCTTACAATATAGGAGGCTGGGGAAGTATTATACAGGAAATTGCTATAGAATCTGCAAAAAAAATCAAAATAGCTGGGGAAAATATTAACTCTAAGCTCTAATGCAGGGGTGTCGCCGCGCCCACCCCATTGTGTGCAGTGGCAAAACCGACCCAATACGTCATGTGACGTCGCGAGTCTGACATGTCTGCTCTAAGGAGTATAGTAAACTCTAACTTTAATATTTACTCTAAGTTCTAAGGGGTAAAGGGATTGAGTGCATTTTTTCTACCTAGATAGGTTGCAACCAAGAATTGGTCTAACTTATGGTACAAGCATATTTCATAAATATCCACATTTCAAGATGCAGTATTAAATGAGTTTGAATTGCAATGATAATAAAAGTTTCCAAGGAAGAAGAACAAGGTGGAAGAACCTTCTAGGGTTTGTTTACAGGAGGTAAACTTCAACCAAGGCCAGAGAGAAGGTATATTTGTTATTGTTCAGTTGCTAAGTTGTGTCCAACTTTTTACGACACCATGGACCATACACACCAGGCTCACCTGTCCTCCACTGTCTCAGTTTTCCCAATTTATGTTTATTGCATCAATGGCACTATCTAACCATCTCATCCTCTGCTGTCCCCTTTTTCTTTTGCCTTTAGTCTTTCCCAACATCTAGATCTTTTCCAGTGAATCCTTCTCACTAGGTGGCCAAAGTATTTGAGCTTCAGCTGCAGTATCTATTCTCCCAAAGAACAGTCAAGGTTGATTTCCTTTAGAATTGACTGATTTGATCTCTTTGCAGTCCAAGGAACTCTCAAGAGTCTTCTCCAGCACTGCAATTTGAAAGCATCAATTCTTCGGCATTCTGCCTTCCTTATGGTCCCGCTCTCACAGTCATAAATTACTACTGGGAAAACCAAAGCTTTGACTATATAGAACTTTGTCGGCAAGGTGATATCTCTGCCTTTTTGTATGCTGTCTAGGTTTGCTATAGCTTTCCCCTCAAGCAGCAAGTGTCTTTTATGGCTGCAGTCACCGTCTGCAGTGATCTTGGAGCCAAAGAAAATAAAATCTGTCACAGTTTCCATTTAATGTTGAGTTTCAAGCCAACTTTTGTACTCTTTCACCCTCATCAAGAGACTCTTTACTTCCTCTTCACTTTCGGCTATTAGAGTGGTATCATCTGCATATCTGAGATGGTTGGTATTTCTCCCAGCAGTCTTAATTTCAGCTTCTGATTCATCCAGTCCGGCATTTTGCATGATGTGCTCTGCATATAAGTTAAATAAGTATGGGGCAATAGACAACCTTGTTGTATTCCTTTCCCTATTTTGAATCCATCACTTTTTCGATGTCCAGTTCTAACTGTTGCTTCTTGACCCACATAGAGGTTTCTTAGGAGACAGGGTGGTCTGGTATTCACATTTGTTTAAGAGCTTGCCATAGTTTGTTGTGAGTCACACAATCAAAAGCTTTAGCATAGTCAATGAAACAGAAATAGATGTTTTTCTGGAACTCTCTTAATAGAATGTTGGCAATTTGATCTCCAGTTCCTCTACGTCTTCGAAAACCATCTTGTACTTATGGTAATATCAGGTACACATATTGCAGCCTGGTTTGTAGGATTTTGAGCATGACCTTGCTAGCATGTGAAATGAGTGCAGTTGTACCGTAGTTCGAATATTCTTTGACATCACCTCCGCTAGCTTTGTTGTTGGAAATGCTTCCTAAGACCCACTTGACTTCACACTGCAGGATGTCTAGTTCAAGGTCAGCAATCACACCAATTATAGTTATCAGGGACATTAAGATCTTGTATAGTTTTTCTGAGTATTCTTGCCACCTCTTCTTAATCTCTTCTGCTTTTGGTAGGTCTCTACCATTTTGGTCCTTTATCATGTCCATCTTTGAACCAAATGTTCACTTGATATCTCCAATTTTCTTCCAAAGCTAGCTGAAGAAAAGATAAAGCCCTTATCCAGCAACATCAAGCAGTTAAATCTTGAATTTGAATAGCAGGCTAAAATTGATGGAATTAGCTACAATGTAAATTATTTCATATTATGGACTGAGATCTAGGCTGTATAAATTTGTTCTGGTGTGTGAGATTGGGGACTGAAGAGCAACTAATCCCCATGGTGATAATAAGTTTTTGTTTCCAAAAGCAGTTGTTCACTCCTTATCTCTTTAACTTTCTTCTGGATATCCAAATTAATATTTAGAATGAATCAAATAATGTTCAGTCTAGGAAAGAGATCTAACTTTTACCATATATTTCCCACCAGATGAGGGTGGCCACTTGCCTCCTCCCTACTACAGGTAGTTCTTGACTTACTACCACAATTGAGCCCAAGATTCCAGTTGTTAAGTGAGTTTTGCCCCATTTTATGACTTTTCTTGCCACAGTTGTTAAGTGAATCACTGTAGTTGTTAGTAACAGTGTAGTTAAGAGACTCTGGCTTTCCCGTAGACCGCTTGTCGGAAAGTTGCAAAAGTGATCACATGACTCCCGGGATACTGCAACCATCATAAATATCAAATCAATTTGATATTTTGATCATGTGACCATGGGGCTGATGCAATGGTCATAAGTGTGAAAAACACTCATAAGTCAGTGCCGTTGTAAGCTTGATTACTAAGTGAACTCTTGTAAGTTGAGGACTAACTGTATCCCAGAGAAAACAGGTTTGTTTTGAAATGGTTGGTAATTACAAATTAAACTTCTCCCAGAGGTTTTGAGAGCAAGAGGAATCAGAAGATAACAGAGTTGTGAAATGTGTGCACAGCTCATACAAGCTCCAGCATTTCATTTATTGGCTTCTGAAGCAGCATCAACATAAAGTCAACATTATGTAGAAAAAAGATAAAAGAAGCTTAGAAGTAGAAATATAATATACCCACACATCATTGTGCTAAATGCAGATTTTTTAAAAAAGTTGATATTTGATTATTAGCTTTTCACTGTCTTATCCAAATTATACTAGATTTATGAACCATATATTATACACATATGTATATGAGTATGTGGTACATATTGTATTAAAACCTATTTTTAATTTGCCAGCTCTTGATGCTGGAGAAACCATGATCATGTTCCATCATAATTTTATAGTAAGCTTATATAAAAAACCTATCAAATGATTATGATTTTTACATAATATAATTCTTAATACATTTTAAGCACATCAAAATCATAAAAATAGTCTGAACAAGAAGATGCAAATCTTCAATATGAATAATTCTAATAAAAATGTTTAAAAATTATATCTGAGGAGTCAACTACAAATTATGCTGCATTTGAAATTATTTTTATCTTTAAAATTGAGTTGTTTTACTTCAGTAGACCACAAATTGCTTTTGTATTTTCCAGGTTCTTTGCTCAAAAGTCCACCTAGTCTACTACATATGAATATAAATTTAGAAAGAATTGAACATTCTGACACTAAAGAATGGTGGGTGTGAAGAAGACAAACAGTATTTAGACTGAAAATCCCTTATATACACAATTCTATAAGTTCTGACTCTGTAAAATCAAGTGATTTATAATCACTCAGTGGATTGAAGAGCTTAAAATAAGCTTAATGCGGTTTAACAAAGCAAGATCATGCACAACCTCAAAATAAAGTCATGGTTGTGAACATTTGAGTGAGATGATTCTGACCTAATTGCCTCATTCATTGTATCCAAACACTATCCTTTGAAAAATAATTCCTATCCCTAGTTTGTACCATCGTGTATAGGTAGTCCTTGATTTAAAACCATTTGTTCAACCATTGAAAATTACAACAGTATTGAAAAAAGATTTATATCTTGTGCCCAAATTACAGTTCTTGCTACATTCCATGGTCATGTGATCAAAATTCAAATGGCAGCCAGCCTGCACTAAGACTGCAGGGGCACTGAAACTCCCCACATCCCCTATCTCCCTCCTCCCTCAGCTATGCACTTTTGGTCACTCCTGAACAGTGGCCCTTGGCGACTACCCCAGGGTTGGGACTGAAAAGAGGCTTGGGGCCTTCAGCAGTCCTAATCAGCTGCATCCCTGCAGCCAGCCATGTCAGCCCCCTTGTCCAAAGCTTATTCTCCAAATAGTCTGGGAAAGACCAAAAAGTTTCTGAAGAATTGTGAGAATAGGATTGTGCAATTTACACAAGGAAGAAGGCCTGTCAGGGCCAGCAGTTCCCTCAAATATAGCCAGTATACCTCGTGATAGCAAGGGAAAAAACTGGCAAAGGTCATCTGGGTGCAGGAGAATCTGGAGCACCAAGAGGCTATGTGCAGCAACTGTGGCTTTGCACAGAGATGCTGGTGTGGCTTAAAGCAATATTTCTCAGTAGCAGTGCTGGGCTGAAATTAAGACTGGTGGCTGTCTGAGACTGCTGAAAGTGCAGGCCTCTATTTCTGCCCTGTCCCTGGCACCGTTGCCGAGTGCCATAGAGGGCAGTCAAAAAGCATTGATTCTCTCAAACACCCCCCCCCAGACATTCCATGCTCCTATTTAAGACTCACTCAGTGATTCTTAGTTAACCACAACAGTCAGGAGTGCTGAGATTATAATCACTAAGTGATGTGGTCATGTGACTCCTTTATAACAGCATTGTTTAGCAACAGAAATTCCAGTCACAATTGTTGTAAATTGAGAACTACTTTTATGTATCGAAAATATATATCTGGATGGATAAATGATGCTGAACCTCCTAAGTTGACTGAAGTAGAAACTAGCCAAGGTTTTCATGGAAGTGGTTAGAACAGGGGTGTCAAACTCACAATGTCACGTGACGTGTAGTGATGTATTGCAATTTTTTTGCCATTGCTGGTGGCAATGGGGTAGGCGCAGTTTCGCTATGATGCATCCGGCCCACAGGCCAGCAATTTGATACCCCTTGGTTAGAAGGTATATTAAGGAACGAATGAAAATAGTTCTGATGGTAGATGGATTCTGTATCTAGTCCAGAATCTAGTCTTTTGTGGGAAATTACATGTTCTCTCATTCAAGATGCATTCATATAACTTGTACCAAAATACATTCCAGTGTTTTGCCTAAAATTGGATTGTAATTTGATTATACTTAACTTGTTTTTAATGAGAATTATGTATATAATAAGACAGTGAAATGCAGTTACTTGATAAAGTGTCAGATTTGTTTTTTAAATATCACTGGAATTAATGTTACCTGAATTTTGAATATCTGAACTTTGGCCATAGTTTGGGAATATGTATAAAGTATATGAAATTATTTCTTGCCACCTATTATAAATTATAATTCCTTTTACAATGGGTGCATTTATACATCAAAGCAAATCATGTTTTGTTTTAGAACGATCACATTTTTTTCTAGAAAAGAATATTCAAGTGTTTAATATGTGATTTTCACTTCCAACCATATTTGTTTTGAAGATTTAACTGTGATATGAAGTTTGTTGGAATTTTGATATGCAATAGTTCATTCTCTAGCTATATGAAATTAAAATATATATATAATAGTATTTTTGCTTTCTTCAGTTGTTATTTGATTGTCATATTGTTAGACTATGTATAAATATTTTCAAATATTTACTAATCCAGGAATCTTGCTTATGTAAATCGCATGTTTTTTTAATGTTATAACAGTGTTACTAACTGGACCTATAGCATCAGTCAGAGGCAAGCCTTAGCTGCATTATAAACTGTTTCTGTTGATCAACTGCTGGAACTTTAGCCATTTCTGAATATGAAGAGTAATGATAAATGCCATATCACATATTTACTTCCTGCAGGAACTAGGGAATAATCCCTTTATGTCATCTGAATTTCCTGCAAGTCTTCTATCTGGATGAATTTATGGAGGAAAAAAGCTATTAAAATATTCCAAAATGTATGTTTATCTTTATTGACCAAAACTTTTTTTAATTAGTCAAAATCTCAGATGATGGAATTACTGAGTCATGGCAACTGTAATTACCGTAAATGCCGGCGTACAAGGCGACCCGGCGTATAAGACGACCCCCGTCTTTATAGCCGGGCCGCATTCCTAGAACGTCGTCTTATATGCCGGAAACTACCAGTATTTCCGGCGTATAAGACGACTCGGCGTATAAGACGACCCCGTCTTTGGCGCCGATTTCAGCACTCGTGGAAGTCGCCTTATACGCCAGCATTCACGGTATGTTTATGTGCAAAGTTTTCTTTGTATTAAAAATCAGTTCTATATGGTGAAATTTTTCAGTGTTCCAAAATCAATACTTTTTTCTTCTTTTCCAGGAACAGAAAAGTAGTAGACTACTCACAGTTTCAGGAATCAGATGATGCAGGCAAGTATAAATTCCTAAGCAAAAATGTGGAAACTTTTTTACAATTATGAAAAATGATGGGCAACAAATGTTTGAAAAATTGTATATTTTACTAGGAGGCTGTGCTGAAGTGATTCTTTGAGTTGTTTGCCAAGATCTTTTTAGATAAAGCTTCTTAGTTTCTATGATTCTAGAAAGTTTATTCTATTTCCTCAGAAATGGCAATCCATTAACATTTCTGGAACCTATACAATTCATTTCCTTTTTTGGATAGAAAGATGGCATGCTCCACTTCATAATGACTAGAATTGTTATTGTATTTATTAGCAAGGGCAAAACATGGTAAAATTCCATATTATTGTCATCTTTTCAATTATAAATTTTATTAGATTTTTATAAAATAAATAATAATAAAACAAAATATATGTAGCTTAGTGTTGAACTATGGAACCTACGATGCTCTCTGATTTTGGTTCTCCAGTTTATTGTAAGGGTAATTACAACAGAGATTTGCATGCAAGTATTATAATTTTGGCTTATATTTTTAATTATTTTCCTAATGATATCCAACATGGGATTTTTTTTTCACATTTGCCCATATCGGGTCAATATTTTTATATATCATAATTTTAATACACTTTTCAGTCACTCAGTCTGCTCAATCTCAAACTGCCAATTTAAGTATGTCTAAGGTTTTGTTTTGTAGGGTTTTGTCTTGTTTTATTTTGAGTTTGTGGTTTTGTGTGTATGTGGTTTTTTTCTTTGGTTTCAGTCTCAGCATTCTTCACTTTGCCTCCGCTTGCATATGTTATTTTTATCCTTATTTACTTTTGAATATCTTTGTGTTTATTTGAATTCTCTTTAAATAATATAATCTCATAAAAAACCTTGGTCACCTTATTGATGCCGCTGGGTTAAATTTGTAAGATACAATTCCCTAATAGTTCCTCCCAGTTATCTGGATTTCTTCTTCCAGAATTCACAGCAAATTGTGGCTGGAGAATTCATACATCTCAAGTGTATCTGCATTATTGAAGGCTGTTGTGAGATTTTATCTCTCAATGCGATTGGATTGAGTTTTGCTTTCTTGAAGAATTAAGAATTCGCAGTATTCTGTCTAGCTCGCTCACCCACCCACTTATAAATGCAAGAAAATATAGCAAATTTAAAACTACACAAAATAAATAACAGTAGAGAGTACAAAATGCTATTTTAAAAAAACAGCAACCCTGGATTTTCAGTACCTCTGATCAAAATGTAATCATTTGTTTTTATTATAATATATTTAATGATGATTTTTAAGTTAAATTGACAGACTTGGAAATCACTTATTTATCAATTCTGCTTCATCCTGTTTACTGTGTAGATGAAGAATATGGTAGGGATTCAGCCCCTCCAGCAAAAAAAATACGTTCATCACCAAGAGATGCAAAAAATAAGAGGAGGTCTGGAAAAAATTCTCAGGAGGACAGGTAAGCTGGAGATAGTTTTCTAATAGTTAGATTTGGTGTGTGTCATTTGTCTGTGTGCTTGCGTATCTATCTAGAGGTAATACTGTTAGCTTACCTTAAAGACAGTAATTAGAAAGTATGAATCTTATAACAATATTCACTGACCTACAAATTGTGTCCAATTAGAAAGTTTTGGTATTTAAAGCTCTATAACATTGAACATGGAAGGATAGCATGTTCCAGTTGTTGCTAAACCACAGCTGCTAGTTTCCTTTGCTATTGACGATTCTAATAGGTTGCTGGGGGCAAAGTTCAGCAACATCTAGAGAGCATATCATTCTAACCCATGCTTTGTTTTCATGATATCAAAGACCTGCAAAACCATAATACTTTCAGCATATTTTAATATATTATATTAATCTTTTATTTTGGTCTGGATGTAGCTTTAGGGTATTTACTTCTGCACAATTGGATTATTGGATTATTTACACTGTTTTAGAATTGGTGTGTGTACACATAAAAATATAGAAAATGGATGGCAGAAAAAGACCTAGTGGTCCATTGAGTCTGTCCTTTGAAGTTCTTTGTTTCCTTTTTAATTAATTCATTAATTATTTACACACACGCATACACACGCAGCTTTTTTTTTGTAAGAAAAAAGGTGCCGGAACTCAACATCTTGTTAATCTTTTATTTAAAAAATTATACATTCAGTTCTTTACATAAATTTAATTTATTGTATTTAAGGCAAATGTTCATAGTAAATTTTACACTAAAAAGTAAAAAAAGGTTTTCAATTCACTAACGATTTTTTAAAATAAATTATTACAAGTAGTCAATCACGGTACACACACCCACACACATCAGTTGTGTAACAAAATGTTACGGTCGCTGCCTGCAGTAAGCACTCAGCATGTGACATGACCAATCACAAGCCAAGCAGTGCCACAAGCCGAGCAGCACTATCACAACCAGCATGGATGAAGTACGGATTTTTGTTCGATGGACATGTCTTTATCTTTCTATGAAGTAAGACTTTCAAACATTTTTTAACTTCCCTCCTATCAGTTTGAGGTTATGCCCTGTGTTCTTGATGTTTGCTTATATAGAAAATACAGCCTTCTAGAAGCTTATTCGGAATCTTAACATATTTTAGAATTTCAGTTATGTCTCCTCTTCTGTCCTCCAGACTGTACATATTCAGTTCCTCTAATCCAGTGTTTCTCAACCTTGGCAACTTTAAGATGCCTGGACTTCAACTCCCAGAATTCCCCAGCCAGCATGTCTGGCTGGGGAATTCTCCAGCATGGAAGGAATGTAGAATCCACACATGGGTATTAGAAGTCCTCTAGCCCAATCAGACAAAGAATCAAAATTGCTATCCCCCTGCTGGGCTGAACCATGCCCCAGTTTCTTTTTGGTCTCAGCCCAGAAGAGACGTGTGCACTTTGGCTCCCGGTTTGAGAAAAAGACATAGAACAGGTAGTATTTGCCTTACTTTTGCATGGATTCTTCATTCCCTTGGTCAGGTAGTCAGCGCTGGGCTCAGCGCTGAACTAACTGGCTATCAGCTTGTTTCCTTGCCTTTGGCAAATTCGCCCACTGATCGGCACGATCGGCTTAGTTCTTTTATAGCCTCTCCTGGTTCCCTTTGTTTTGTGAATTCTGCCAGTCCCTCTTTGCTTTACTTAATTCTGCCGGTCCCTCTTCTGCTGTTTGCTCACAGATTTGTTTCTTTCGCTTTCACTTCCTTTTTCTACGGGCCGTCGCAGGGGCCATTTTGAAGTTTGCCAGGTGTCCGTTGCTTCCCAGCAGAATTCTATTAAAATTTTGCTGTTCACTCCCTCGGTCAGCGGGGGGGGGGACACCTTCCCTAGAAATTTGAACAGCGAGGGACAGGATTTCCTCACCTTTGCTGGGGGTATAGGGGCTCCTATATCCCCCATTGCATCCCAGGCCCTTTACTTCCAAGATCGCGGACGCCATTTTAAGCCACCATGTGTCTGATAGTGGAAACTCTGGTTTCACTCTTTCTCTTGTTTCATCTTTATTTGTGCATAGAGGGTTCATTGGCATTGATCAATTGCTATCTGTTTTCACACATACAGTGTGAAACACCTTCCAGATCCTACCTGATTGCTCTAACTGTACTACAAGCATTTGGGCTGTTTCTTACATTGCCTGTTCCCACTGTCTGCATCTAGTGGACTGGCAATTGCTGTCCTAGCCGCCACTAAGGGAGACACGAGGGTCACCCATAAAAATAATAATTAAAAAATTAAATAACAATAATAAATAGTTTACAATACAAAACACCAAGGGAAGTGAATAATTGAAACGGGAGAGGGCAGCTCCCCTGACTGGAGCGTGGCTTATAACACCCTGTGTGACTCCGCACTTAACGGCTGGCCGGACTTCGCAAACCTTCGTGCAGGCCTGTACCACCTAGGTGGGCCGTAGCCTCATCTCCTGCAGACCAGGACAGCTTCAGAGATCTTCTGGAAAACTCCTGTTTTTTATTCAAAATGGCGGATAACACCGTTCCACAGGCTTCCACTTCCAGTAGAAATAAACACAAGTCGCCCAACCAAGAAGCGACCGCAAAGGTCAAGGCCAAGACTAAACGGGTCTCTAAGATGGCTGAAAAGCAGGCAGCTAGCAAGCATAGAGTATTGGAAAGACAATTTTCCAAGGCCCAGCAGCGTGCAGCGGAGGCCCAACCTGCCTCTACTCCCTCCTCTTACATCTATGACAGGGGGCCCACGGCCCTCACCCTTGGCACGGGCTTGGTCCCCTGAGCAGGCTCTAGGAGAGGGTCCCTTACTTGGATTCAACCAGGATCACCTTTCTCTTTTTGAGCAGGATCTGAGGATGCAGGTTCAAGATCCAATTCTGGCCACCAAAATAATTTCTCCTTCAGTGGCTGCTGGAGCTCCGGGGAGTTTCTCGATTATGGGTCCTCAGATCCTGTCGGCGTCTTTCACTCCTACGGCGGCAGGGCTCCGGTCCCCGGAGCAGCCTCCATTTATGGTTCAGCTCCAGGCCATGATTGCGCAGACGGTGACTCAAGCAATGGCTGCTTCTGCAAGGGCCATACGATCCCAGGACTGTCAAACTCCCCTCCATCTATGGGAACTGCATGGCCCAGGGATTACGAATTCCCGGATCTGGCCTCACCACCGTATTCTAGTGGCAGCGAGGTATCCAAATATTCTGAGCAGGTCCTCAAAGAGGGACTGTTGTCAGATGACAACACCCTCTCGGAGGCCACTCCCCTGGTAGGTGTGTTCAATCCTTCTTTCTCTTCGCTCTTGCGAAAGGCTGCATCACCGGAAAGGTCGAACCGGTAAAACCCCAAGCGCCCGATCAAGATTCTGACCTCTAACATAGCAGCACGTAGGTTATTTTGGCTCAAGAACTGGCGTGCTGACACCAGGCACAAATGGAAGGTGGCGGCTGCTCCGTATCAGAGTAGTCGTCTCTTTGGTGAGGCCCTCATCCCTTACCTGGTAGAAAACAGGGAAAAGAAGAGAGTACTCTCTCATCTTTCCAAAAGGACTGGCAGGCGTTTTAATCCGTATAACTGCCATCCTTCCTTTTGGGCAGGTTCAGACCAGGCTTCGGGGAGCGTATCTCGGCCCTTTCCAACAGGGCCGGACCGTTCCTCAGACCGCTCCAGCTACAGAGACAGGCCAAAACCTCAATTTCAGAACAAGCGACCATTCCATGGTAGGGGAGGTTGTCCCTTTCGTAGGTCAAATGACTCGGAAAGGACTCCTCCCACAGGCAGCAGACTGGTTTATTATTTCCACAAATGGGAAGAAACCACCACGGACACTTGGGTTCTCACCACCATCAGGGACGGTCTGTCCCTGGAATTCTTAACGCATCCCTCTCGGCGACTAATTGCCTGCCCCCTGTTGCGGAATCCTGTAAAACAGGGTCTTATGAAGGAAGCCATTCACCATTTACTAAACATAGAGGCCATAGAGCAGGTACCATTGGATCAATTGGGACAGGGATTCTATTCCATTCTTTTCATGGTTCCCAAAGCCTTGGGGGGATGGAGAGCGATACTCGATCTCAAGGTCCTAAACTCGTACCTAGTGTATCACAAGTTCAAGATACAGACTCTTCATTCCATCTTGGCCAGCATTCATCAGGGGGATTTCCTGACGTCAGTAGATCTTACAGAAGCATACCTTCATATTCCCATACATCCGGGTCACAGACAGTTCCTCAGATTCAGGTATTCCAACCATCATTACCAATACAAAGCCCTGCCATTCGGCCTATCACCGGCCCCCAGGGTCTTCACCAAAGTCCTGGCGGTTCTTGCCGCACAGCTCAGGTTGGTACCGGTCTGCGTTCAGTGTTACTTGGACGACATCCTAATACAGTCGTCCTCAGCACTGGACGCTCAGTTGGACATGGCAATGACAGTCAAGACGCTTCAGGATCACGGTTTTTTTATCAACTTCCAGAAGAGTCACTTGACTCCAGTAAATTGCCTATTGCACTTAGGCACAATAATAGATACCAACCTGTGCCAAGTTTTCTTATCCCAGGAATGTCAAGTCAGCATACGCACACTGATCATCAAAGTGCATAGGGAAAAACAGGTGACCCTAGCCCTGCTCTCACAGCTGTTGGGGAAACTGATTTCATGCATTGCCATAGTGCCCTGGGCCAGACGGCATACGAGACAGCTCCAGTGGTTTTTGCTCCCCTACCAGAGGCGAGGCGTAGCCTGTTTTCCCCAAAGAGTACGGGTCCCAGCACAGACACTTACATCCCTTCTCTGGTGGCTATCCCCGGCCTTGTCCAAGGGATCCCTTTTCAGAGAACCGATTCGGGTGACCTTGACCACAGACGGCAGTCTATTTGGATGGGGGGCACACCTCCAACTTCAAACCTCAAACAAAATATCAGCTGGCTAGAACTCAGCGCTATACACCTGGCACTTTGATCCTTCCACAGAACGATTGTGGGTTGCCATGTCTTGGTCCTAACGGACAATGTGGCGGCAAAGGCCCACGTAAACAGACAGGGCGGAACTCGATCTCGGGCCCTGATGTCCGAGGCTCAGCTACTAGGATCATGGGCGTAGCAGAACCTTCTTTTCCCTGAAGGCGGAGCACATTTCAGGGGAGGCGAATCAGCAGGCAGATTACCTGAGTCGCTCCATGGTAAATCATTCAGAATGGCACCTGCATCCCCACCTCTTCCAGGAGATCACGCATCGATTTGGTCTACCCACGGTCGACCTCTTTGCTTCTCCAGTGAACGCCCAACTTCCCCGGTTTCTCTCTCAGTTTCCCTTTCAAGGGGCAGAAGGGGCAGATGCCCTCCGCAGTCCTTGGCTGGAGGGACTACTGTATGCTTTCCCATCTTTCCTGCTGATTCCGGCAGTCATCAGAAAGCTGTTGCAGGAGCAAGCGGAGCTGATATTTGCGGCCCCTTACTGGCCGAGGCAACCATGGTTCGTGGATTCGTAAACCTCGCCGTAGCTCCTCCGTGGAGAATTCTTCCAGAGAGGATAATCTTGACACAAGGAGCTATGACATCCAGACCCGCAATGGCTCCAATTAGCCGCCAGGTATCTGAACGCCAGTTCCTGATACAGGGATCTTACACCGCCAGGGTGATATCAATGATTCAGGCTTCGAGTTGGCCGGCGACAAATAGGATTTATGATGCCACCTGGAGAAACGTCTGCCACTGATGTGACCAAAAGAGTTTGCCAATTTGTTCTGTCACTGTTCCGAGGATACTAGAGTATCTTATGGACGGCGTGGATATGGGCTGAGCACCCAGCACTATCCGCAAGCAAGTGGCGGCGCTCTCCATAGTGTTCACCTATGCCGATTCTGTTCCATTGTCTCATCACTCTAGGGACTGATCCTTTATCAAGGGGGTTGCAAACAGCAAGCCTCCTGTGGTCCATCGTTATCCCACCTGGGAGTTACCCCAGGTTTTACGAGCTTTTACAGGATCCCCCTTCGAACCCATCAGATCTTGTGATCTTCGTTTCTTGTCTCATAAGGTGGCCTTCTTGGTGGCAATCACATCGGCAAGGCGTGTGTTTGGAACTGGCAGCTCTTTCCATTAGGAAGGACTTGTGTACCTTTCAGCATGACAGGGTGGTGCTCCGATTGGACCCCTTGTTCATCCCCAAGGTAAACACGCTGTTTCATCGAGCACAGGAGATCGTGTTGCCAGACTTTTGTCCAAAACCCTCACATGTCCTGGATGTGTGCAGGGCGCTGCAATATTACCTTGAGAGGACTGCTTTTCGTAAGTCTGAGGCTTTTTTTGTCTCCTTCCGTATGGGGTCCAAAGGTCAGAAGGTTTCTTCTACTATTGCCTGGTGGATTAAGGCCTTCATTACAGAGGCATACCAAGTTTGTTCCTTGCCAGTTCCAGGTCGTCTGATGGCTCATTCCACGTGCAGTGCTTCCACGTCTGCTTCTATAGTTGACATCTGTAGGGCGGCGACATGGTCGTCTCCTTCCCCTTTCATCCGTCATTATAAGCTCGACAAATTTGCTTCTGCAGAGGCCTCTTTCGGTGTCGACATTTGACGGTCTGCGTCCCACTCGTGGGGTGATATAGCTCTGGTGTGTCCCATGCATGGATTCTACATTCCTTCCATGCTAGAGAAGAGGCGTTGACTTACCTGAACGCCTTTTCTCAGCATGAGGAATGTAGAATCCACTCCCTCCCTTTAAATTTCGCAGTCAGGTCAGTGTTAGCAGTCCGGGAGCCAACACATCACACAATCATTGGCTTCGCCCTTTTCGAAACTGGGACATGGTCTGGCCCAGCAGGGGCGTGGCAACTTTGATTCTTTGGTCTGATTGGGCTAGATGACGTCTAATACCCATGCGTGGATTCTACATTCCTCATGCTGAGAAAAGGCTTTCAGGTAAGACAACGCCCCTTGTGGGAGTTGAAGTACACACCTCATAAAGTTGTCAAGGTTGAGAAACACTGCTCTAATCTCTCCTGATACGTTTTGTCCCTCAGACCATGCACCATTTTGTTACCTATCTCTGGACTTAACTCAATCTTATCAATACCTTTTTTAAGTGAGATATCAGAACTGGACACGGTATTCCAAATGGGGACTGACTAAAGCCCTATGTAGCATGATTAGGATCTAATATAATATACATATAATATAATTATATATTTTAATTATATTGTGAGACTAGGCAATTAAAATTTCAATAGATGGAGTGATTGCCTAGATCAGTGGTTCTCAACCTTTTTAATGCCGCGACTCCTAACCGGTCGTAAGTCGAGGACTACTCAACCGGTCGTAAGTCGAGGACTACTCAACTGGTGCAGCACCATTTGCAGAATGGGACTTTTGGCAGGCTCAGCAGGGCAGAGACAGCCTGGACAATTCCTATTGGCTTTTGAAAGCCAATAGAATTAGAATAAAAAGGAATAGCACAGCTAAGGAAAAGGGGGAAAAAATGGTGGACTGCGTTTGGCGACCCCCGTGAAATGGTCGTTCGACCCCAAATGGGGTCCCGACCCAGAGGTTGAGAACCACTGGCCTAGATGTACATTCAGAGAATAAACACTAAAGAGGAAGTATAGCAGACAAGAATTTTCTATGTATTTAAGGGAGAAAATAATATTCACCTATTGAATTATAGTACCACCTAAAATAAACATAATAATTCCATTTTCTGGTTTACTATGCACAACATTTTAAGAGGTATTAAAGATAACAGACATTGTTGTTATTCTCATCCTCTTTTCCCACCACTGTTCTGCATATTGTCTGTTTGAAATAATCATTTTAAGGATGAAAATACAGTAGTTGGACAATGTATTTGGATGCTTCTAGAATTATTCATTCTGTTCTATTTTTCTTACTATAAGCAGAAGAGCTGGCAGTCCAAAATCATTTGGCACCACTTAAATATGAAAATAATCCAAAAGAAAATCACTTAGCAACAGAAATTTGGGGTTCAATTGTGGTTGTAAGTCAGAAATTACCTGTACTGATGAATAGAAAAATATTTAATGAGCTTACAACAATGGAGGGAACTGATGCTGTGTATTGCCAGCTTTCTCCATACTCAGTGCAAGGTTTTAAGCTTAACTTTTTCCATTCCACAGTATATAAGTACAAGATCTAGGAACCATAATGGATATGAAAATTTTGTATAAAGTTTATAATGCTTGCCCAAACAAAATTTTATTAAAGTATGTTCCTTCCACTTCCATCAGGGAAGATGAAGGAGGAAACACTTATAATATTCAAATGTGTAAATAGTTGAGAAAGC
Organism: Crotalus tigris; assembly: GCF_016545835.1. NCBI lineage: Eukaryota > Metazoa > Chordata > Lepidosauria > Squamata > Viperidae > Crotalus > Crotalus tigris. The sequence continues at coordinate 382,324 of NW_024098363.1, forward strand.
AGAGAAGTCATGGTGAAGTTGAGGAATTAAAATTGACTGAAACTAGGATGATTGCAGACAGCTCAGATTTGTGGACTGACAGTTTTCCAGTCAGGGAAAGGGATGTGAAGAATCATTGGCATGTTGGTATGGCATTTTACTGAACCATCTTAACAGAATAGTTTACCAAGATCATGTATTCTTTTTCTGATTTTAAGTCATGGGAAAAGTGAATGTTAAGCACTTCCTTTCTTTTGTTGTCCTAAATTTAAAAAATGTAAAACTGGTAGTGCGCATAAGATTCACACTTGGAACTTCTTGAATAAGACAGTGAGTATAATTAACCAGTGGAACAGCTTACCCCCAGAAATAGTGGGGGCTCCGTCACTGGTGATTTTTATAAGAAGAGACTAGACATTCACCTGTCTGAGATGGTATAGGTTCTTCTGCTTGAGCAAAAGGCTGGACTAGAAGACCTCCAAGGTCCCTTCCAGTTCTGTTCTATTCTAAGATCTAAATAGCTGCAGTTTAATGTTTGACTGGCATTCCTAAATTGATTTTTTTCAGAAGTTATTAAAACTTTTGCTTTCTCTGTAAATCAGACTTTATTGAGAAAGCTGTGACGTTGATGAACTTCAGAGAAATAGACCCTTAGTACTGAGATTTCACAGTTAAGCTGCAAGTTTTCTTCATTATCCTATTTGGCATCCTAAAAGAGTGATAGAATTGAAAACTAGCTTACTATTGATTAATCAGTAAAATTAATAAAATAATAACATTCTGTACTATGGACATTAGCCAATTTAGTTGCTTCTCTGGGATGTAATAACAGCATAGTGATCTTTCTGGAAATAATTTAAAAATGTTTTCCTTTTTATAGTGAAGATTCAGAAAAAGACATGAAGACAAAGAGAGATGATTCACATTCGGCAGGTAATTAGACCATTTTTGTAAATTGATGGCAGTTTGATCAAAATATGTAATCAATGATTTCACTGTTAACTGTTGCCTGAAACTTTTAATGCTTTCTAGTTTAAATCATCTACTTATTGCTGATATGTGGAATTAATATTTTAATAGTGCCATATGATTTGTTTCCATATAGCAGAGAGGTGCTGCATTCTTCAACGCTGAGCATAGCCATCGTATTTAGGGATGTTGGGAATAATCACAACCTTCCCATGGCTGCTACAGCCAATTTCTAAGAATATTTCCATTATTATTATTATTCTATCATTTTTTTTCTTTCAGATGAAGATTTTGGCAGTGAGGATGATATAGGAGCAGATGATGGTAAAGCTGACAGTGACTATGAAAGTTCTCAAAAGAACAAAAAAGGAAAAAAAGTGAAGCCTGAGAAGAACAAAAGAGCTGCTTCCAGATCTAGAAAAAGGGCTGCAGGTAATGTCTTCTGATGATGTTATTTAAAAAAATAAAAATAATTTAATACTTATGTAATACGTGATTGATAGACAATTTCAGGTAATGTTTCATTAAATCTTAATTAAATCTTAAATAAATTGGAATTTAAATAACAAATTTGTAATGTAATTTAAATAACTAATTTGAAGTACAGTAACCATTTATGTGTATGAAAGCTGGTAAAATCAGAACTAAATCAAGTTGTTTCTTGGTCTGAGGCATGTTGAAGATAAACAAAAATATTTCATAACATACAGATGAATATAATAAAATTTAGTCTATATGTTGCCTGTTTTGTTTATCTTGAAGTCTCCCCCCACTGTTTTGGTTCTGATTTACGTATCTTAATTTTTACTTGTTTATATTTTCCTATAAAGCTTTGCTTAGTTCAAAAAGCCAATTGAAGGAGATGAAAGTAGATCAAGAGTAACAATTATCTTCCGCTTTTGATTTATAGTATAATGTGGATGACAATAGATGCTGTATGTTACTAGGAATATTTTGCATCAAAATCTATTCAGAATAATTACAAATTGCAAGCTATTAGATATAGGTAGCATTCAGCTCTACTCCATTGTGGAAAGATGGACTTTTATTTCTAACGTATATGCCGGCGTATAAGACGACCCCCGTCTTTATCGCCGAGTCGCCTTCCTAGAACGTCGTCTTATACGTCGGAAACTACCAGTATTTCCGGCGTATAAGACGACTCGGCGTATAAGACAGCGTATTAGTGCTTCCGGAAGTCGTCTTATACGCCAGCATATACGGTACCTATTTATTTCTACCTAAGTTGGAAATGTATATAGAACAATCAATATTTAGTGATTTTCTGATTTTATAACAGAGGATAGTGAGGATGAGAAAGAAGATCACAAAAATGTGCGTCAGCAGCGGCAAGCAGCATCCAAAGCCGCATCCAAGCAGAGAGAAATGCTAATGGATGATGTGGGCAGTGAGGAGGAAGATCAGGAAGAGGAAGAGGCATCATTTCAGGAAAGTAAGTGACATTCAGAGGCGCATATATAGATAAATGAAAAGTAGGAATGAATTGTCAGTCTGCAGCCATGTCTGATGTGTCCATGTTAATTGTTCAGACAACCAAACTTGATATTTCATCTTCTTAAATATGACATGCATTTCATTGTTGATATACTCCATGTCCACATGATTATTGGCAGCAAAGAAGATTAAAAATATGCTATCCCTAAAATTCGGGACATAAAAACTTTTCAGACCATGGCAACTTTTTAGGTAATATTCTGCTAGAAAAATGCAAAGAATATAAAAATGCCACTCATCACTGTTTTACCTTCAGCACTGGGCAATAGTCTGAACAGTCTTAATTTTATTACAAGTACCATCTTATCTGGTTTCATGATACAGTGAAAGGCTTCAAATCTTTATCTTCACAGTTAGAATAAACCGTAAGTTTAAAAATGAATTTGTGTTAAAATATCTACAGTACAGCTTTCTAACTTGTCTGTTGTATAAATTGACAGACGCTCTAAATGGTGAAAGGTGGGGAGCCATGAGAAATTTGCAGTGAATGTATCAAACAGAAACTCAGTGAATCTGTGAACTGATGAACTAGAATCATGGAAACCTGGATTCAAACCCTGGAAGTCTGTTTTAGGAAGAGTAAGATGCTCTGTTTCATATATAATAAGTTACTGCTATTGACTGCAGAGGGCACTTCTACAACTTGCTACAAGATGGAAGACCGTATTGAACAAAAAAGGAATCATGACAGGCTGGGAAGGGCTTTGATGTAGGACCTACAACAGCTGGTATAAAAATGGTCAGGCTTTGAGCCTTAATTACTTTTGAGGGAAGGAGAAATTTGCCTATGCAACTGCTATTTTAAATAATAATTCTACTTATCACAAGCTCTAAAGCAGATTTACATGAGGAAATACTGAGGCACAGAAGTCGTGATTTCTCCAAGTTCTAGCAAGTGTGTTACAGGATATAGAAGCCAAGAATACTGACTCCTATCTCTTGATCAACCTACCAGACTCTCTCCCTCATTCTGTCTCTCTTCCAAGTGAACAAGAACAGCTCTTAGAGACATTTCATTCCTCTCTCTCTGCACAGAAGATTCTGGCAGCGATGAAGACTTCCTTGTGGAAGATGATGATGATAGTGACTATGGCAGTTCTAAAAAGAAGAATAAAAAAGTGGCTAAGAAATCCAAACCAGAAAGGAAAGAAAAGAAAATGCCTAAACCAAGACTAAAGGCTACAGGTGAGCTTAGCTTGCTTCCAAAGTTCTTATTTTACATCCATTTAGAATAACAGAATGAAATGTATTGTTTGCAGCTACTTATATTTTCTCAGCTCTTCCTCTTGTGTGTGCTTAGAAGGATGTGAATCAAATTCTCAATGTTAAATCCAGATTTGTGGGTGGTATAATCAAATAGGCTACTAAAAATTCATTTGTGGATTATTCCTTTTTCAAAGAATCAGAATTCTGATTGAATTTGGATAGGATTCTTCTGATGTTATCATTGTTAGTATTATGTTCAGACCACTTGCCAGTGCTGATTAAAACAAGTGATATTAGTGACTTTTAGACCCAACAAGTAGTAGTATTTCATTCTATTTGAAGAGAACAGTATTGTTTATTTTGACATGTACAGATACCTACAGAACTACATATATTTTCAAATATACAATACTTCTTTGGTTACATGTTGCTTATTAGAAATTGCATTCCAGCTTGGGTGAAAAAATGTATAGGAGACTTGTATTTTACTTCCTACCCACATATCTATTTAACCTCAAAAATGTCTGTTGCCTTCTGTATTTACAGTAGAACAACCTATTGTAGCAAAATTGCTTTCATTACTATCTTTTTGCTGCTAATGGTTATAGAGAATTGGAAGGCAAACATTGTCAACTGATACTTAGTGTCAAAAATTTACTCACAGGCTATCTGTACTTTACTATTAAAATATAGATAATAAGAGCTCAAATTGATTCTTTGCTAAATAAGAATCCTGCATGTTTTCATAATAGTACTGGCTGTGTTCAAGAGTTAATGTGTTTTATTGGATTAGAAAGCAGTATTTAGAGTTGCTTTGGATAGCGAGATGGGCAGCATTATAAATTTAATAAATGAATAAATTTAATAAATAAAAACCCCTTTGATTTGGGGTATGGGTCTCTTAAAACATGTGATGTAATAATAAAATATTTTACTATTGTTTTGATGCTTTTCTTCAGTTACACCTAGTCCAGTAAAGGGCAAAGGAAAGGGAGGTCGGTCCACAGCTTCAAAGACATCAAAAGAAAAAACCCCATCCCCCAAAGATGATGATGATGAACCTGAAAGTCCTCCACAAAAGAAGAAATCAATTAGTCCACCTCCAGACAAATCTGGGGATGAAGGGTCTGAAGATGAAGTCCCATCTGGTGAAGATTAAACAGTGGTGTGGGAGAGAAACTTTTTTGAGAGAGAGTAAGGAAAAGAGGATATACTTAGGGGTAGAACATGGTTTTGGTTGTGGCTTAACTATTGGGCTGTGAATGCCACTTTTATTTTAGTTGTTTTAATAGTACGATCCTTATATTTTGTTTTTTAAAGAAAACCTTTATGTTTTGATGTCACAGTCTCTATTGGCCATTCCGTTCTCCCCAACAAATCTGAAAGCCATTTAGATTTAAATTAACAGCTAACTAAAGATATATTTTTGAAAGCTTACTACAGCTGTTAAGCAATAAGATTGAAGCTGACATTTGGAGATCATTGTTAACAAATAGATTTTCCAAAGCTGAGAAGGCAATTTGCTTAATTGAATCTAAAACCAATAGATTATTGCATATAGCATTTTTGTTGGCATAAACCCTCCTTTATACCTGAATTATTTTGAATTCTACTAAGCATTGCAAGTTTTAGCATTCTAAATCTTTTAGCTTCCACAGTTTAACTTAGTGGCCAAGGTTATTTTAGTAACAATTTAATCTGATCTGTTCTAGGCTTTGAGAAGATCATACCTGTTCATACCATTTATATTCTTTATTAGGATAACATTTCCATTGGCCAAAATGTATTAATATTCTTCCAGCTTATTCTGAAATTTCTGTGCTTTTTCTGCTTTCTTTCCATAAAGTTTGATTTCATTAAGAAATTCTGGAAGCTGGAATAACTGCTTTAAAATTTCTGAGCAATGCACTGAATGAGTGATTACACAGTATCCTTTTCAACCACTGGGTATTGATTTAAATATATTTCCCTTCATATTTCACAAAGTTAGAATACTCTGCTTCTACAACATAATTTGTTTTTTACCATACCCTTCACTGTTTACTTCCCTTTCTGGAAAGTGAGTGCTGTTTCACAACCAGGCCTTGTGTTTGGTTCGCAGAAGCCAGATACCCAGGCTAAACAAGAAACAGGGTGTAAACTGGAAGACATGGTTGATACAACAACAATCCTGCCATAATTAACTTTTTAGTATCTCTGCTTATATACTGTAATATTTCTGCTTATATATTGTAAATTTCTAAAAAGCCAAGTGGGTAGCAACCCCAAAAATATTCTCTTCGTAGACTAAGTCTACCCAATAAGTATGACAAAGCCAAAGTGAAAGTGAAGCATAATTCTGGTTTTCTCTTTTTCACATGCACATACCTACAAACCCAACAAAGTATAATTTGCCTTTCAAAAATATTTTGTTTTGTTTTTTTCTTTAATTTAAAACACATAGACTTATGTCTATGATTGTTTCACATATATAACTGGGTTGTTTTGGCAAAATAATACACTCATCCTGGTTTGTAGAGATAGCTTTGATCTAGATATTGGTTTAATAATTTTTGAAGAATATCTAGAAAGTGAAAAAGCTTTGAGTTTCTCCTTGGACAGAAACTAATCTGGGTGGAGTAATTTTTGCCAATTTAATTAAAATTTAAATGTTGAATGTTTATAGCTAAGTATTATGTCTGAATTCTGAGTTCAAAACAGACTTATCCCATCCTACAAGTTAAATACTTGGTGACCTAGTATTTAGCTCATCCAAATGTACAGGTATTAGAGTTATTACCTTTTAATTATTATGATCAGCCAGCAAGATATTTCAATCAATATATTTTTACTGCTGATTCAGATTTTTTATACAATATTCATTTTTTTTCTTTCTGTGCTTTCGCTAACAGATACAACCATGTGTAATAAGAATTGGGTTGCCATTTGGGTTCTTCCTCTGTTTTTCTTACAGATAAATGATGGCAATTGGATTTCTTAAGCCTAAATCAAATGCTGTGCTTTCACTGATCTTTGCATTTAACTCCTGGACAAAAATATTTTCAAGGTTCCTGAAATCTCTTAATTCAGATAGTAGTTGTTTGGCCTTTTTCCATTTGATAAACAATCCAGAGACTGAATATTAATTTTCCCCTTACTGTTCACATAACAGCAGCAAAGTAATGTTTTAAATATTTCATTCTATTTTGCAATTTTCTGTCTCTCTGTGCATATTGCTTTTATGTGAGGTATTCTAGGGATTCAATAGCTATATCAGTTTATTACTTTGTTCCATAGAACAAGTGTTGCCAGATAAACAAATAGGTATATTCCATGGTGCGCTAATCACACTATATTGGTTGCATCCTGGGAATGGCAGGTTTTTTGTCGTAGTTTAATTAAGTATTTCTTGCATTTGCTGAAAAACCAAAAGCAAATATGTTTAGTGTATCTAAGTTATTGCTTCATATATAAGTGTGATCGCAACAGGGGTATAAATAAAATTTCAGTAAAGTTTTTAGAGGTGTGTGTTTACACCTTACCTTTGAGGCCTGAGCAGGTAATGGTGGCTATAATACTGAAGAAATAACTTGCACACCGTAAAAGGATAATATTTAGATACACTGTTTGTGATGACTTCTCTTTGATATAATAATCTAGCACAGATCAAACAAAATGCAGGGCCATAATGACTGGTTTGATCTGATGTTAAAAAAATCATGTTGAAATATATTGGGGGGAAAGAAAGAAATGTATATGCATTTGGTTGGTTGATGTGATATAAATGTTGATTATACTCAATTGTAATTGCCTGCACCAAATACTGAAACTGTTAATACTTTTAGACTGATTTTTAAAGCATTACCCAAGTATATGAGACAGCTTAACTAGAGCTAAGGAAGAAAAAATGCTATAACATGCTGGAAATTTATGAGCTGTAGAAATTGGTGCTTTTGCTTTATGTAATTTTTCTGTGGAGTGTTTATTTTTTATAACAAATCATAATGTTGACACATGATTTTATAAAATAAAAGGAAATCGATTCCCATGATTTTAGGTATTTGGTAAATCATGTTAGTATTTGGGGAGGGAGATTTAATTCTTTCCCCCTTTCAATTAACTTCATTAAATGACTGCATCTAAATGGCTCGGCCTCAACCTTGGTCATACTGTTACTGAAATTCTCCTTTTCCACCATCACTACCCCCACCCCCTCAATTTCAGTTGGAATCTGGAATTAACTCCTCTTGTGTGAAATGCACAGTGTAAAAGCTAGGTATGGGTATACGTGTAATGATTTTCAGGGCCCAGGATTTATAAACAAAACTAAGCTGACGTTGGCTTGAGTATCTCTTCCCACTTTCTTTCTTCAGTTTACTGCTTCGCTGAAGAACTTACACTTCATTATTTTCTGTTAAAATCTCTTCTAACTTTTAAAGCAAGTGCTTCTCTATTTTGAGTCCATTAAAGCGTTCACTACATTTTGATTTGATGTATTAACCTTTTTTTAAAAAGATTATTGACCCACATGTGCTGTTCAAAACAGTAGAAAATGGAATGGTTTCATCAGTTAAAGCATGTCTGGTATGATTGTAAAATACCATTGTGCATACATTTTATATACCTGGATAGGGATTTTTTAATTGAGAATACAGAACATAAACTTGCTATAGCTATAGTCTGGATAAAAACCCTTCAAGTATCTTGTATGAGTGGAAATGAAAGCGCATGTGTGTACACATGCATGGGTGTCAGTCTGACAACTTAATGTGTGTTAGAAATTTGTGGTTTATTGCTGGAGAAGCAATTATTACAGAAATTGTATATAAGAGTTTTACATAATTTGTTTATCAGGAACATGGCACAGTTAAACTCTAACAGTTCCCACGTTTTAGAAAGAGACAAATGAGCAAGTGCTCTTTGTATCAGATAGAAATTGATGGAATTAAATACAGTGGATATTTGTCTTGGAATTAACTATTTTGATGGGTTCTAAGTCTGTCTGGATTATTGGAAAGCATACATTCAAATGCGGTACCAAGGCCACCAGTCATGATAAATAACCAATAACCATTGTCAGTCTGGTGACATTGAAATCTGCTGCATGGTACTAAGGGTCAGTTGAATGTAACAGTAATGCTTTATATAAAAATGAATTTTAAAAGGGAGGGGGGGGTTGAAGTGAACATGATATTGTTAACCATGTTCGTGAATTATAGATGCAACATGCATTGGTAGAATTGTGTGACAGTCTTTCGTGCTACTTAATTTTACATATTCCAGTCTCTGTATGTACTTGCAATTTAAAAAAAAAAAAAAAAGTTCCTGCCTTGCTTTTTATTGGAGGGTTCCCAGGACTGCATATCAGTTATTGAGCTCTGTTTTAAATATGTGTACCCTTGGCTTGTATTTTGTATTAAAAGAGAACATGGAAAAGAACCCTTTATTGTTCAGCATGTTGGAATTGTGTCCCCCTTATTTTCTCTCTCCTCTCTCTCTCTCTCTCTCTCTCTCTCTCTCTCTCTCTCTCTCTCTCTCTCTCTCTCTCTCTCTCTCTTTCCCATTTTTGTTTTGTTTTTGTTTGTTTTTGTTTTTTGAATATATTCAGCAACTTCTTCTGTATGTTTTTTTCTTTTGTAAACTTTTTGGTTTTGTTTAAAAATGGCTTTATAAAGGGGCTTTTATAACCCATACCAATGCCTTCTGTGTTTCTTCCGCTCTTTACTGTATATGCCAGCCTACCCCAATTTGGCACTATCTATGCAAATTGTATTTCAGTTACTATAATTCCCAATATGTGGTCATGCCGAGTAAGGAATTATGAAACTGGTAGTCTAATACATTTGGAGGACACCATTTTGGGGTGGGCTAGTATATGCCAAGTATCAATTTGTTTCTCAAAATCAGTAACATTCTACAAGTTGTGTATTAACACTTATTTTTGTTTAAGGCTTTTTGATAATTCATTTGAGCTATTGAATTCAAAACTTGGGCAACCAGTTGACTATAACTATAAAATTATAAATTTGCCCATGGGATCACATGATCCTAATCAGAAAAAGTGTATCAAACTGAAATTGTAGTAAAGCATTAACTGACACAGTGGCATATTGACCAGACTTGGGGATTAACACTATTGAAAAAATATATTTCAATAAATATGTAAAAAATGTAAAATAATAGAATTCCCCAAATATTTTACTAGCGTTTTTTCATTGATGTTTTGAATAGATGGAATTTAAATTGTCCAAAGGGAAAACTAAATGACTATTATGGGAGGCAAAGCAACCCACTGCAAATGGAAAACATTAAATTCTTGTTAAAAGTCACAGAATTGTTTTTGCGATAGAAACTACAAGATTTTATGAATCTGAGAACACTTGCTTTGCTTATAATTTATAGTATTCAAATGTTTCAATTTTTTGAACTTTAAAATGAAAAATTCTGACTCAATAACAGGTTTGGCTTTCAATAATACTCTTTTAGTTCTTTAAGTAACATATTTGGATACAAGCCATTTGTTTTTAACAATTTCTTTTACAATCATACTGCTGTTTCTTAACAGAATTATCTTGAAAAGTAGATCTCAAAATGCTCTACAAGCATTTTGTATCCATAATCAATCATGTCTTTGTGTGTTATATGCAAACATAGAGGCTAAGGGTTGTCACAACATGATGTTATCAGAATGGAAAGATGGCTATTTTGTTTTTTGAAGTAACACAATTGGTTTACAGAAGCACCAGTTAAGGGAGTATTTTGCTTCTTAAAACTCTATCCCAAAACACGAAAATCTATTCCCTTTGGAAGTACATTTCTGTGGATAACCTGAACTCTGTATTTTTTGTGCATTTTTATTTTATTTTAGCACATAATTAAAAGTGCAACCAAGCAAAAAATAAAAGAATGTTAAGATTTACAAGCGGTCCAAAACAGCAAGATTTTTCAATCATTAGATTAGTACTATATATAAGATAATGTTGCTATATAATCATTTAATTGTTTTTAAAGGAAGATCAATAATACTTAGCAAAGACAACTTACATGATAAAAACCCTCAATTACAATAAGCAATAGGAGTTTCTGTCTAAATTTACTCTTATAATGAATCAGGCAAAAATCTAATATTTTAAATCCTTGTATTAAGGAAAATCCAAATTTAGGATGTTGTACAAGTCCATTTGTGGAATTATACATAAAAGTAGTTTCTAGATTAAATTCTTCATGAGGCTTGTTTGTTAAAGATGAAGTTATTTTTGTCATTGATCCATACTTCCACAGCTTACTCTGCTAATCTAAAGGAGGAATTATATGTACCTTTAAAAGCACACAGTATCCTGGCAGTTGTTGTCATATTCATAGCTAAACTTGTATACTTTGTGGAAATATAAAGCTTTGTTAAGCCTAGCAGAAAAATGGCAAGGAAGAACAGTTAATATTTGCTTTATACAGAGCTGAATTATCTTTCAAAATTGTTGAGATCTATGAGATTGCTGCCAAGTATGAAAAACTGTTCAAACCTGATTTATTGCATTTTCAGATTTTTTATATGAGTTATTTATTCTGGTAATCAATATTTGAGTAATTTATCAACCAAAGAAAGTAAATAATTTTAGCAACTATATTCATTTATGCGCAGTAAATTAGATGCTTATCTTACATTTGCATTATTGCATATCATTTGTTCTTTTTACATTGTATTTCCATAAGAACTTACAAATTAGCTGCAATAGATGTTCTGAATTTTGGGTTACAAATATAAATAGTCACAGGTTATGACAGCAATTGGGATACGATAGGAATTTCTGTCTCTAAGCAATGCGGCCAAAGTACAATGTCATGTAATCACATTGTTTAGTGATGGCAATTCCACGGTCCTGATTGCTATCGTAATCCAAGGACTATGGGTCATTGAGCAGAAAGATGTGGAAGTCCCAGGCAAGCAGGCCAGTGGGTGAGAGCTGTGGGCAGGGAGGGTGCTAGGGGTGGGTATTATGGAATGTGGTTGGGTGAAAAAGCATCAGGAGTGACTTACTGCTGGTTTTCCTATTGACTTTGTGGAAAGTTGGCAGGGAGCATTAGCTCACTGTGACATAATCACAAGCTGGGCACTTGAGTAGCCAGATCATGATCACATGACTATGGTGAGACTGATGGCCAGTACTCTGAGGAATGGTGATAAGTCCTCCTTTAGAAACATTGCAACTGAATAGTCACTGAACCAGTGGTCATAACCCAAGAACTGCCTGTAATCAAATCTGGGAGGATTCCACAACTGTGGCAAGAAAGTTCGTAAAATTAGGCAAAAACTCACTTAACAAATGTCTCACTTAGCAACAGAAATTTGAGGTTCAAATGTGATTGTAAGTCAACTACCTGTATACAAATTATTGGGTGACCTGAAGATCTGGGGTATCGGGACTGAAAAATTCCCTTATGATGGATATTTGCCCATACTGTTGATGTTTAGGCCTTCTATTGCTGGGTATTTGGAGACTTTTCATATTCTGGCTATTGTGTGCGCCCACCCCTTGGGAGCTAGTCAGGGTTCGTTGATTGTGGGGACAAAAACAAGCTTGGTTAGATGTTTCCTCATCCCAGTTGTCCCCTTGGGGGATGACCTGATCACAAGGGATGTTTACTCTGCGCTGCAGACAGTATGTCAGCATCTGGCACGGGAGCATCAGGCCCGGGCAGAGGGGGTGGGCCAATTATGGAAGTTGGATAGAGGGAAGAGGACAATACAACCAGGGGAAGTGGTGTGTTTGAGGCTTCCGTTAGATTAGATTGGGAACAGCCTGGCCCATATCTTATTCTTGAACCTGACCCCAAGGGGTGGAGTGGTGGAGTGGAATTAATTCCAGAGGTAGTCTCCACGCGGGTTTTACGGCAGGCAAAAGGGCGAATCTTGGTTGAAGTCCGGAATATCACTAGCCTCCCTGTACAGCTGAGATTGGATGTTGTTGGGGCAAGTGAGCCCAGCTACCCCGATTGGGTCTCTGGATGATAGGGGAAAGACTGAGGGGGAGTTTTCGATAGATCAGTTGTATCCCAAGAATACACAGCTTTCTCCTGAGTGATGGGAGAGGGTGAGAGATTAGCTTTGGAAGTGGAAACGTCTATAGTTGAGTTTGATGTGGGCTGTGCTAGGAATGCCCAGCATGTAATCCGACTGAAGGAGGATAAGCCCTTCAGGGAGAGATCTTGGCGGATTCCCTTAAGCGATCTGGATTATTTTAGAGAACATCTAGCAGAGCTGAAAAAGACTGGGGTTATTAGGAAATCCCGAAATCCTTATGCTTCCCCTATAGTGGTGGTCCAGAAGAAGAACGGGTCCCTGAGAATGTGTATAGACTACTGCACTCTTAATCAAAGGACTATCCCCGATCAGTATACAGCTCCTCGGATAGAGGATGCTCTGCAGTGTTTGTCAGGGGCGAAGTGGTTTAGTGTACTGGATTTAAGGAATGGCTACCACCAGATCCCCATGCACGCAGAGGATAGGGAGAAAACTGCTTTGAAGTTTTACAAGTTTAACCGAATGCCTCAAGGGTTGTCAGGGGCTCCGGCAACTTTTCAAAGGCTCATGGAACGGACAGTGGGGGATATGAACCTTTGAACAGCATGAGAATGTTTGGAGAAGGTATTGACAAGGTTCCATGAGGAAGGGCTGATATTGTCATTGAAGAAATGCCAATTTTACCAACCATCTGTCATTTAGGTCATGTTGTCTCGGCCAAAGGGGTGGCAATGGACCCCGCCAAGCTTGAGGCAGTTGTTTCTTGGCCCAGGCCCCGAAATGTAGCTGAGTTGCAATCGTTTTTGGGATTTTGTTCATATTATCGGAGGTTTGTGGAAGGATTTGCAAAGATAGCTCGCCCGCTCAATGAATTGTTAAAGAATGAAGAAGAAGAGGAAGTGGTGGGTTGTTTGAATCTGGTCCATAAAACTAAAGGATCCAGAAAGTCTCAGGAGTTTATTCAGGCAGAATAGACTGAACAGTGTGAGCAAGCTTTTGACCAGTTGAACTGGAGGCTTATGAACATCCCAGTCCTGGCTTATGCAGACCCTAATCGACTGTATGAATTACATGTGAACGCTAGTCGGGATGGCCTTGGGAGGGTGTTATATCAGGAACATGATCAATAGCTGAAGCCCATTGCATATATCAGCAGGGACTTAACTCCAGCAGAAAAGAATTATCCCACTCATAAGTTGGAATTGTTGGCACTCAAGTGGGCGGTTGTGGATAAGTTGAAGGATTATTTGTATGGGGCAGAGTTTGAGATTAAGACAGATAATAATCCACTCACGTACTTGCTTACAACTGCTAAACTTGATGCTACGGGGCATCGATGGTTGGCCGCTCTTTCTGGATTTAGGTTCAGTTTGAAATACTGCCTGGGTGTGAGGAACATGGATGCAGATGCTTTGTCAAGGAGGCCCCATGATTCAAGGGCATATATCGGAGAGTGGACACAATTGACCCTTGATGGCATCCAAGTGCTGTACTGAGGGGTTGAGCACTGAGCTAGGGGAGCAATTGGGGCTGAATCGTTGGGGGTTACTATGGCAGGTGTTCCCAAATTATATTGTAATCCTGTTCAGGTCAGAAGGGAGGGTAGGTTTGTTCTGACTAAGAAAGATCTGAGGAGGGACCATGTGGAAGATCCCCTCTGTGGTCTGGTTAAAAGAGCTCTGAGAAATGGCCAGCGGGAGGTTTTACTTAGATAAGATAATCTTTATTGTTATTTTTATTCTCTGGGCACAATGGCACACATCAAAAATGAAATTCAGTTGCCCGCTGTCAAAGTGAAACATATACATGACACACACCTAAACATACTATGAACAACATATGTATAGACTCACATCCCTACATATATGTAGCAAATAAATATTAAATATTGTCCATCTTGAATATATAACGGAAGGAGGAAGCTTAAGAGTTCGCAAGGTTAATGCTGTATGGAATGAAACTCTCAAGAGGAGCCCAAGTGTTGTACAAGGAGTGGGATCACTTACAGCTTCACGATGGAGAGGTTTATCAGAGGGGCCCTTTGGATGGGCCTGAAGAAAGGTGGCAACTTTTGCTTCCGGAGAAACACAGAAAAAGCAGTGTTGATTGTGCTACACGGCGAGCATGGGCATCTGGGTCCGGAAAAGACTTTTAAGTTCGTAATGGATCAATTCTATTGGCCCTGTATGAAGACAGAAGTCAGGGATTATTGTAGATGCTGTCTGCGTTGTTTTCAAAGGAAAACCCTACCTTCAAGGACTCCGCCAATGGGCTATTTGCAAAGTTATGGGCCCTTGGATTTGACTGCCATGGCTAGGGGTTAGTCATCTTTGTTCCTGTAAACCTCTTTGAGGACGAGAACCTGCCACCCCTTCACTCCACGTGAGTTCCCGCTAAAAAAGGACATTCTGTCAATGCCTTGAGACTGCAGCTGCTGAGACTGTAAGTGGGTGAGGAAATGTATTGGTCATGACTGATCATTTTACTCATTATGCCCAGGCTTTCCTGACAAAAGATCAGCACGCTGTTACGGTAGCCAAAGTACTGCTGGAGAAGTTCTTTGTACATTATGGCTACCTCAGCACATACACTCCAACCAAGGGAGGGACTTTGAAAGAGCTTGTTAAGCAACTATTGGGCTTACTGGGCATTTGGAAGTCACATACCACCCCTTATCATCCACAAGGAGATCCGCAGCCTGAGAGGTTTAATCATATTCTTTTGGATATGTTGGGGACACTCACTGAAGAAAAGAAACAACATTGGATGCAACATATTTCTGCCGTCGTGTATGTGTATAATAGCATGAGGAATGATGCCACTGGGTATTCCCCATATCGGTTGATGTTTGGTAGGAAAGCCTGTCTGCCTGTAGACATTGTCTTTGGCACCTCGATGGATGATACCTCACGTCACATCATAATTATGTAGATAGATTGAGGAAGAATGTGAAGGGGGCTTATGAAAAGGCCTCAGTGGCCGCAGGGGTTCGAGAACGGCGGAATAAGAGGAACTATGATATGAACGTGAGAGTTCAGGATTTGCAGCCTGGTGATCGGGTGCTATTAAGGAATTTGGGTCCCTCTGGGAATCACAAACTGGCAGATCGGTGGGGCTCCCAGTTGTATGTTTTTAATGAGAAACTGCCGGGATTATCAGTGTATCAGATACAACCAGAGGGAAATTCAGGGCCTTTGAAAGTGTGGCATCGAAACCATTTATTGTCCTTGAATGAGGCAATACGAGTCATCCAGCCAGCCATCGCAACTGAGCCCCGCACAGGAGGAAGAACGTTAAGAACTAGGGCGAAACCTGATCAGTCTGCAGGAAGGGAAACGGAAGACTCTGAAGAAGAAGAGAGTTGTATAGGTTGGTTGTGGTCATTGGGGGATACTGGGATCACACATCCCACTGTGGTTATTGAGGTAGAATCATAATAGCCTATGTTTCTGAACCCAAACTTAAAGTTTGTAAATGGGAGAGGACCCTTCAAGGACTTGTAATGAATCAGTCTGGGGGACTGTTTGGACAGGAGGGGTCGTTGATCCCGGAGATCACAGAGTTAGAGGAGCTGTTATAGATGGATATAGTCACTTTACATGTCCCACGATTACCAGAATTAAAGGAGGAGCCATCAGTCCTGGGTGCCTACGGGGGTGGAGAATTACGAGAGGATGGCTCCCGCGATATTGCCGAGCTTAAAGTACAGAGGCCAAGGCGGGTGATACATCCACTGAGGAGATTAACATACGATGCCCCGGGTCATAGCATAGAGAGAGTAATGCCTACTGTGAAATGAAGGTTGATTTGCTCCCGGATAATATAGATGCTTAGCAGAAAATTCGCTATTCTTTGGGGGACCAAAGAAACTTCTTAGATGGGGGAGTGTGTAGCTGGCTGAAAGGCTTTGCGGGAGCCTGGACGGAGAGAGGGAAGTGGGAAGCTTGGACAGCTGCTGCTGGTTTGGGCGCGGTGAGTGGATCGGGTGAAGGAAAGAAAAGGGGAAGGAGAAAGGGGGTAGTGTGGTTGTCAGGGGGAGAGACCAGGTGAAGCTGAAGAGGGAAGGAGAGAGGGGAGTTTTATTGCTTTCTTTCGCAGGGGGATATCCCAAGGGAAGGGAAGAGTGAGAGTGAGAACAGGGAAAGCTTGCTGGGGTTTTAAATTCAGGTTTAAACTAGAAAGGAAGGGGGGGATTTGGCATAGAGAGACCTGGGACTATGAGTGCCGACAGAAGAGAAGGAGGCTGGTCGCTACTGCTTCGGAGACCAGCAGCCATCCGAACTTTGATCATTATCACCTGTGCAAGCTGTAGATATTGTGGGGAGCTACCCTCGTAGGGCGAGCTGTCACTGCGGAATGCTGACTATCTTCACTCGTGCTTTCCTGGAGCCGGATGGTCTCCCCCCTGTTTTTACAAGCGGCTGCTACAAGCCATTAACTACGACTGCCAGGGGGTTGATAAATACTGTCACACACTGACTGCCGTGGCTAAGGGTTAGTCATCTTTGTTCCTGTAAACCCTTTTGAGGACGAGAACCTGCCACCCCTTCACTCCGCATGAATTCCCGCTAGAAAGGACATTCTATCAATGCCTTGAGACTGCAGCTGCTGAGCGAAACTGAAAAGGGGGGCTAGGAGGGCCTGGGCTTCGGTGGCCTCTGAGGGAATTACGCTACATTAGTATACTGTTTATGATCAAGTAATAGTTGATAAAGAGGACACTTCTGTATCTGGCAAAAGATATTTTTTCAAGCTTCTAGGGAGCCCCGTTCCTTTGTGGAGGTAACCTAGTAGTATGGGGATATGATTAAGTCTGTAATTCAAGTTAAACAACTGGCTTAATAAAATAGTTGAGATTTGATGTAGCTAATACACCACATTTGTTTGTCTTCAAAGTTCTAAATTTAATAGGACAGTTAAAAATAATTATGTATCTATATATTAAGTCCTTAGTTTATTAGATTTATACCTTTTATTTTGTACAACTCAAAATGGAGTGGAATAGATTCCTGCTTCCCATTTTTACCCCAACAACACTGTGTAGTGGGTTAGACTGACTTTATTGCCTTTTTCCAAAACATCTGTCATTATGCTCTTCAAGTGTTAAATTGCTCTCTTACCCCAAAATTTGGGATAAAGTTTTTAAATATGGTTTTATCCATTCTGGGAGTTGCAGGAGAGATCAACCAACATGTAGACTGCTGTTTCTTTTCATTTCCATAGATTTAAGGTCCCTTCCAATTCTATGATTCTAAATTTTCATTATAAATTTTTCTGAAACTAAGTCAGAATGTACGTGCTTTAGTTATGCAACTGTTCCTTTGTATTAAAACATAGTTTTTGTTCTTTGATCTGATAAAATGAGACAGCATTTTAAGCTGTCATATGATATTCTAATCAACTCTCAGATTATGATTAAGCAGTTCATTTACGATTTGAAGTGAAAATTATTTGCATATATTAATACGGCTGCTATAACTAACCTACAAAATTGAAGCAAATCTGGGAAATTTGCTTCAATAGTCCCACTTTCATTATAAAAAAATATGATAGCTGTGAATTGTGTACATTAATAGCAAGGTACCACTTTTATATTAAATCGATTTGTTTTCTTTTCACCCCATTCTTTCTTTGAAAAAAATCATACAGTTCTTAGAAAAATGTTAATTGCTGAAAAATGATAAATTGTATGATTTTTTTCCTGTCCTAAACATCCTTGCTCTATTACCAAAAAGTCTCTCCAAATGGTCGTGATTTGTTTCTGGACAGTGTGTGGGAATTCTCTGAAGTTGGGTAAATACATTTCAGAGAAATCTCCACCAATTTTAGGACAATTCTTTTTTTCCCATTACATCTGTATAACCCATGCTTTTCAGAAGCCCCCTCATACGATTCTGTAGCTAAAAAACAAGGGCCTCTCTTCTCCCATTGAATGGTTTGGCATTCATTAAATATAAATGCAAACTATAAATTTAACTTATTCTATTACAAACTTTGAATGCTTGCATAATAGAATAATGCAGAAAATAAATATCTCCTGTTAGGATTCCATGAAATGCCATGTTGGAGTTGAAAATGAGATTACTAATTTACTGTTGACATTCAGTTATTACGGTGAGTTCATAAATTGCCAAAAAAGTATTGCAAGAGGTTTTACTGAAAACCCTTCCCCTCAAGGAAAAACAGGTAAGTGAAGCCACAGATATTTCAGTGAGAACCAATCATAACTGTTCATGAGGGTGGGGATGAGGGGGTGGAACTGGAAGGCAAAAGAGATGAAGTAGACATGGGAATGAAAAAAAAAGTCCATTATTTTAAATTTCATTTATGGGAGATTTTTGGCTTATCAATTTTATTTCTACAAAACAATTGATAACTCTGAAAAAAAATAGAATTTGATCCAATCAATTAAAATTTAATTCTAAATTTCCCTTTTGGTAATAGGAATATACAATCACATGCATTCACACGCATCTAAGAACGCTTACATCCTAAGTTGTGTGCAAATCAAGCAGTAGAGGGCATACTTCTACCTCGCAACATCATCGTACTCTAGAAAGCCTCAAGAATTGTAGTTCAGATTTCTAATACATTTGTGTGTGCGGGTGCTTGTATTTCTCGTGTTCAGCCAATTTAAAATTCTTAATTCCATTTCATGAAATCTGTAAATATTCCAGCTTCTTGCATCTGCTGTTTCAGCTTGTGTTTGATCATATGAATCCTTTCATGTTTGATAATGCTGTAGGCATATAGCATCACTAGACTAAATTTTGCATGCAGTAATGGATTGCTCAAACATTGAAATGGAAAGGAAAATATGCCCTGATAATGTCAGGCAAAATCCACAGAGGAATAAAGCTTGCATTTTATTGGGCTTGAAAATAGATTTTTAGAGCTGATCCAAGAGCTGATTTTTTTTGTGAGTAAGTTATAATTGCCTTTGATGGATAACTTTGATAAACCAAGTGAAAATAAATTAAAGATTACAGTTTCTAATTAAAACATAGCCAGAAATGTTACTTCATAACAATTCAGAAGCTGAAGTACTTAATCAATAAATATGTATTCTTGATTTGTTTTTCCTTGTCATATTTCAAGTAGAAATCTTGCTCAGCCCCTTCTAGTATCAGTTTCATCTCACACCACTAACATTTTAAAAACTTTTTTATAATCACAAAGTTGACAATTTATATTTAAAAACAAAGTGCATTTTGGATATTTACTCTAAATGTATGCCTATTTTTAATGTGCCTGGTATAATTACAGATTGTATATAACTGAAGGTTTATATTGTAATCCAACGTGTTTCTTTTCCTTACCCTAATTTGCTAATGCTAATGGTTTTAGTTAATTACTTGTGCACTTAATCTCTTCAATCTACTGCATGGATATTTTCTTCTTTCCCTAACTTGTTCATTGTTTCAATCTGCCTTGCTGTTACACAACCTCTACTAGAAATAATTTTAAGCACGTAGCATTGTTTAGATGATGGGTGTGCTTACTCGCATGAGTAGATGCCAATAACTAAGAGCAGACTTCCCCAAACTTTCAGGATTGGTGGCCCGGGGAGGGGGGAAAGGATGGTTTTGTGAAAGGGGTAAACGCATGCACATGTGTGCACAAATATCCATTGCTCATGTGAGTGGGGCTGTAAATGCTCACAATGCTCACGCAAGTGGGACTGTGCACACATGGGCACCGGCCAGTCACATGGCCTGGTGGCCAATTTACTACGGCCCAGGAGTGGGCCGCAGCCCACAGGTTAGGGACCCCTGACTAAGAGCATGCAGTCACTTGCTGCTGGAGCTATTGTATTAAAATGATTGGTGTAATATCTTATGTCAATTTTTAGTTTTATAGGAGAATAGTTCTTTAGACGATAGAGTGTTTCTGAATGTTGTATACAGTATGTATCCGGTCTTCTGAGTACAAATCTGAAAAAGATCATTTGCTTTGGGAACAATTTCATGCAGATCCAGAAGAAACACTGAAATTGTAAAGATACATGTGAAATTTGGGCATGTGAAATTCTTCTCAGCCTTATGAAGTAAAATGCTTGTTCCAGAATAGTTCTTTCTCTATCCTGAGGATTAGTAGAGAGTGCTAAATTTGTGGAGTCCTTGGTGCTCTGGGCTTGTTTGTTTTCTTGCAGATGGTTCATTACCTGACTAGGTGATCTTACCTAGTGGGGTAATTAAGCATCTGCAGGAAATAAGTTCAAAGAGCACCAAGGACTCCACAGTTCAACTCTAAGCTACGTATATTCTTTTTTATTACTGCTAAATTTGTAAGAAACATTTTTCTGATTAAACTATATTTCATTGAATCCCTAAGTGAACCAAATAACAAAATTTATACGTTGTAAGAGTAATCACAATAATCTTCCAATTTGAATGCATGCTTACTATTTAGGTATACAGTACTTGTTTATAGATTGAAAATAAAACATAAAAATAAAATATGGCAAAAGTTTGGATGTATTTCAGTCAATACTTTGTAGTACCTCCTTTGGCAGAAATAACAGCTTCCATATGTTTCCTCTAGCCAGCTAAGAATCTTGTCTTCATCTTCAAACTCTTGAAAAGTTTCTGTATCGTGTGCAAAATTCTTATAGCTCAGAAATATTCTTGGATTCTCTTGCATGCATTGTCTGTTTGAGATATCCCCACAGAAGCGAAATAACAATCATATATTTAGAAACCATCCTAAAACTTTTCTCTTGCCCTCTAATACTTCAGGGTAGATTTGGCAGTATGTTTTAGATCATTATTTATCAAGAATCTCTCTTCAGCTTTAATTGTCTGACTCCAAATTACTGTGGGGCATTAGCTTGAAGCATTAGAAGAATTTTATAGAAATGCCTGAAAACAAGTTAGATTTGCAAAATGGAACCTATAGATCACTGTAAATAACCACCTAAAACGATTTACCTGACTCTGGAATAATAGCCCAAGGTTCACATTCAGTAATGCTTTTTTTCATGGAGAAAAACTTTTTCCAACTTAATCACAAAAGTCATTGTCTAAAGTATACAAAACAAAACCTTGATAAATTTGAAGAGTTTTGGAACATGGTTTAGACTGAATTTTTTACCCATAGCCATGCAAGATACATTTGAGAAAGAGGGTGAAGTATTTGAAGAAAAAAAAATACCTTGACAACTTTTAAGCATGGGCTTTAGGGAATGTTTGGCAGACAATGGCACAGGAAATATTGTGTAAATGGAAGGAAAAATGGATTCAACAAATATCAGTATTTCCTAAAAGCTAGTGCTTCACATTACGCAGTCTACAAACGTTAGCCTATTCTGACTCATTATTTAAATCTATTTTTAAGCAGCATTCACTGAAAATGTGTTCTGTGGGGCTTTTATGTACTTTATTTTCCAAAGAGAGCAGCTAAAAATTTTATAGATGTCCTTTTTTCCTCATGAATTTTCATTACTGGTATAGGGTATGCACTATGTATACATGTGTCCCTATGCATGATCTTCACAGGCATTAATATTTTCACAATCATCTCTCATGGCACTTGTTAAGCTCATTGTCAAGTAACCATTTTTAATATATATGGGAATCTTATCTTTATTTACAATATGTTTTTAAGCCAAAGGTAAGTTCCATAGGCATTTTGGAGAATAAAAATGGCAATGTGCTCTTCATATACAATGCAGGCAGTGCCAGGTTAAATTCTTAAGCCTGTTTTTAATTGGAATTTGATTGTAAGTCAGAACTTATACTTACGAACTACTAAAAGTGACAGGCAGTGTTCTCCTTCCTCAAGCCTATGAACACAATGTTTTCTTGAACGGTTGTATACTAAAAATGTATGACTTCAGTGATTCTTGAAAGACAATAGCTTCATCAGTCTGTCAGCTCAAGGAAAAAGAGCACTATTGTTTTTAGCAGTAAGCAGTCTGTAAGTATGAATTGCTCATAAATCAAACATTCTTAACCAGAAGACTGCCTATATTAAAAGATGTTCTTTCAAACAACCTCACCAGACTGTCTTGCAATGGTTTGTGATACCATTAACCATTATTTACTTCAAGACTTTTCTTCCTAGAGTGGTAGAGTTGGCTGGGCCAATTGAGGCATTGAAATTTCCTACTTATTGCAGGAATCCAGTATTCACTGATGTCTGCCTAGCTTCTGCTTGAATCCATCATAGTCGACATCTCACTCCAGATTTAATAAGGAGCCCTTTTTAATCATTTTCAAGCCAGTTGTGTATCTATTTGTCATGCCATCTAGCCCACTCTTAATTGGTTCGCTAATCAGGCTGTAGTGGAATATTTTGTCCAATGCTTTGCTGAAGTCAGGACAGAGTAGTTACTATATTTACAGTATTATGCAAAAGTGTTAGGCAGTATTGTCCAAAAATATTGTAAATTAACAATGGTTTCATAAGTAGACGTGTTAATAGCTTATATTTATCAATTCACAAAATGGAAAGTAAATAAACAGAAGAGAAATCCAAATCAAGTCAAGTTTTGGTATGATGACCCTTTGCCTTCAAAATAATATCAATTCTAGGTACAGTTGTACACAATTTTTGAAAGAACTCACCATACTATCAATCCCCAAAAGATTTCTGGAAGACCCAAATCTTAGCAACTTTCCACCTCTCAGTCTACAAGAATTTCTGCACACAAGTCAATTCACTTTTTCTCTCTTCTACTGTCACCTCAAGCATTTCTTTAGATACTTCATCTTCCATTTATTAAGAAGCAACCCTGGATCAACAAACAAGAAGAACCTACTCAAGTACAACCCTATCAAAGTCCCAGTGAGTGAAAAATGTCTCAACAGAATTGCCTTACTAGGTTATAGGACGAACCTAAAGTGTCCTTTGGAAACTAAGTGGATCCATTGGATGTTTGGGATAGACCAATCAAATAGGTCCTCTCTCCCCATTCACAGAGATGGGAAGAATTAATCAAATCCACAGCAATGCAAGAGTGATTTAACATGACATTCCTGGTATTTTACCAGGAAACATAGATAAGACAGCTTGGAAATGTCAGTACCATCGTAAGCATAACCCTGAGCCCCAAATTCATTGATAATCTCCATTTTGTTGTCCGAGTTTAAGGAGACCTAACCCTAACCCTAAGTGGGTTTTTCCCCAATTGGATTTTCCCATGTATATTACCAGGAAATGTAGATACCCTCCTAGGCATACTCCAGAGTCCCGAATTCATTGGAGATGTCCATTTACTGTCCGTATTCATACAGCCTCGCCCTAATCCTAACTGGGTTTTTCCCCAATGGGATTTTCCCATGTATTTTACCTGGAAATATAGATGAGACAGGCCGAAAAAGTAACTACCCTCCTAAGCATACCCGTGCACTCCAAATTCATTGGTCATGTCCATTTAGCTGTCCAAATTAATAGAGGCCTATCTGTAGCCCTAAGTGGGTTTTTCCCCAATGGGATTTTACAAGGTATTTTACCATGAAATGTAGATGAGGCAGACAGAAAGCGTCAGTGCCCTCGTAAGCATACCCATGCGCCCCGAATTCATTGGCAATGTCCATTTTGCTGTCCGTATTCATGGAGACCTAACCCTAAGTGGGTTTTTCCCCAATGGGATTTTCCCATGTATTTTACCAGGAAATGTAGTTAAGACACAATCAAAAAGTAAGTGCCCTCCTCAGCATACCCCTGTGTCCTGAATTAATTGGCAATGGCCATTTTGCTGTCCAAAGTCATGGCAACGTAAGTCTAACCCTACGTGGGTTTTTATTCACTAGGATTTTCCCATGTATTTTACCAGGAAATATAGTTAAGGCAGGCTCAAAAAGTAAGTACACTCCTAAGCATTCCCCAGCATTCTGAATTCATGGGCAATGTCCATTTTGCTGTCTGAATTCATGAAGACCTAACCTTAACCCTCAGTGTTTTTTTCCCCAATGGGATTTTCCCATGTATTTTACCAGGAAATATAAATAACGCAGGAAGAAAAAGTCAATGTCCTCCTAAGCATTCCCCAGCATTCCGAATTCATGGGCAATGTCCATTTTGCTGTCCATATTCAAGAAGACACCCCTAACCCTAAGTGGGTTTTTCTCCAATGGGATTTCCCCATGTATTTTACCAAGAAATTTAGTTAACACAGGATCAAAAAGTAAGTGCCCTCCTAAGCATACCCCTGTGCCCAAAATTCATTGGTGATGTCCATTTTGCAGTCTGAATTCATGGAGACCTAACCCACCCCTAAGTAGGTTTTTCCCCAATGGGATTTTCCCATGTTTTTTACCAGGAAATTTAGATAAGGTAGGGAGAAAAACTCAGTACCCTCCTAAGCATTCCCTGCGTCCCGAATTCATTGGCGATGTCCATTTTTCAGCCCAAATTCATGGAGACTTAACACTAATCCTAACCCTAAGTAGGTTTTTCCCCAATGTGATTTTACCATGTATTTTACCAGGAAATGTAGTTAAGACAGTATCAAAAATTAAGTACCCTAATAAGCATTCCCAAGCATCCCGAATTCATTGCCAATGTCCATTTTGCAGTCCGAATTAATAAAGACCTAACCCTAAGTGAGTTTTTCCCCAATGGGATTTTCCCATATATTTTACCAGAAAATGTAGTTAAGACAAGATCAAAAGTAAGTTCCCTCCTAAGCATTCCCCAGTGTCCCAAATTCATTGGCAATGTCCATTTTGCTGTCCGTATTCATGGAGACCTAACCCTAAGTGGATTTTCCCCCAATGCGATTTTCCCATGTATTTTATCTGGAAATATAGTTAAGACAGGATCAAAAAGAGAGTACCCCTCTAAGCATTCCCCTCCATCCCGAATTCATTGGCGATGTCCATTTTGCTGTCCAAATTCATGGAGATCTAACCCTAAGTGGGTTTTTCCTCAATGGGATATTCCAATGTATTTTACCAGGAAATGTAGTTAAGACAGGATCAAAAAATAAGTGCCCTCCTAAGCAAACCCTGTGCTCCGAATTCATTGGATATGTCCATTTTGCAGTCAAAATTCATGGAGACCTAACCCTAAGTGGGTTTTTCCCCAATGGGATTTTTCCATGTATTTTACCAGGAAAGGTAGATAAGGTAGGGAGAAAAGGTCATTACCCTCCTTAGCATTCCCCTGCACCCAGAATTCAATGGTGATGTTCATTTTGCAGTCTGAATTCATGGGAACTTAACCCTAACCCTAAGTAGGTTTTTCCCCAACGGGATTTTCCCATGTATTTTACCAAGAAATGTAGTTAAGACAGGATCAAAAAGTAAGCACCCTCCTAAAAATTCCCCAGCGTTCCGAATTCATTGGCAATATCCATTTTGCTGTCCGTATTCATGGAGGCCTAACCCTAACCCTAAGTAGGTTTTCCCCCAATGAGATTTTCCCATGTATTTTACCACGAAATGTACTTAAGACAGAATCAAAAATTAAGTGCCCTCCTAAGCATACCCCTGTGTCCCGAATTCATTGGCAATGTCCATGTAGTTAAGACAGGATCAAAAAGTAAGTGCCCTCCGAATTCAATGGTGATGTTCATTTTGCAGTCTGAATTCATGGGGACCTAACCCTAACCCTAAGTGGGTTTTTCCCCAATGGGATTTTACCAGGAAATGTATTTAAGAAAGGATGAAAAACTAAGTACCTTCCTAAGCATTCCCCAGGATTCCGAATTCATTGGTGATGTCCATTTTGCTATCCGAATTCATGGAGATCTAACCCTAACCCTAAGTGGGTTTTTCCCCAATGGGATTTTCCCATGTATTTTACTAGGAAATGTAGTTAGGACAGAATCAAAAAGTAAGTGCCCTCCTAAGCATACCCCTGTGTCCCGAATTCATTGGCAATGTCCATGTTGTTAAGACAGGATCAAAAAGTAAGTGCGCTCCGAATTCAATGGTGATGTTCATTTTGCAGTCTGAATTCATGGGGACCTAAACCTAACCCTAAGTGGGTTTTTCCCCAATGGGATTTTCCCATGTATTTTACCAGGAAATGTAGTTAAGACAGTATCAAAAAGTAAGTGCCCTCCTAAGCATTCCCCAGCATTCCGAATAAATTGGCGATGTCCATTTTGCTGTCCCTATTCATGGAGATCTAACCCTAACCCTAAGTGGGTTTTTCCCCAATGGGATTTTCCCACTTATTCTACCAGGAAATGTATTTAAGACAGGTTGAAAATCTAAGTACCCTCCTAAGCATTCCGAATTCATTGGTGATGTCTATTTTGCTATCCGAATTCATGGAGATCTAACCCTAACCCTAAGTGAGTTTTTCCCCAAAGGGATTTTCCCATGTATTTTACCTGGAAATGTAGTCAAGACACTATCAAAAAGTTAGTGTTCTCCTAAGCATTCCCTTGCATCCCGAATTCATTGGCGATGTCCATTTTGCATTCCGAATTTATGGAGATCTAACCCTAACCCTAAGTGAGTTTTTCCCCAATGGGATTTTCCCATGTATTTTACCAGGAAATGTAGTTAAGACAGTATCAAAAAGTTAGTGTCCTCCTAAGCATAGCCCTGTGCCCCTAATTCATTGGCAATGTCCATTTTTCAGTCCGAATTCATGGAGACCCAAACCTAACCATCAATGGGTTTTTCCCTGAGGGATTTTCCCATGTACTTTATCTGGAAATGTAGTTAAGACACGATCAAAAAGTCAGTACCCCTCTAAGCATTCCCTTGCATCCCGAATTTATAGGCGATGTCCATTTTGCAGTACGAATTTATGGAGATCTAACCCTAACCCTAAGTGGGTTTTTCCCCAGTGGAATTTTCCCATGCATTTTACTAGGAAATGTATTTAAGAAAGGATGAAAAAGTAAGTACCCTCCTAAGCATTCCCCAGTATTCCGAATTCATTGGTGATGTCCATTTTGCTATCCAAATTCATGGAGATCTAACCCTAACCCAAAGTGAGTTTTTCCCCAATGGGATTTTCCCATGTATTTTACCAGGAAATGTAGTTAAGACAGTATCAAAAAGTAAGTGCCCTCCTAAGCATTCCCCAGCATTCCGAATTGATTGGCGATGTCCATTTTGCTGTCCCTATTCATGGAGATCTAACCCTAACCCTAAGTGGTTTTTTCCCCAATGGGATTTTCCCATGTATTTTACTAGGAAATGTAGTTAAGACAGGATGAATAACTAAGTACCCTCCTAAACATTCCCCATCATTCCGAATTCATTGGTGGTGTCCATTTTGCTGTCCCTATTCATGGAGATCTAACCCTAACCCTAAGTGGGTTTTTCCCCAATGGGATTTTCCCATGTATTTTACTAGGAAATGTAATTAAGGCAGGATCAAAAAGTAAGTGTCCTCCTAAGAATAGCCCTGTGCCCCTAATTCATTGGCAATGTCCATTTTTCAGTCCGAATTCATGGAGACCCAAACCTAACCATCAATGTGTTTTTCCCTGTGGGATTTTCCCATGTATTTTATCTCGAAATGTAGTTAAGACAGGATCAAAAAGTCAGTACCCTCTAAGCATTCCCTTGTATCCCGAATTCATTGGCGATGTCCATTTTGCAGTCCGAATTTATGGAGATCTAACCCTAACCCTAAGTGGGTTTTTCCCCAGTGGAATTTTCCCATGCATTTTACCAGGAAATGTATTGAAGCCAGGATGAAAAAGTAAATACCCTCCTAAGCATTCCCCAGCATTCCGAATTCATTGGTGATGTCTATTTTGCTATCCGAATTCATGAAGATCTAACCCTAACCCTAAGTGAGTTTTTCAACAATGAGATTTTCCCATGGATTTTACCAGGAAATGTAGTTAAGACAGTATCAAAATGCAAGTGCCCTCCTAAGCATTCCCCAGCATTCCGAATTGATTGGCGATGTCCATTTTGCTGTCCCTATTCATGGAGATCTAACCCTAACCCTAAGTGGGTTTTTCCTCAATGGGATTTTCCCATGTATTTTACCAGGAAATGTATTTACGACAGGAAGAAAAACTTAGTACCCTCCTAAGCATTCCCCAGCATTCCGAATTCATTGGTGATGTCTATTTTGCTATCCGAATTCATGAAGATCTAACCCTAACCCTAAGTGAGTTTTTCAACAATGGGATTTTCCCATGTATTTTACCAGGAAATGTAGTTAAGACAGTATCAAAAAGTAAGTACCCTCCTAAGCATTCCCCATCATTCCGAATTCATTGGCAATGTAAATTTTTCAGTCCGAATTCATGGAGATCTAACCCTAACCCTAAGTGGGTTTTTCCCCAATGGGATTTTCCAATGTATTTTACTAGGAAATGTAGTTAAGGCAGGATCAAAAAGTAAATGTCCGCCTAAGCATAGCCCTATGCCCCTAATTCATTGGCAATGTCCATTTTGCAGTCCGAATTCATGGAGACCCAAACCTAACCATCAATGGGTTTTTCCCTGTGGAATTTTCCCATGTATTTTATCTGGAAATGTAGTTAAGACAGGATCAAAAAGTCAGTACCCCTTTAAGCATTCCGTGTCCTCCCGAATTCATTGGCGATGTCCATTTTGCAGTCCGAATTTATGGAGGTCTAACCCTAACCCTAAGTGGGTTTTTCCCCAATGGGATTTTCCCATGTATTTTACCAGGAAATGTATTTAAGACAGGATGAAATACTAAGTACCCTCCTAAGCATTCCCCAGTATTCCGAATTCATTGGTGATGTCCATTTTGCTATCCAAATTCATGGAGATCTAACCCTAACCCTAAGTGGGTTTTTCCCCAATGGGATTTTCCCATGTATTTTATCTGGAAATGTAGTTAAGACAGGATCAAAAAGTCAGTGTCCTCCTAAGAATTCCCCAGCATACCGAATTTATTGGTGATGTCCATTTTGCTATCTGAATTCATGGAGATCTAAACCTAACCCTAAGTGAGTTTTTCCCCAATGGGATTTTCCCATGTATTTTACCAGGAAATGTATTTAAGACAGGATGAAATACTAAGTACCCTCCTAAGCATTCCCCAGTATTCCGAATTCATTGGTGATGTCCATTTTGCTATCCAAATTCATGGAGATCTAACCCTAACCCTAAGTGTGTTTTTCCCCAATGGGATTTTCCCATGTATTTTATCTGGAAATGTAGTTAAGACAGGATCAAAAAGTTAGTGTCCTCCTGAGCATAGCCCTGTGCCCCTAATTCATTGGCAATGTCCATTTTTCGGTCCGAATTCATGGAGACCCAAACCTAACCATCAATGGGTTTTTACCTGTGGGATTTTCCCATGTATTTTATCTGGAAACGTAGTTAAGACAGGATCAAAAAGTCAGTACCCCCCTAAGCATTCCCTTGCATCCCGAATTCATTGGCGATGTCCATTTTGCAGTCCGAATTTATGGAGATCTAACCCTAACCCTAAGTGGGTTTTTCCCCAGTGGAATTTTCCCATGCATTTTACCAGGAAATGTATTTAAGCCAGGATGAAAAAGTAAATACCCTCCGAAGCATTCCCCAGCATTCCGAATTCATTGGTGATATCCATTTTGCTATCTGAATTCATGGAGATCTAACCGTAACCCTAAGGGAGTTTTTCCCCAATGAGATTTTCCCATGTATTTTACCAGGAAATGTAGTTAAGACAGTATCAAAATGTAAGTGCCCTCCTAAGCATTCCCCAGCATTCCGAATTGATTGGCGATGTCCATTTTGCTGTCCCTATTCATGGAGATCTAACCCTAACCCTAAGTGGGTTTTTCCCTAATGGGATTTTCCCATGTATTTTACCAACAAATGTATTTAAGACAGGATCAAAAAGTAAGTGCCCTCCTAAGCATAGACATCACCAATTAATTAGGAATGCTGGGGAATGCTTAGGAGGGTACTTTGTTTTTCATCCTATCTTAAATACATTTCCTGGTAAAATAAATGGGAAAATCCCATTGGGTAAAAACCCACTTAGGGTTAGGGTTAGATCTCCATGAATAGGGACAGCAAAATGGAAATCGCCAATGAATTCGGAATGCTGGGGAATGCTTAGGAGGGCACTTACTTTTTGATATAGCCTTAACTACATTTCCTGGTAAAATACATGGGAAACTCTCATTGGGGGAAAACCCACTTAGGGTTAGGGTTAGGACAGCAAAATGGACATCACCAATGAATTCGAAGGGCACTTACTTTTTGATCCTTAACTACATGGACATCCAATGAATTCGGGACACAGGGGTATGCTTAGGAGGGCACGTACTTTTTGATTCTGTCTTAACTACTTTTCTTGGTAAAATACATGGGAAAATCTCATTGGGGGAAAACCCACTTAGGGTTACGGTTAGATCTCCATGAATAGGGACAGCAAAATGGAAATCTAACCCTAACCCTAAGTGGGTCCCTATTCATGGAGATCTAACCCTAACCCTAAGTGGGTTTTCCCCCAATGAGAGTTTCCCATGTATTTTACCAGGAAATGTAGTTAAGACTGTATCAAAAATTTAGTGCCCTCCTAAGCATTCCCCAGCATTCCGAATTCATTGGCGATTTCCATTTTGCTGTCCCTATTCATGGAGATCTAACCCTAACCTTAAGTGAGTTTTTCCCCAATGGGATTTTCCCATGTATTTTACCAGGATCAAAAAGTTAGTGTCCTCCTAAGCATTCCCCAGCATTCCGAATTCATTAGCGATGTCCATTTTGCTGTCCCTATTCATGGAGATCTAACCCTAACCCTAAGTGGGTTTTTCCCCAATTTTCCCATGTATTTTACCAGGATCAAAAAGTAAGTGTCCTCCTAAGCATAGCCCTGTGCCTCTAATTCATTGGTAATGTCCATTTTTCCCAGTTCATGGAGACCCAAACCTAACCATCAATGGGTTTTTCCCTGTGGGATTTTCCCATGTATTTTATCTGGAAATGTAGTTAAGACAGGATCAAAATGTCAGTACCCTTCTAAGCATTCCCTTTCATCCCGAATTCATTGGCGATGTCCATTTTGCAGTCCGAATTTATGGAGATCTAACCCTAACCCTAAGTGGGTTTTTCCCCAGTGGAATTTTCCCATGCATTTTACCAGGAAATGTATTAAGCCAGGATGAAAAAGTAAATACCCTCCGAAGCATTCCCCAGCATTCCGAATTCATTGGTGATATCCATTTTGCTATCTGAATTCATGGAGATCTAACCCTAACCCTAAGTGAGTTTTTCCCCAATGAGAGTTTCCCATGGATTTTACCAGGAAATGTAGTTAAGACTGTATCAAAAAGTAAGTGCCCTCCTAAGCATTCCCCAGCATTCCGAATTCATTGGCGATTTCCATTTTGCTGTCCCTATTCATGGAGATCTAACCCTAACCCTAAGTGGGTTTTTCCCCAATGGGATTTTCCCATTTATTTTACCAGGAAATGTATTTAAGATAGGATGAAAAACAAAGTACCCTCCTAAGCATTCCCCAGCATTCCGAATTATTGGTGATGTCTATTTTGCTATCCGAATTCATGAAGATCTAACCCTAACCCTAAGTGAGTTTTTCCCCAATGGGATTTTCCCATGTATTTTACCAGGAAATGTAGTTAAGACAGTATCAAAAAGTAAGTACCCTCCTAAGCATTCCCCAGCATTCCGAATTCATTGGCGATGTCCATTTTGCTGTCCCTATTCATGGAGATCTAACCCTAACCCTAAGTGGGTTTTTCCCCAATGGGATTTTCCGTATTTTACTAGGAAATCAGGATCAAAAAGGTCTAAGCATCCCTAAATTCCAATGTCCATAGTTTCATGGAGACCCAAACCTAACCATCAATGGGTTTTTCCCTGTGGAATTTTCCCATGTATTTTATCTGGAAATGTAGTTAAGACCCAGTACCCCTTTAAGCATAATTCATTGGCGATGTCCATTTTGCAGTAATTTATGGAGGTCCCCTAACCCTAAGTGGGTTTTTCCCCAAACATGTATTTTACCAGGAAATGTATTTAAGACAGGATGAAGTACCCTCCTAAGCATTCCCCAATTCCGAATTCATTGCCTTTTGCTATCGGAGATCTAACCCTAACCCTCCCCAATGCCATGTATTTTACCAGGATGAATTGGCGATGTCCTATTTCCTAAGTCCCTATTTTCCCATCCAGCATTCCACCCCTAAGCATTCCTAAGATGTCCATTTTGCTATCCAAATTCATGGAGATCTAACCCTAACCCTAAGTGGGTTTTTCCCCAATGGGATTTTCCCATGACTTTTCTTAGGAAATGTAAGTTAAGACAGGATCAAAAAGTTAGTGTCCTCCTAAGCATTCCCCAGTATTCCGAATTCATTGGCAATGTCCATTTTTCAGTCCGAATTCATGGAGACCCAAACCTAACCATCAATGGGTTTTTCCCTGTGGGATTTTCCCATGTATTTTATCTGGAAATGTAGTTAAGACAGGATCAAAAAGTAAGTACCCTCCTAAGCATTTCCCAGCATTCCGAATTCATTGGTGATGTCTATTTTGCTATCCGAATTCATGGAGATCTAACCCTAACCTTAAGTGAGTTTTTCCCCAATGGGATTTTCCCATGTATTTTACCAGGAAATGTATTTAAGACAGGATGAAAAACCCCTCCTAAGCATTCCCCAGTATTCCGAATTCATTGGTGATGTCCATTTTGCTATCCAAATTCATGGAGATCTAACCCTAACCCTAAGTGGTTTTTCCAATGGGATTTTCCCATGTATTTTACCAGGAAATGTAGTAAAGGCAAGTGCCCGAAAATAAGCATTCCCCAGCAGTATCAAAATGCAAGTGCCCTCCTAAGCATTCCCCAGCATTCCGAATTGATTGGCGATGTCCATTTTGCTGTCCCTATTCATGGAGATCTAACCCTAACCGTAAGTGAGTTTTTCCCCAATGGGATTTTCCCATGTATTTTACCAGGAAATGTATTTAAGCCAGGATGAAAAACTAAGTACCCTCCTAAGCATTCCCCAGTATTCCGAATTCATTGGCAATGTCCATTTTTCGGTCCGAATTCATGGAGACCCAAACCTAACCATCAATGGGTTTTTCCCTGTGGGATTTTCCCATGTATTTTATCTGGAAATGTAGTTAAGACAGGATCAAAAAGTCAGTACCCTTCTAAGCATTCCCTTGCATCCCGAATTCATTGGCGATGTCCATTTTGCAGTCCGAATTTATGGAGATCTAACCCTAACCCTAAGTGGGTTTTTCCCCAGTGGAATTTTCCCATGAATTTTACCAGGAAATGTATTTAAGCCAGGATGAAAAAGTAAATACCCTCCGAAGCATTCCCCAGCATTCCGAATTCATTGGTGATGTCCATTTTGCTATCTGAATTCATGGAGATCTAACCCTAACCCTAAGTGAGTTTTTCCCCAATGAGATTTTCCCATGGATTTTACCAGGAAATGTAGTTAAGACAGTATCAAAATGCAAGTGCCCTCCTAAGTATTCCCCAGCATTCCGAATTGATTGGCGATGTCCATTTTGCTGTCCCTATTCATGGAGATCTAACCCTAACCCTAAGTGGGTTTTTCCTCAATGTATTTTACCAGGAAATGTATTTAAGACAGGAAGAAAAACTTAGTACCCTTCTAAGCATTCCCCAGCATTCCGAATTCATTAGTGATGTCTATTTTGCTATCCGAATTCATGAAGATCTAACCCTAACCCTAAGTGAGTTTTTCCCCAATGGGATTTTCCCATGTATTTTACCAAGAAATGTAGTTAAGACAGTATCAAAAAGTAAGTACCCTCCTAAGCATTCCCCATCATTCCGAATTCATTGCTGATGTCTATTTTGCTGTCCCTATTCATGGAGATCTAACCCTAACCCTAAGTGGGTTTTTCCCCAATGGGATTTTCCCATGTATTTTACTAGGAAATGTAGTTAAGACAGGATCAAAAAGTAAGTGTCCTCTTAAGCATAGCCCTGTGCCTCTAATTCATTGGTAATGTCCATTTTTCAATCCGAGTTCATGGAGACCCAAACCTAACCATCAATGGGTTTTTCCCTGTGGGATTTTCCCATGTATTTTATCTGGAAATGTAGTTAAGACAGGATCAAAAAGTCAGTACCCCTTTAAGCATTCCCTTGCATCCCGAATTCATTGGCGATGTCCATTTTGCAGTCGGAATTTATGGAGGTCTAACCCTAACCCTAAGTGGGTTTTTTCCCCAGTGGAATTTTCCCTTGCATTTTACCAGGCAATGTAGTTAAGACAGGATGAAAGTAAAGTACCCTCCTAACCATTCCCCAGCATTCCGAATTCATGGTGATTTCCTTTTGCTATCTGAAATTCATGGGATCTTAACCCTAACCCTAGTGAAGTTTTCCCCATGGGATTTTCCCCTGTATTTTACCCAGGAATTGTTTTAGACAGGATGAAACTAAGTACCCTCCTAACCATTCCCCAGCATTCCGAATTCATTGGTGATTTCCTTTTGCTATCTGAATTCATGGAGATCTAACCCTAACCCTAAGTGAGTTTTTCCCCAATGGGATTTTCCCATGTATTTTACTAGGAAATGTAGTTAAGACAGGATCAAAAAGTCAGTGTCCTCCTAAACATTCCCCAGCATACCGAATTTATTGGTGATGTCCATTTTGCTATCTGAATTCATGGAGATCTAACCCTAACCCTAAGTGAGTTTTTCCCCAATGGGATTTTCCCATGTATTTTACCAGGAAATTTAGTTAAGGCAGTATCAAAATGCAAGTGCCCTCCTAAGCATTCCCCAGCATTCCGAATTGATTGGCGATGTCCATTTTGCTGTCCCTATTCATGCAGATCTAACCCTAACACTAAGTGGGTTTTTCCCCAGTGGAATTTTCCCATGCATTTTACCAGGAAATGTATTTAAGCCAGGATGAAAAAGTAAATACCCTCCGAAGCATTCCCCAGCATTCTGAATTCATTGGTGATGTCCATACTGCTATCTGAATTCATGGAGATCTAACCGTAACCCTAAGGGAGTTTTTCCCCAATGAGATTTTCCCATGTATTTTACCAGGAAATGTAGTTAAGACTGTATCAAAAATTTAGTGCCCTCCTAAGCATTCCCCAGCATTCCGAATTCATTGGCGATTTCCATTTTGCTGTCCCTATTCATGGAGATCTAACCCTAACCTTAAGTGAGTTTTTCCCCAATGGGATTTTCCCATGTATTTTACAAGGAAATGTAGTTAAGACAGGATCAAAAAGTTAGTGTCCTCCTAAGCATTCCCCAGCATTCCGAATTCATTAGCGATGTCCATTTTGCTGTCCCTATTCATGGAGATCTAACCCTAACCCTAAGTGGGTTTTTCCCCAACGGGATTTTCCCATGTATTTTACTAGGAAATGTAGTTAAGACAGGATCAAAAAGTAAGTGTCCTCCTAAGCATAGCCCTGTGCCTCTAATTCATTGGTAATGTCCATTTTTCAGTCCGAGTTCATGGAGACCCAAACCTAACCATCAATGGGTTTTTCCCTGTGGGATTTTCCCATGTATTTTATCTGGAAATGTAGTTAAGACAGGATCAAAATGTCAGTACCCTTCTAAGCATTCCCTTTCATCCCAAATTCATTGGCGATGTCCATTTTGCAGTCCGAATTTATGGAGATCTAACCCTAACCCTAAGTGGGTTTTTCCCCAGTTGAATTTTCCCATGCATTTTACCAGGAAATGTATTTAAGCCAGGATGAAAAAGTAAATACCCTCCGAAGCATTCCCCAGCATTCCGAATTCATTGGTGATATCCATTTTGCTATCTGAATTCATGGAGATCTAACCGTAACCCTAAGGGAGTTTTTCCCCAATGAGATTTTCCCATGTATTTTACCAGGAAATGTAGTTAAGACAGTATCAAAATGTAAGTGCCCTCCTAAGCATTCCCCAGCATTCCGAATTGATTGGCGATGTCCATTTTGCTGTCCGTATTCATGGAGATCTAACCCTAACCCTAAGTGGGTTTTTCCCTAATGGGATTTTCCCATGTATTTTACCAACAAATGTATTTAAGACAGGATCAAAAAGTAAGTGTCCTCCTAAGCATAGACATCACCAATTAATTCGGAATGCTGGGGAATGCTTAGGAGGGTACT
Source organism: Crotalus tigris (assembly GCF_016545835.1). Classification (NCBI taxonomy): domain Eukaryota; kingdom Metazoa; phylum Chordata; class Lepidosauria; order Squamata; family Viperidae; genus Crotalus; species Crotalus tigris. The sequence continues at coordinate 418,986 of NW_024098363.1, forward strand.
TTGTTTTTCATCCTATCTTAAATACATTTCCTGGTAAAATAAATGGGAAAATCCCATTGGGGAAAAACCCACTTAGGGTTAGGGTTAGATCTCCATAAATTCGGACTGCAAAATGGACATCGCCAATGAATTCGGGATGCAAGGGAATGCTTAGAAGGGTACTGACATTTTGATCCTGTCTTAACTACATTTCCAGATAAAATACATGGGAAACTCTCATTGGGGGAAAACCCACTTAGGGTTAGGGTTAGGACAGCAAAATGGACATCGCCAATGAATTCGGAGGGCACTTACTTTTTGATCCTGTCTTAACTACATGGACATTGCCAATGAATTCGGGACACAGGGGTATGCTTAGGAGGGCACGTACTTTTTGATTCTGTCTTAACTACTTTTCTTGGTAAAATACATGGGAAAATCTCATTGGGGGAAAACCCACTTAGGGTTACGGTTAGATCTCCATGAATAGGGACAGCAAAATGGAAATCTAACCCTAACCCTAAGTGGGTCCCTATTCATGGAGATCTAACCCTAACCCTAAGTGGGTTTTCCCCCAATGAGAGTTTCCCATGTATTTTACCAGGAAATGTAGTTAAGACTGTATCAAAAAGTAAGTACCCTCCTAAGCGTTCCCCAGCATTCCGAATTCATTGGCGATTTCCATTTTGCTGTCCCTATTCATGGAGATCTAACCCTAACCCTAAGTGGGTTTTTCCCCAATGGGATTTTCCCATGTATTTTACCAGGAAATGTAGTTAAGACAGTATCAAAAAGTAAGTACCCTCCTAAGCATTTCCCAGCATTCCGAATTCATTGGTGATGTCTATTTTGCTATCCGAATTCATGGAGATCTAACCCTAACCTTAAGTGAGTTTTTCCCCAATGGGATTTTCCCATGTATTTTACCAGGAAATGTAGTTAAGACAGTATCAAAAAGTAAGTACCCTCCTAAGCATTTCCCAGCATTCCGAATTCATTGGTGATGTCTATTTTGCTATCCGAATTCATGGAGATCTAACCCTAACCTTAAGTGAGTTTTTCCCCAATGGGATTTTCCCATGTATTTTACCAGGAAACGTAGTTAAGACAGTATCAAAAAGTAAGTACCTTCCTAAGCATTCCCCAGCATTCCGAATTCATTGGCGATGTCCATTTTGCTGTCCCTATTCATCGAGATCTAACCCTAATCCTAAGTGGGTTTTTCCCCAATGGGATTTTCCAATGACTTTTCTTAGGAAATGTAAGTTAAGACAGGATCAAAAAGTTAGTGTCCTCCTAAGCATTCCCCAGTATTCCGAATTCATTGGCAATGTCCATTTTTCAGTCCGAATTCATGGAGACCCAAACCTAACCATCAATGGGTTTTTCCCTATGGGATTTTCCCATGTATTTTATCTGGAAATGTAGTTAAGACAGGATCAAAATGTCAGTACCCTTCTAAGCATTCCCTTGCATCCCGAATTCATTGGCGATGTCCATTTTGCAGTCCGAATTTATGGAGATCTAACCCTAACCCTAAGTGGGTTTTTCCCCAGTGGAATTTTCCCATGCATTTTACCAGGAAATGTATTTAAGCCAGGATGAAAAAGTAAATACCCTCCTAAGCATTCCCCAGCATTCCGAATTCATTGGTGATGTCTATTTTGCTATCCGAATTCATGGAGATCTAACCCTAACCTTAAGTGAGTTTTTCCCCAATGGGATTTTCCCATGTATTTTACCAGGAAATGTATTTAAGACAGGATGAAAAACTAAGTACCCTCCTAAGCATTCCCCAGTATTCCGAATTCATTGGCAATGACCATTTTTCAGTCCGAATTCATGGAGACCCAAACCTAACCATCAATGGGTTTTTCCCTATGGGATTTTCCCATGTATTTTATCTGGAAATGTAGTTAAGACAGGATCAAAATGTCAGTACCCTTCTAAGCATTCCCTTGCATCCCGAATTCATTGCGGATGTCCATTTTGCAGTCCGAATTTATGGAGATCTAACCCTAACCCTAAGTGGGTTTTTTCCCCAGTGGAATTTTCCCATGCATTTTACCAGGAAATGTATTTAAGACAGGATGAAAAAGTAAATACCCTCCTAAACATTCCCCAGCATACCGAATTTATTGGTGATGTCCATTTTGCTATCTGAATTCATGGAGATCTAACCCTAACCCTAAGTGAGTTTTTCCCCAATGGGATTTTCCCATGTATTTTACCAGGAAATTTAGTTAAGGCAGTATCAAAATGCAAGTGCCCTCCTAAGCATTCCCCAGCATTCCGAATTGATTGGCGATGTCCATTTTGCTGTCCCTATTCATGCAGATCTAACCCTAACACTAAGTGGGTTTTTCCCCAGTGGAATTTTCCCATGCATTTTACCAGGAAATGTATTTAAGCCAGGATGAAAAAGTAAATACCCTCCGAAGCATTCCCCAGCATTCCGAAGTCATTGGTGATGTCCATTTTGCTATCTGAATTCATGGAGATCTAACCGTAACCCTAAGGGAGTTTTTCCCCCAATGAGATTTTCCCATGTATTTTATCAGGAAATGTAGTTAAGACAGTATCAAAATGTAAGTGCCCTCCTAAGAATTCCCCAGCATTCCGAATTGATTGGTGATGTCCATTTTGCTGTCCCTATTCATGGAGATCTAACCCTAACCCTAAGTGGGTTTTTCCCTAATGGAATTTTCCCATGTATTTTACCAACAAATGTATTTAAGACAGGATCAAAAAGTAAGTGCCCTCCTAAGCATAGACATCACCAATTAATTCGGAATGCTGGGGACTGCTTAGGAGGGTACTTTGTTTTTCATCCTATCTTAAATACATTTCCTGGTAAAATAAATGGGAAAATCCCATTGGGGAAAAACCCACTTAGGGTTAGGGTTAGATCTCCATGAATAGGGTTAGCAAAATGGAAATCGCCAATGAATTCGGAATGCTGGGGAATGCTTAGGAGGGCACTTACTTTTTGATACAGTCTTAACTACATTTCCTGGTAAAATACATGGGAAACTCTCATTGGGGGAAAACCCACTTAGGGTTAGGGTTAGGACAGCAAAATGGACATCGCCAATGAATTCGGAGGGCACTTACTTTTTGATCCTGTCTTAACTACATGGACATTGCCAATGAATTCGGGACACAGGGGTATGCTTAGGAGGGCACGTACTTTTTGATTCTGTCTTAACTACTTTTCTTGGTAAAATACATGGGAAAATCTCATTGGGGGAAAACCCACTTAGGGTTACGGTTAGATCTCAATAAAATGGACATCGCCAATGAATTAGGGATGCAAGGGAATGCTTAGAAAGGTACTGACTTTTTGATCCTGTCTTAACTACATTTCCAGATAAAATACATGGGAAAATCCCACAGGGAAAAACCCATTGATGGTTAGGTTTGGGTCTCCATGAATTCGGACTGAAAAATGGACATTGCCAGTGAATTAGGGGCACAGGGCTATGCTTAGGAGGACTCTAACTTTTTGATCCTGTCTTAACTACATTTCCTAGTAAAATACATGGGAAAATCTCATTAGGGAAAAACTCACTTAGGGTTAGGGTTAGATCTCCATGAATTCGGACTGCAAAATGGACATTGCCAATGAATTAGGGGCACAGGGCTATGCTTAGGAGGACACTAACTTTTTGATCCTGTCTTAACTACATTTCCTAGTAAAATACATGGGAAAATCCCATTGGGGAAAAACCCACTTAGGGTTAGGGTTAGATCTCCATGAATAGGGACAGCTAAATGGACATTGCCAATAAATTCAGAATGATGGGGACTGCTTAGGAGGGTACTTACTTTTTGATACTGTCTTAACTACATTTCCTGGTAAAATACATGGGAAAATCCCATTGGGGAAAAACTCACTTAGGGTTAGGGTTAGATCTCCATGAATTCGGATAGCAAAATAGACATCACCAATGAATTCGGAATGCTGGGGAATGCTTAGGAGAATATTTACTTTTTGATCCTGTCTTAACTACATTTCCTAGTAAAATACATGGGAAAATCACATTGGGGAAAAACCCACTTAGCGTTAGGGTTAGATCTCCATGAATAGGACAGCAAAATGGACATCGCCAATGAATGGGAATGCTGGGAAAGCTTAGCAGGTACTACTTTGCTCCTTTATTAACTAAATTTCCTGGTAAAATACCTGGGAAAATCCCATTGGGGAAAACCCACTGAGGGTTAGGGTCAGGTCTCTGTGACTTTGGACTGAAAAATGGACATTGCCAATAAATTTGTGGCACAGGAGAATGCTTAGGAGATACTAACTTTTTCATACTTTCTTAACTACAGGGGAAAATCCCATTGGGGAAAAACCCACTTAGGGTTAGGGTTAGATCTCAATGAATAGGGACAGCAAAATGGACATTGCCAATAAATTCAGAATGATGGGGAATGCTTAGGAGGGTACTTACATTTTGATACTGTCTTAACTACATTTCCTGGTAAAATACATGGGAAAATCCCATTGGGGAAAAACTCACTTAGGGTTAGGTTTAGATCTCCATGAATTCGGATAGCAAAATAGACATCACCAATGAATTCGGAATGCTGGGGAATGCTTAGGAGGATACTAACTTTTTGATCCTGTCTTAACTACATTTCCTAGTAAAATACATGGGAAAATCACATTGGGGAAAAACCCACTTAGCGTTAGGGTTAAAGTTCCATGAATTCGGAGAGCAATATGGACATCACCAATGAATTTGGAATTCTGGGGTATGCTTAGCAGGGTACTTACCTTTTGATCCTGTCTTAACTACATTTCCTGGTAAAATACATGGGAAAATCCCATTGGGGAAAAACCCGAATTGATTGGCGGTGTCCATTTTGCTATCCAAATTCATGGAGATCTAACCCTAACCCTAAGTGGGTTTTTCCCCAATGGGATTTTCCCATGTATTTTACTAGGAAATGTAGTTAAGACAGGATCAAAAAGTTAGTGTCCTCCTAAGCATAGCCCTGTTCCCCTAATTCATTGGCAATGTCCATTTTTCAGTCCGAATTCATGGAGACCCAAACCTAACCATCAATGGGTTTTTCCCTGTGGGATTTTCCCATGTATTTTATCTGGAAATGTAGTTAAGACAGGATCAAAAGGTCAGTACCCTCTAAGCATTCCCTTGCATCCCGAATTGATTGGCGATGTCCATTTTGCAGTCCGAATTTATGGAGATCTAACCCTAACCCTAAGTGAGTTTTTCCCCAATGAGATTTTCCCATGGATTTTACCAGGAAATGTAGTTAAGACAGTATCAAAATTCAATTGCCCTCCTACGCATTCCCCAGCATTCCGAATTGATTGGCGATGTCCATTTTGCTGTCCATATTCATGGAGATCTAACCCTAACCCTAAGTGGGTTTTTCCTCAATGGGATTTTCCCATGTATTTTACCAGGAAATGTATTTAAGACAGGAAGAAAAACTTAGTACCCTTCTAAGCATTCCCCAGCATTCCGAATTCATTGGTGATGTCTATTTTTCTAGTCCGAATGCTGAAGATCTAACCCTAACCCTAAGTTGATTTGTTTCCCCCAATGGGATTTTCCCATGTGTATTCTACTAGTACATGTAGTTAAGACAGGATCAAAAAAGTAGTGTCCTCCTAGCATTCCCCATAATTGTCCGAATTCATTGGTGATGTCCATTTTGCTATCCAAATTCATGGAGATCTAACCATAACCCTAAGTGAGTTTTTCCCTAATGGGATTTTCCCATGTATTTTACCTGGAAATGTAGTTAAGGCAGTATCAAAATGCAAGTGCCCCCCTAAGCATTCCCCAGCATTCCGAATTGATTGGCGATGTCCATTTTGCTGTCCCTATTCATGGAGATCTAACCCTAACCCTAAGTGGGTTTTTCCTCAATGGGATTTTCCCATGTATTTTACCAGGAAATGTATTTAAGACAGGAAGAAAAACTTAGTACCCTTCTAAGCATTCCCCAGCATTCCGAATTCATTGGTGATGTCTATTTTGCTATCCGAATTCATGATGATCTAACCCTAACCCTAAGTGAGTTTTTCCCCAATGGGATTTTCCCATGTATTTTACTAGGAAATGTAGTTAAGACAGGATCAAAAAGTAAGTACCCTCCTAAGCATTCCCCAGCATTCCGAATTCATTGCTGATGTCTATTTTGCTGTCCCTATTCATGGAGATCTAACCCTAACCCTAAGTGGATTTTTCCCCAATGGGATTTTCCCATGTATTTTACTGGGAAATGTAGTTAAGACAGGATCAAAAAGTAAGTGTCCTCCTAAGCATAGCCCTGTGCCTCTAATTCATTGGTAATGTCCATTTTTCAGTCCGAGTTCATGGAGACCCAAACCTAACCATCAATGGGTTTTTCCCTGTGGGATTTTCCCATGTATTTTATCTGGAAATGTAGTTAAGACAGGATGAAAAACTCAGTACCCCTTTAAGCATTCCCCAGCATTCCGAATTCATTGGCGATGTCCATTTTGCAGTCGGAATTTATGGAGGTCTAACCCTAACCCTAAGTGTGTTTTTTCCCCAGTGGAATTTTCCCATGCATTTTACCAGGAAATGTATTTAAGACAGGATGAAAAAGTAAGTACCCTCCTAACCATTCCCCAGCATTCCGAATTCATTGGTGATTTCCTTTTGCTATCTGAATTCATGGAGATCTAACCCTAACCCTAAGTGAGTTTTTCCCCAATGAGATTTTCCAATGTATTTTACCACGAAATGTAGTTAAGACAGGATGAAAAACTAAGTACCCTCCTAAGCATTCCCCAGCATTCCGAATTCATTGGTGATGTCCATTTTGCTATCCAAATTCATGGAGATCTAACCCTAACCCTAAGTGAGTTTTTCCCCAATGGGATTTTCCCCTGTATTTTACCAGGAAATGTATTTAAGACAGGATGAAAAACTAAGTACCCTCCTAAGCATTCCCCAGCATTCCGAATTCATTGGTGATGTCTATTTTGCTATCCGAATTCACGGAGATCTAATCCTAACCCTAAGTGAGTTTTTCCCCAATGGGATTTTCCCATGTATTTTACTAGGAAATGTAGTTAAGACAGGATCAAAAAGTCAGTGTCCTCCTAAGCATTCCCCAGCATACCGAATTTATTGGTGATGTCCATTTTGCTATCTGAATTCATGGAGATCTAAACCTAACCCTAAGTGAGTTTTTCCCCAATGGGATTTTCCCCTGTATTTTACCAGCAAATGTATTTAAGACAGGATGAAAAACTAAGTACCCTCCTAAGCATTCCCCAGCATTCCGAATTCATTGGTGATGATTTTCCCATTTTGCAGGATATCCAAATTCAGTGAATCCATTGGTGATGTCCATTTTGCTATCCAAATTCATGGAGATCTAACCCTAACCCTAAGTGAGTTTTTCTCCAATGGGATTTTCCCATGTATTTTACCAGGAAATGTAGTTAAGGCAGTATCAAAATGCAAATGCCCTCCTAAGCATTCCCCAGCATTCCGAATTGATTGGCGGTGTCCATTTTGCTATCCAAATTCATGGAGATCTAACCCTAACCCTAAGTGGGTTTTTCCCCAATGGGATTTTCCCATGTATTTTACTAGGAAATGTAGTTAAGACAGGATCAAAAAGTTAGTGTCCTCCTAAGCATAGCCCTGTTCCCCTAATTCATTGGCAATGTCCATTTTTCAGTCCGAATTCATGGAGACCCAAACCTAACCATCAATGGGTTTTTCCCTGTGGGATTTTCCCATGTATTTTATCTGGAAATGTAGTTAAGACAGGATCAAAAGGTCAGTACCGCTCTAAGCATTCCCTTGCATCCCGAATTGATTGGCGATGTCCATTTTGCAGTCCGAATTTATGGAGATCTAACCCTAACCCTAAGTGAGTTTTTCCCCAATGAGATTTTCCCATGGATTTTACCAGGAAATGTAGTTAAGACAGTATCAAAATTCAATTGCCCTCCTACGCATTCCCCAGCATTCCGAATTGATTGGCGATGTCCATTTTGCTGTCCATATTCATGGAGATCTAACCCTAACCCTAAGTGGGTTTTTCCTCAATGGGATTTTCCCATATATTTTACCAGGAAATGTATTTAAGACAGGAAGAAAAACTTAGTACCCTCCTAAGCATTCCCCAGCATTCCGAATTCATTGGTGATGTCTATTTTGCTATCCGAATGCATGAAGATCTAACCCTAACCCTAAGTGAGTTTTTCCCCAATGGGATTTTCCCATGTATTTTACTAGGAAATGTAGTTAAGACAGGATCAAAAAGTAAGTGTCCTCCTAAGCATTCCCCAGTATTCCGAATTCATTGGTGATGTCCATTTTGCTATCCAAATTCATGGAGATCTAACCATAACCCTAAGTGAGTTTTTCCCTAATGGGATTTTCCCATGTATTTTACCTGGAAATGTAGTTAAGGCAGTATCAAAATGCAAGTGCCCTCCTAAGCATTCCCCAGCATTCCGAATTGATTGGCGATGTCCATTTTGCTGTCCCTATTCATGGAGATCTAACCCTAACCCTAAGTGAGTTTTTCCCCAGTGGAATTTTCCCATTTATTTTACCAGGAAATGTATTTAAGACAGGATGAAAAACTAAGTACCCTCCTAAGCATTCCCCAGCATTCCGAATTCATTGGCGATTTCCATTTTGCTGTCCCTATTCATGGAGATCTAACCCTAACCCTAAGTGGGTTTTTCCCCAATGGGATTTTCCCATTTATTTTACCAGGAAATGTATTTAAGATAGGATCAAAAACAAAGTACCCTCCTAAGCATTCCCCAGCATTCCGAATTAATTGGTGATGTCTATGCTTAGGAGGGCACTTACTTTTTGATCCTGTCTTAAATACATTTGTTGGTAAAATACATGGGAAAATCCCATTAGGGAAAAACCCACTTAGGGTTAGGGTTAGATCTCCATGAATAGGGACAGAAAAATGGACATCGCCAATCAATTCAGAATGCTGGGGAATGCTTAGGAGGGCACTTACATTTTGATACTGTCTTAACTACATTTCCTGGTAAAATACATGGGAAAATCTCATTGGGGAAAAACTCCCTTAGGGTTACGGTTAGATCTCCATGAATTCAGATAGCAAAATGGACATCACCAATGAATTCGGAATGCTGGGGAATGCTTCGGAGGGTATTTACTTTTTCATCCTGGCTTAAATACATTTCCTGGTAAAATTCATGGGAAAATTCCACTGGGGAAAAACCCACTTAGGGTTAGGGTTAGATCTCCATAAATTCGGACTGCAAAATGGACATCGCCAATGAATTCGGGATGCAAGGGAATGCTTAGAAGGGTACTGACTTTTTGATCCTGTCTTAACTACATTTCCAGATAAAATACATGGGAAAATCCCACAGGGAAAAACCCATTGATGGTTAGGTTTGGGTCTCCATGAATTCGGACCGAAAAATGGACATTGCCAATGAATTCGGAATACTGGGGAATGCTTAGGAGGGTACTTAGTTTTTCATCCTGGCTTAAATACATTTCCTGGTAAAATACATGGGAAAATCCCATTGGGGAAAAACTCACTTAGGGTTAAGGTTAGATCTCCATGAATAGGGACAGCAAAATGGACATCGCCAATCAATTCGGAATGCTGGGGAATGCTTAGGAGGGCACTTGCATTTTGATACTGCCTTAACTACATTTCCTGGTAAAATACATGGGAAAATCCCATTAGGGAAAAACTCACTTAGGGTTAGGGTTAGATCTCCATGAATTCGGATAGCAAAATGGACATCACCAATGAATTCGGAATACTGGGGAATGCTTAGGAGGACACTGACTTTTTGAACCTGTCTTAACTACATTTCCTAGTAAAATACAGGGGAAAATCCCATTGGGGAAAAACTCACTTAGGGTTAGGGTTAGATCTCCATGAATTTGGATAGCAAAATGGACATCACCAATGAATTCAGAATGCTGGGGAATGCTTAGGAAGGTATTTAGTTTTTCATCCTGTCTTAACTACATTTCCTGGTAAAATACATTGGAAAATCTCATTGGGGAAAAACTCACTTAGGGTTAGGGTTAGATCTCCATGAATTCAGATAGCAAAAGGAAATCACCAATGAATTCGGAATGCTGGGGAATGGTTAGGAGGGTACTTACTTTTTCATCCTGTCTTAAATACATTTCCTGGTAAAATGCATGTGAAAATTCCACTGGGGAAAAACCCACTTAGGGTTAGGGTTGGACCTCCATAAATTCCGACTGCAAAATGGACATCGCCAATGAATTCGGGATGCAAGGGAATGCTTAAAGGGGTACTGACTTTTTCATCCTGTCTTAACTACATTTCCAGATAAAATACATGGGAAAATCCCACAGGGAAAAACCCATTGATGGTTAGGTTTGGGTCTCCATGAACTCGGACTGAAAAATGGACATTACCAGGGAATTAGAGACACAGGGCTTTGCTTAGGACGACACTTACTTTTTGATCCTGTCTTAACTACATTTCCTAGTAAAATACATGGGAAAATCCCATTGTGGAAAATCCCACTTAGGGTTAGGGTTAGATCTCCATGAATAGGGACAGCAAAATAGACATCAGCAATGAAATCGGAATGCTGGGGAATGCTTAGGAGGGTATTTACTTTTTGATACTGTCTTAACTACATTTCTTGGTAAAATACATGGGAAAATCCCATTGGGGAAAAACTCACTTAGGGTTAGGGTTAGATCTTCATGAATTCGGATAGCAAAATAGACATCACCAATGAATTCGGAATGCTGGGGAATGCTTAGAAGGGTACTAAGTTTTTCTTCCTGTCTTAAATCCATTTCCTGGTAAAATACATGGGAAAATCCCATTGAGGAAAAACCCACTTAGGGTTAGGGTTAGATCTCCATAAATTCGGACAGCAAAATGGACATCGCCAATGAATTCGGGATGCAAGGGAATGCTTAGAGGGGTACTGACTTTTTGATCGTGTCTTAACTACATTTCCAGATAAAATACATGGGAAAATCCCACAGGGAAAAACCCATTGATGGTTAGGTTTGGGTCTCCATGAATTCGGACTGAAAAATGGACATTGCCAATGAATTAGGGGCACATGGCTATGCTTAGGAGGACACTAACTTTTTGATCCTGTCTTAACTTACATTTTTTAAGAAAATTCATGGGAAAATCCCATTGGGGAAAAACCCACTTAGGGTTAGGGTTAGATCTCCATGAATAGGGACAGCAAAATGGACATCGCCAATGAATTCGGAATGCTGGGGAATGCTTAGGAAGGTACTTACTTTTTGATACTGTCTTAACTAAATTTCCTGGTAAAATACATGGGAAAATCCCATTGGGGAAAAACTCACTTAAGGTTAGGGTTAGATCTCCATGAATTCGGATAGCAAAATAGACATCACCAATTAATTCGGAATGCTGGGGAATGCTTAGGAGGGTACTTTGTTTTTCATCCTATCTTAAATACATTTCCTGGTAAAATAAATGGGAAAATCCCATTGGGGAAAAACCCACTTAGGGTTAGGGTTAGATCTCCATGAATAGGGACAGCAAAATGGAAATCGCCAATGAATTCGGAATGCTGGGGAATGCTTAGGAGGGCACTAACTTTTTGATACAGTCTTAACTACATTTCCTGGTAAAATACATGGGAAACTCTCATTGGGGGAAAACCCTCTTAGGGTTAGGGTTAGATCTCCATGAATAGGGACCCACTTAGGGTTAGATTTCCATTTTGCTGTCCCTATTCATGGAGATCTAACCGTAACCCTAAGTGGGTTTTCCTCCAATGAGATTTTCCCATGTATTTTACCAAGAAAAGTAGTTAAGACAGAATCAAAAAGTACGTGCCCTCCTAAGCATACCCCTGTGTCCCGAATTCATTGGCAATGTCCATGTAGTTAAGACATGACCAAAAAGTAAGTGCCCTCCGAATTCATTGGTGATGTCCATTTTGCTGTCCTAACCCTAACCCTAAGTGGGTTTTCCCCCAATGAGAGTTTCCCATCTATTTTACCAGGAAATGTAGTTAAGACTGTATCAAAAAGTAAGTGCCCTCCTAAGCATTCCCCAGCATTCCGAATTCATTGGCGATTTCCATTTTGCTGACCCTATTCATGGAGATCTAACCCTAACCCTAAGTGGGTTTTTCCCCAATGGGATTTTCCCATTTATTTTACCAGGAAATGTATTTAAGATAGGATGAAAAACAAAGTACCCTCCTAAGCATTCCCCAGCATTCCGAATTAATTGGTGAGGTCTATGCTTAGGAGGGCACTTACTTTTTGATCCTGTCTTAAATACATTTGTTGGTAAAATACATGGGAAAATCCCATTAGGGAAAAACCCACTTAGGGTTAGGGTTAGATCTCCATGAATAGGGACAGCAAAATGGACATCGCCAATCAATTCGGAATGCTGGGGAATTCTTAGGAGGGCACTTACATTTTGATACTGTCTTAACTACATTTCCTGATAAAATACATGGGAAAATCTCATTGGGGAAGAACTCCCTTAGGGTTACGGTTAGATTTCCATGAATTCAGATAGCAAAATGGATATCACCAATGAATTCGGTATGCTGGGGAATGCTTAGGAGGACACTGACTTTTTCATCCTGGCTTAACTACATTTCCTAGTAAAATACATGGGAAAATCCCATTGGGGAAAAACTCACTTAGGGTTAGGGTTAGATCTCCGTGAATTCGGATAGCAAAATAGACATCACCAATGAATTCGGAATGCTGGGGAATGCTTAGGAGGGTACTTAGTTTTTCATCCTGTCTTAAATACATTTCCTGATAAAATACAGGGGAAAATCCCATTGGGGAAAAACTCACTTAGGGTTAGGGTTAGATCTCCGTGAATTCGGATAGCAAAATAGACATCACCAATGAATTCGGAATGCTGGGGAATGCTTAGAAGGGTACTAAGTTTTTCTTCCTGTCTTAAATACATTTCCTGGTAAAATACATTGAGGAAAAACCCACTTAGGGTTAGGGTTAGATCTCCATGAATAGGGACAGCAAAATGGACATCGCCAATCAATTCGGAATGCTGGGGAATGCTTAGGAGGGCACTTGCATTTTGATACTGTCTTAACTACATTTCCTGGTAAAATCCATGGGAAAATCTCATTGGGGAAAAACTCACTTAGGGTTAGGGTTAGATCTCCATGAATTAAGATAGCAAAATGGACATCACCAATGAATTCGGAATGCTGGGGAATGCTTAGGAGGGTATTTACTTTTTCATCCTGGCTTAAATACATTTCCTGGTAAAATGCATGGGAAAATTACACTGGGGAAAAACCCACTTAGGGTTAGGGTTAGATCTCCATAAATTCGGACTGCAAAATGGACATCGCCAATGAATTCGGGATGCAAGGGAATGCTTAGAGGGGTACTGACCTTTTGATCCTGTCTTAACTACAGTTCCAGATAAAATACATGGGAAAATCCCACAGGGAAAAACCCATTGATGGTTAGGTTTGGGTCTCCATGAATTCGGACTGAAAAATGGACATTGCCAATGAATTAGTGGCACAGGGCTATTCTTAGGAGGACACTTACTTTTTGATCCTGCCTTAATTACATTTCCTAGTAAAATACATGGGAAAATCCCATTGGGGAAAAACCCACTTAGGGTTAGGGTTAGATCTCCATGAATAGGGACAGCAAAATGGACATCGCCAATCAATTCGGAATGCTGGGGAATGCTTAGGAGGGCACTTACATTTTGATACTGTCTTAACTACATTTCCTGGTAAAATACATGGGAAAATCTCATTGGGGAAAAACTCCCTTAGGGTTACGGTTAGATCTCCATGAATTCAGATAGCAAAATGGACATCACCAATGAATTCGGAATGCTGGGGAATGCTTCGGAGGGTACTAAGTTTTTCTTCCTGTCTTAAATACATTTCCTGGTAAAATAAATTGAGGAAAAACCCACTTAGGGTTAGGGTTAGATCTCCATGAATAGGGACAGCAAAATGGACATCGCCAATCAATTCGGAATGCTGGGGAATGCTTAGGAGGGCACTTGCGTTTTGATACTGTCTTAACTACATTTCCTGGTAAAATCCATGGGAAAATCTCATTGGGGAAAAACTCACTTAGGGTTAGGGTTAGATCTCCATGAATTCAGATAGCAAAATGGACATCACCAATGAATTCGGAATGCTGGGGAATGCTTAGGAGGGTATTTACTTTTTCATCCTGGCTTAAATACATTTCCTGGTAAAATGCATGAGAAAATTCCACTGGGGAAAAACCCACTTAGGGTTAGGGTTAGATCTCCATAAATTCGGACTGCAAAATTGACATCGCCAATGAATTCGGGATGCAAGGGAATGCTTAGAGGGGTACTGACTTTTTAATCCTGTCTTAACTACATTTCCAGATAAAATACATGGGAAAATACCACAGGGAAAAATCCATTGATGGTTAGGTTTGGGTCTCCATGAATTTGGACTGAAAAATGGACATTGCCAATGAATTAGGGGCATAGGGCTATGCTTAGGCGGACACTTACTTTTTGATCCTGCCTTAACTACATTTACTAGTAAAATACATGGAAAAATCCCGTTGGGGAAAAACCCACTTAGGGTTAGGGTTAGATCTCCATGAATAGGGACAGCAAAATGGACATCGCCAATCAATTCGAAATGCTGGGGAATGCTTAGGAGGGCACTTACATTTTGATACTGTCTTAACTACATTTCCTGGTAAAATACATGGGAAAATCTCATTGGGGAAAAACTCCCTTAGGGTTAGGGTTAGATCTCCATGAATTCAGATAGCAAAATTGACATCACCAATGAATTCGGAATGCTGGGCAATGCTTCAGAGGGTATTTACTTTTTCATCCTGGCTTAAATACATTTCCTGGTAAAATGCATGGGAAAATTCCACTGGGGAAAAACCCACTTAGGGTTAGGGTTAGATCTCCATAAATTCGGACTGCTAAATGGACATCGACAATGAATTCGGGATGCAAGGGAATGCTTAGAAGGGTACTGACATTTTGATCCTGTCTTAACTACATTTCCAGATAAAATACATGGGAAAATCCCACAGGGAAAAACCCATTGATGGTTAGGTTTGGGTCTCCATGAATTCAGACTGAAAAATGGACATTGCCAATGAGTTCGGAATACTGGGGAATGCTTAGGAGGGTACTTAGTTTCTCATCCTGTCTTAAATACATTTCCTGGTAAAATACATGGGAAAATCCCATTGGGAAAAACTCACTTAGGGTTAGGGTTAGATCTGCATGAATAGGGACAGCAAAATGGACATCGCCAATCAATTCGGAATGCTGGGGAATGCTTAGGAGGGCACTTACTTTTTCATCCTGTCTTAAATACATTTCCTGGTAAAATACATGGGAAAATCCCATTGGGGAAAAACTCACTTAAGGTTAGGGTTAGATCTCCATGAATTCGGATAGCAAAATAGACATCACCAATGAATTCGGAATGCTGGGAAATGCTTAGGAGGGTACTTACTTTTTGATCCTGTCTTAACTACATTTCCAGATAAAATACATGGGAAAATCCCACAGGGAAAAACCCATTGATGGTTAGGTTTGGGTCTCCATGAATTCGGACTGAAAAATGGACATTGCCAATGAATTCGGAATACTGGGGAATGCTTAGGAGGACACTAACTTTTTGATCCTGTCTTAACTTACATTTCCTAAGAAAATTCATGGGAAAATCCCATTGGGGAAAAACCCACTTAGGGTTAGGGTTAGATCTCGATGAATAGGGACAGCAAAATGGACATCGCCAATGAATTCGGAATGCTGGGGAATGCTTAGGAAGGTACTTACTTTTTGATACTGTGTTAACTACATTTCCTGGTAAAATACATGGGAAAATCCCATTGGGGAAAAACTCACTTAAGGTTAGGGTTAGATCTCCATGAATTCGGATAGCAAAATAGACATCACCAATTAATTCGGAATGCTGGGGAATGCTTAGGAGGGTACTTTGTTTTTCATCCTATCTTAAATAAATTTCCTGGTAAAATAAATGGGAAAATCCCATTGGGGAAAAACCCACTTAGGGTTAGGGTTAGATCTCCATGAATAGGGACAGCAAAATGGAAATCTCCAATGAATTCGGAATGCTGGGGAACGCTTAGGAGGGTACTTACTTTTTGATACAGTCTTAACTACATTTCCTGGTAAAATACGTGGGAAACTCTCATTGGGGGAAAACCCACTTAGGGTTAGGGTTAGATCTCCATGAATAGGGACCCACTTAGGGTTAGGGTTAGATTTCCATTTTGCTGTCCCTATTCATGGAGATCTAACCGTAACCCTAAGTGGGTTTTCCCCCAATGAGATTTTCCCATGTATTTTACCAAGAAAAGTAGTTAAGACAGAATCAAAAAGTACGTGCCCTCCTAAGCATACCCCTGTGTCCCGAATTCATTGGCAATGTCCATGTAGTTAAGACAGGATCAAAAAGTAAGTGCCCTCCGAATTCATTGGCGATGTCCATTTTGCTGTCCTAACCCTAACCCTAAGTGGGTTTTCCCCCAATGAGAGTTTCCCATGTATTTTACCAGGAAATGTAGTTAAGACTGTATCAAAAAGTAAGTGCCCTCCTAAGCATTCCCCAGCATTCCGAATTCATTGGCGATTTCCATTTTGCTAACCCTATTCATGGAGATCTAACCCTAACCCTAAGTGGGTTTTTCCCCAATGGGATTTTCCCATTTATTTTACCAGGAAATGTATTTAAGATAGGATGAAAAACAAAGTACCCTCCTAAGCATTCCCCAGCATTCCGAATTAATTGGTGATGTCTATGCTTAGGAGGGCACTTACTTTTTGATCCTGTCTTAAATACATTTGTTGGTAAAATACATGGGAAAATCCCATTAGGGAAAAACCCACTTAGGGTTAGGGTTAGATCTCCATGAATACGGACAGCAAAATGGACATCGCCAATCAATTCGGAATGCTGGGGACTGCTTAGGAGGGCACTTACATTTTGATACTGTCTTAACTACATTTCCTGGTAAAATACATGGGAAAATCTCATTGGGGAAAAACTCCCTTAGGGTTACGGTTAGATCTCCATGAATTCAGATAGCAGTATGGACATCACCAATGAATTCGGAATGCTGGGGAATGCTTCAGAGGGTATTTACTTTTTCATCCTGGCTTAAATACATTTCCTGGTAAAATGCATGGGAAAATTCCACTGGGGAAAAACCCACTTAGGGTTAGGGTTAGATCTCCATCAATTCGGACTGCAAAATGGACATCGCCAATGAATTCGGGATGCAAGGGAATGCTTAGGGGGGTACTGACTTTTTGATCCTGTCTTAACTACATTTCCAGATAAAATACATGGGAAAATCCCACAGGGAAAAACCCATTGATGGTTAGGTTTGGGTCTCCATGAATTCGGAGCGAAAAATGGACATTGCCAATGAATTAGGGGCACAGGGCTATGCTCAGGAGGACACTAACTTTTTGATCCTGTCTTAACTACATTTCCAGATAAAATACATGGGAAAATCCCATTGTGAAAAACCACTTAGGGTTAGGGTTAGATCTCCATGAATTTGGATAGCAAAATGGACATCACCAATGAATTCGGAATACTGGGGAATGCTTAGGAGGGTACTTAGTTTTTCATCCTGTCTTAAATACATTTCCTGGTAAAATACATGGGAAAATCCCATTGGGGAAAAACTCACTTAGGGTTAGGTTTAGATCTCCATGAATTCAGATAGCAAAATGGACATCACCAATAAATTCGGTATGCTGGGGAATGCTTAGGAGGACACTGACTTTTTGATCCTGTCTTAACTACATTTCCTAGTAAAATACATGGGAAAATCCCATTGGGGAAAAACTCACTTAGGGTTAGGGTTAGATCTCCGTGATTTCGGATAGCAAAATAGACATCACCAATGAATTCGGAATGCTGGGGAATGCTTAGGAGGGTACTTAGTTTTTCATCCTGTCTTAAATACATTTCCTGGTAAAATACAGGGGAAAATCCCATTGGGGAAAAACTCACTTAGGGTTAGGGTTAGATCTCCATGAATTTGGATAGCAAAATGGACATCACCAATGAATTCGGAATGCTGGGGAATGCTTAGGAGGGTACTTAGTTTTTCATCCTGTCTTAACTACATTTCCTGGTAAAATACATTGGAAAATCCCATTGGGGAAAAACTCACTTAGGGTTAGGGTTAGATCTCCATGAATTCAGATAGCAAAAGGAAATCACCAATGAATTCGGAATGCTGGGGAATGGTTAGGAGGGTACTTACTTTTTCATCCTGTCTTAAATACATTTCCTGGTAAAATGCATGGGAAAATTCCACTGGGGAAAAAACCCACTTAGGGTTAGGGTTAGACCTCCATAAATTCCGACTGCAAAATGGACATCGCCAATGAATTCGGGATGCAAGGGAATGCTTAAAGGGGTACTGACTTTTTGATCCTGTCTTAACTACATTTCCAGATAAAATACATGGGAAAATCCCACAGGGAAAAACCCATTGATGGTTAGGTTTGGGTCTCCATGAACTCGGACTGAAAAATGGACATTACCAATGAATTAGAGGCACAGGGCTATGCTTAAGAGGACACTTACTTTTTGATCCTGTCTTAACTACATTTCCTAGTAAAATACATGGGAAAATCCCATTGGGGAAAAACCCACTTAGGGTTAGGGTTAGATCTCCATGAATAGGGACAGAAAAATAGACATCAGCAATGAATTCGGATTGCTGGGGAATGCTTAGGAGGGTACTTACTTTTTGATACTGTCTTAACTACA
This sequence comes from Crotalus tigris, assembly GCF_016545835.1. Taxonomy (NCBI): domain Eukaryota; kingdom Metazoa; phylum Chordata; class Lepidosauria; order Squamata; family Viperidae; genus Crotalus; species Crotalus tigris. The sequence goes on from NW_024098363.1 coordinate 437,791, forward strand.
TTTCTTGGTAAAATACATGGGAAAATCTCATTGGGGAAAAACTAACTTAGGGTTAGGGTTAGATCTCCATGAATTCAGATAGCAAAATGGACATCACCAATGAATTCGGAATGCTGGGGAATGCTTAGGAGGGTACTAAGTTTTTCTTCCTGTCTTAAATACATTTCCTGGTAAAATACATTGAGGAAAAACCCACTTAGGGTTAGGGTTAGATCTCCATGAATAGGGACAGCAAAATGGACATCGCCAATTAATTCGGAATGCTGGGGAATGCTTAGGAGGGCAATTGCATTTTGATACTGTCTTAACTACATTTCCTGGTAAAATCCATGGGAAAATCTCATTGGGGAAAAACTAACTTAGGGTTAGGGTTAGATCTCCATGAATTCAGATAGCAAAATGGACATCACCAATGAATTCGGAGTGCTGGGGAATGCTTAGGAGGGTACTTACTTTTTCATCCTGGCTTAAATACATTTCCTGGTAAAATGCATGGGAAAATTCCACTGGGGAAAAACCCACTTAGGGTTAGGGTTAGATCTCCATAAATTCGGACTGCAAAATGGACATCGCCAATGAATTCGGGATGCAAGGGAATGCTTAGAAGGGTTCTGACATTTTGATCCTGTCTTAACTACATTTCCAGATAAAATACATGGGAAAATCCCACAGGGAAAAACCCATTGATGGTTAGGTTTGGGTCTCCATGAACTCGGACTGAAAAATGGACATTACCAATGAATTAGAGGCAGAGGGCTATGCTTAGGAGGACACTTACTTTTTGATCCTGTCTTAACTACATTTCCTAGTAAAATACATGGGAAAATCCCATTGGGGAAAATCCCACTTAGGGTTAGGGTTAGATCTCCATGAATAGGGACAGCAAAATGGACATCGCTAATGAATTCGGAATGCTGGGGAATGCTTAGGAGGACACTAACTTTTTGATCCTGTCTTAACTACATTTCCTGGTAAAATACATGGGAAAATCCCATTGGGGAAAAACTCACTTAAGGTTAGGGTTAGATCTCCATGAATAGGGACAGCAAAATGGAAATCGCCAATGAATTCGGAATGCTGGGGAATGCTTAGGAGGGCACTAACTTTTTGATACAGTCTTAACTACATTTCCTGGTAAAATACATGGGAAACTCTCATTGGGGGAAAACCCACTTAGGGTTAGGGTTAGATCTCCATGAATAGGGACCCACTTAGGGTTAGGGTTAGATTTCCATTTTGCTGTCCCTATTCATGGAGATCTAACCGTAACCCTAAGTGGGTTTTCCCCCAATGAGATTTTCCCATGTATTTTACCAAGAAAAGTAGTTAAGACAGAATCAAAAAGTACGTGCCCTCCTAAGCATACCCCTGTGTCCCGAATTCATTGGCAATGTCCATGTAGTTAAGACATGACCAAAAAGTAAGTGCCCTCCGAATTCATTGGTGATGTCCATTTTGCTGTCCTAACCCTAACCCTAAGTGGGTTTTCCCCCAATGAGAGTTTCCCATGTATTTTACCAGGAAATGTAGTTAAGACTATATCAAAAAGTAAGTGCCCTCCTAAGCATTCCCCAGCATTCCGAATTCATTGGCGATTTCCATTTTGCTGTCCCTATTCATGGAGATCTAACCCTAACCCTAAGTGGGTTTTTCCCCAATGGGATTTTCCCATTTATTTTACCAGGAAATGTATTTAAGATAGGATGAAAAACAAAGTACCCTCCTAAGCATTCCCCAGCATTCCGAATTAATTGGTGATGTCTATGCTTAGGAGGACACTTACTTTTTGATCCTGTCTTAAATACATTTGTTGGTAAAATACATGGGAAAATCCCATTAGGGAAAAACCCACTTAGGGTTAGGGTTAGATCTCCATGAATACGGACAGCAAAATGGACATCGCCAATCAATTCGGAATGCTGGGGAATGCTTAGGAGGGCACTTACATTTTGATACTGTCTTAACTACATTTCCTGGTAAAATACATGGGAAAATCTCATTGGGGAAAAACTCCCTTAGGGTTACGGTTAGATCTCCATGAATTCAGATAGCAAAATGGATATCACCAATGAATTCGGAATGCTGGGGAATGCTTCGGAGGGTATTTACTTTTTCATCCTGGCTTAAATACATTTCCTGGTAAAATGCATGGGAAAATTCCACTGGGGAAAAACCCACTTAGGGTTAGGGTTAGATCTCCATAAATTCGGACTGCAAAATGGACATCGCCAATGAATTCGGGATGCAAGGGAATGCTTAGAAGGGTTCTGACATTTTGATCCTGTCTTAACTACATTTCCAGATAAAATACATGGGAAAATCCCACAGGGAAAAACCCATTGATGGTTAGGTTTGGGTCTCCATGAACTCGGACTGAAAAATGGACATTACCAATGAATTAGAGGCACAGGGCTATGCTTAGGAGGACACTTACTTTTTGATCCTGTCTTAACTACATTTCCTAGTAAAATACATGGGAAAATCCCATTGGGGAAAAACCCACTTAGGGTTAGGGTTAGATCTCCATGAATAGGGACAGCAAAATGGACATCGCTAATGAATTCGGAATGCTGGGGAATGCTTAGGAGGACACTAACTTTTTGATCCTGTCTTAACTACATTTCCTTGTAAAATACATGGGAAAATCCCATTGGGGAAAAACTCACTTAAGGTTAGGGTTAGATCTCCATGAATAGGGACAGCAAAATGGAAATCGCCAATGAATTCGGAATGCTGGGGAATGCTTAGGAGGGCACTAAATTTTTGATACAGTCTTAACTACATTTCCTGGTAAAATACATGGGAAAATCTCATTGGGGAAAAACTCCCTTAGGGTTACGGTTAGATCTCCATGAATAGGGACCCACTTAGGGTTAGGGTTAGATTTCCATTTTGCTGTCCCTATTCATGGAGATCTAACCATAACCCTAAGTGGGTTTTCCCCCAATGAGATTTTCCCATGTATTTTACCAAGAAAAGTAGTTAAGACAGAATCAAAAAGTACGTGCCCTCCTAAGCATACCCCTGTGTCCCGAATTCATTGGCAATGTCCATGTAGTTAAGACATGACAAAAAGTAAGTGCCCTCCGAATTCATTGGCGATGTCCATTTTGCTGTCCTAACCCTAACCCTAAGTGGGTTTTCCCCCAATGAGAGTTTCCCATGTATTTTACCAGGAAATGTAGTTAAGACTGTATCAAAAAGTAAGTGCCCTCCTAAGCATTCCCCAGCATTCCGAATTCATTGGCGATTTCCATTTTGCTGACCCTATTCATGGAGATCTAACCCTAACCCTAAGTGGGTTTTTCCCCAATGGGATTTTCCCATTTATTTTACCAGGAAATGTATTTAAGATAGGATGAAAAACAAAGTACCCTCCTAAGCATTCCCCAGCATTCCGAATTAATTGGTGATGTCTATGCTTAGGAGGGCACTTACTTTTTGATCCTGTCTTAAATACATTTGTTGGTAAAATACATGGGAAAATCCCATTAGGGAAAAACCCACTTAGGTTTAGGTTTAGATCTCCATGAATACGGACAGCAAAATGGACATCGCCAATCAATTCGGAATGCTGGGGAATGCTTAGGAGGGCACTTACATTTTGATACTGTCTTAACTACATTTCCTGGTAAAATACATGGGAAAATCTCATTGGGGAAAAACTCCCTTAGGGTTACGGTTAGATCTCCATGAATTCAGATAGCAAAATGGATATCACCAATGAATTCGGAATGCTGGGGAATGCTTCGGAGGGTATTTACTTTTTCATCCTGGCTTAAATACATTTCCTGGTAAAATGCATGGGAAAATTCCACTGGGGAAAAACCCACTTAGGGTTAGGGTTAGATCTCCATAAATTCGGACTGCAAAATGGACATCGCCAATGAATTCGGGATGCAAGGGAATGCTTAGAAGGGTTCTGACATTTTGATCCTGTCTTAACTACATTTCCAGATAAAATACATGGGAAAATCCCACAGGGAAAAACCCATTGATGGTTAGGTTTGGGTCTCCATGAACTCGGACTGAAAAATGGACATTACCAATGAATTAGAGGCAGAGGGCTATGCTTAGGAGGACACTTACTTTTTGATCCTGTCTTAACTACATTTCCTAGTAAAATCCATGGGAAAATCCCATTGGGGAAAATCCCACTTAGGGTTAGGGTTAGATCTCCATGAATAGGGACAGCAAAATGGACATCGCTAATGAATTCGGAATGCTGGGGAATGCTTAGGAGGACACTAACTTTTTGATCCTGTCTTAACTACATTTCCTGGTAAAATACATGGGAAAATCCCATTGGGGCAAAACTCACTTAAGGTTAGGGTTAGATCTTCATGAATAGGGACAGCAAAATGGAAATCGCCAATGAATTCGGAATGCTGGGGAATGCTTAGGAGGGCACTAACTTTTTGATACAGTCTTAACTACATTTCCTGGTAAAATACATGGGAAACTCTCATTGGGGGAAAACCCACTTAGGGTTAGGGTTAGATCTCCATGAATAGGGACCCACTTAGGGTTAGGGTTAGATTTCCATTTTGCTGTCCCTATTCATGGAGATCTAACCGTAACCCTAAGTGGGTTTTCCCCCAATGAGATTTTCCCATGTATTTTACCAAGAAAAGTAGTTAAGACAGAATCAAAAAGTACGTGCCCTCCTAAGCATACCCCTGTGTCCCGAATTCATTGGCAATGTCCATGTAGTTAAGACAGGATCAAAAAGTAAGTGCCCTCCGAATTCATTGGTGATGTCCATTTTGCTGTCCTAACCCTAACCCTAAGTGGGTTTTCCCCCAATGAGAGTTTCCCATGTATTTTACCAGGAAATGTAGTTAAGACTGTATCAAAAAGTAAGTGCCCTCCTAAGCATTCCCCAGCATTCCGAATTCATTGGCGATTTCCATTTTGCTGACCCTATTCATGGAGATCTAACCCTAACCCTAAGTGGGTTTTTCCCCAATGGGATTTTCCCATTTATTTTACCAGGAAATGTATTTAAGATAGGATGAAAAACAAAGTACCCTCCTAAGCATTCCCCAGCATTCCGAATTAATTGGTGATGTCTATGCTTAGGAGGGCACTTACTTTTTGATCCTGTCTTAAATACATTTGTTGGTAAAATACATGGGAAAATCCCATTAGGGAAAAACCCACTTAGGTTTAGGGTTAGATCTCCATGAATACGGACAGCAAAATGGACATCGCCAATCAATTCGGAATGCTGGGGAATGCTTAGGAGGGCACTTACATTTTGATACTGTCTTAACTACATTTCCTGGTAAAATACATGGGAAAATCTCATTGGGGAAAAACTCCCTTAGGGTTACGGTTAGATCTCCATGAATTCAGATAGCAGTATGGACATCACCAATGAATTCGGAATGCTGGGGAATGCTTCAGGAGGGTATTTACTTTTTCATCCTGGCTTAAATACATTTCCTGGTAAAATGCATGGGAAAATTCCACTGGGGAAAAACCCACTTAGGGTTAGGGTTAGATCTCCATAAATTCGGACTGCAAAATGGACATCGCCAATGAATTCGGGATGCAAGGGAATGCTTAGGGGGGTACTGACTTTTTGATCCTGTCTTAACTACATTTCCAGATAAAATACATGGGAAAATCCCACAGGGAAAAACCCATTGATGGTTAGGTTTGGGTCTCCATGAATTCGGAGCGAAAAATGGACATTGCCAATGAATTAGGGGCACAGGGCTATGCTCAGGAGGACACTAACTTTTTGATCCTGTCTTAACTACATTTCCAGATAAAATACATGGGAAAATCCCATTGTGAAAAACCAACTTAGGGTTAGGGTTAGATCTCCATGAATTTGGATAGCAAAATGGACATCACCAATGAATTCGGAATACTGGGGAATGCTTAGGAGGGTACTTAGTTTTTCATCCTGTCTTAAATACATTTCCTGGTAAAATACATGGGAAAATCCCATTGGGGAAAAACTCACTTAGGGTTAGGTTTAGATCTCCATGAATTCAGATAGCAAAATGGACATCACCAATAAATTCGGTATGCTGGGGAATGCTTAGGAGGACACTGACTTTTTGATCCTGTCTTAACTACATTTCCTAGTAAAATACATGGGAAAATCCCAGTGGGGAAAAACTCACTTAGGGTTAGGGTTAGATCTCCGTGATTTCGGATAGCAAAATAGACATCACCTCCAATGATATTCGGATGCTGGGGATGCTTAGGAGGAACTGACTTTTTGATCCTGTCTTAACTACATTTCCTAGTAAAATACATGGGAAAATCCCATTGGGGAAAAACTCACTTAGGGTTAGGGTTAGATCTCCGTGATTTCGGATAGCAAAATAGACATCACCAATGAATTCGGAATGCTGGGGACTGCTTAGGAGGGTACTTAGTTTTTCATCCTGTCTTAAATACATTTCCTGGTAAAATACAGGGGAAAATCCCATTGGGGAAAAACTCACTTAGGGTTAGGGTTAGATCTCCATGAATTTGGATAGCAAAATGGACATCACCAATGAATTCGGAATGCTGGGGAATGCTTAGGAGGGTACTAAGTTTTTCATCCTGTCTTAACTACATTTCCTGGTAAAATACATTGGAAAATCTCATTGGGGAAAAACTCACTTAGGGTTAGGGTTAGATCTCCATGAATTCAGATAGCAAAAGGAAATCACCAATGAATTCGGAATGCTGGGGAATGGTTAGGAGGGTACTTACTTTTTCATCCTGTCTTAAATACATTTCCTGGTAAAATGCATGGGAAAATTCCACTGGGGAAAAAACCCACTTAGGGTTAGGGTTAGACCTCCATAAATTCCGACTGCAAAATGGACATCGCCAATGAATTCGGGATGCAAGGGAATGCTTAAAGGGGTACTGACTTTTTGATCCTGTCTTAACTACATTTCCAGATAAAATACATGGGAAAATCCCACAGGGAAAAACCCATTGATGGTTAGGTTTGGGTCTCCATGAACTCGGACTGAAAAATGGACATTACCAATGAATTAGAGGCAGAGGGCTATGCTTAGGAGGACACTTACTTTTTGATCCTGTCTTAACTACATTTCCTAGTAAAATACATGGGAAAATCCCATTGGGGAAAATCCCACTTAGGGTTAGGGTTAGATCTCCATGAATAGGGACAGCAAAATGGACATCGCTAATGAATTCGGAATGCTGGGGAATGCTTAGGAGGACACTAACTTTTTGATCCTGTCTTAACTACATTTCCTGGTAAAATACATGGGAAAATCCCATTGGGGCAAAACTCACTTAAGGTTAGGGTTAGATCTTCATGAATAGGGACAGCAAAATAGACATCACCAATGAATTCGGAATGCTGGGGAATGCTTAGGAGGATACTAACTTTTTGATCCTGTCTTAACTACATTTCCTAGTAAAATACATGGGAAAATCACATTGGGGAAAAACCCACTTAGCGTTAGGGTTACATCTCCGTGAATAGGGACAGCAAAATGGACATCGCCAATGAATTTGGAATGCTGGGAAATGCTTAGCAGGGTACTTACTTTTTGATCCTTTCTTAACTAAATTTCCTGGTAAAATACATGGGAAAATCCCATTGGGGAAAAGCCACTGAGGGTTAGGGTCAGGTCTCTGTGACTTTGGACTGAAAAATGGACATTGCCAATAAATTTGTGGCACAGGAGAATCCTTAGGAGATACTAACTTTTTCATACTTTCTTAACTACATGGGAAAATCCCATTGGGGAAAAACCCACTTAGGGTTAGGGTTAAAGTTCCATGAATTCGGAGAGCAATATTGACATCACCAATGAATTTGGAATTCTGGGGTATGCTTAGCAGGGTACTTACCTTTTGATCCTCTCTTAACTACATTTCCTGGTAAAATACATGGGAAAATCCCATTGGCGAAAAACCCATTTAGGGTTAGGTCCCGATGAATTCAAACTGCAAAATTGTAATCAACATTGAAATTGGGGCGCAGCGGAATGCTAAGGAGGTTACTAACGTTTTCTCCCTACCTTATCTACATTTCCTCATAAAATACATGGTAAAATCCCATTGGGGAAAAACCCACTTAGAGTTTGGGTTAGGTCTCCATGAATTCAGACACCAAAATGGACATCGCCAATGAATTCGGAATGCTGGAGAATGCTTAGGAGGGCACTTACTTTTTGATACTGTCTTAACTACATTTCCTGGTAAAATACATAGGAAAATCTCATTGGGGAAAAACTCACTTAGGTTTAGGGTTAGATCTCCATGAATTCAGATAGCAAAATGGACATCACCAATGAATTCGGAATGCTGGGGAATGCTTAGGAGGACACTTACTTTTTGATACTGTCTTAACTACATTTCCTGGTAAAATACATGGGAAAATACCATTGGGGAAAAACTCACTTAGGGTTAGGGTTAGATCTCCATGAATAGGGACAGCAAAATGGACATCGCCAATGAATTTGGAATGCTGGGAAATGCTTAGCAGGGTACTTACTTTTTGATCCTTTCTTAACTACATTTCCTGGTAAAATACATGGGAAAATCCCATTGGGGAAAAACTCACTTAGGGTTAGGGTTAGATCTCCATGAATTCGGATAGCAAAATAGACATCACCAATGAATTCGGAATGCTGGGGAATGCTTAGGAGGATACTAACTTTTTGATCCTGTCTTAACTACATTTCCTAGTAAAATACATGGGAAAATCACATTGGGGAAAAACCCACTTAGCGTTAGGGTTACATCTCCATGAATAGGGACAGCAAAATGGACATCGCCAATGAATTTGGAATGCTGGGAAATGCTTAGCAGGGTACTTACTTTTTGATCCTTTCTTAACCAAATTTCCTGGTAAAATACATGGGAAAATCCCATTGGGGAAAACCCACTGAGGGTTAGGGTCAGGTCTCTGTGACTTTGGACTGAAAAATGGACATTGCCAATAAATTTGTGGCACAGGAGAATGCTTAGGAGATACTAACTTTTTCATACTTTCTTAACTACAGGGGAAAATCCCATTGGGGAAAAACCCACTTAGGGTTAGGGTTAAAGTTCCATGAATTCGGAGAGCAATATGGACATCACCAATCAATTTGGAATTCTGGGGTATGCTTAGCAGGGTACTTACCTTTTGATCCTCTCTTAACTACATTTCCTGGTAAAATACATGGGAAAATCCCATTGGGGAAAAACCCATTTAGGGTTAGGTCCCGATGAATTCAAACTGCAAAATTGTCATCAACATTGAAATTGGGGCGCAGCGGAATGCTAAGGAGCTTACTAACATTTTCTCCCTACCTTATCTACATTTCCTCATAAAATACATGGTAAAATCCCATTGGGGAAAAACCCACTTAGAGTTTGGGTTAGGTCTCCATGAATTCAGACACCAAAATGGACATCGCCAATGACTTCGGAATGCTGGAGAATGCTTAGGAGGGCACTTACTTTTTGATACTGTCTTAACTACATTTCCTGGTAAAATACATAGGAAAATCTCATTGGGGAAAAACTCACTTAGGGTTAGGGTTAGATCTCCATGAATTCAGATAGCAAAATGGACATCACCAATGAATTCGGAATACTGGGGAATGCTTAGGAGGACACTTACTTTTTGATCCTGTCTTAACTACATTTCCTGGTAAAATACATGGGAAAATACCATTGGGGAAAAACTCACTTAGGGTTAGGGTTAGATCTCTGTGAATTGGGATAGCAAAATGGACATCACCAATGAATTCGGAATGCTGGGGAATGCTTAGGAGGGTACTTAGTTTTTCATCCTGTCTTAAATACATTTCCTGGTAAAATAAATGGGAAAATACCATTGGGGAAAAACCCACTTAGGGTTAGGGTTAGATCTCCATGAATAGGGACAGCAAAATGGACATCGCAAATGAATTCGGAATGCTGGGGAATGCTTAGGAGGGCACTTACTTTTTGATACTGTCTTAAATACATTTCCTGGTAAAATACATCGGAAAATACCATTGGTGAAAACTCACTTAGGGTTAGGGTTAGATCTCCATGAATTTGGATAGCAAAATGGACATCACCAATGAATTCGGAATGCTGGGGAATGCTTAGGAGGGTACTTACTTTTTCATCCTGTCTTAACTACATTTCCTAGTAAAATACATGGGAAAATCCCATTGGGGAAAAACCCACTTAGGGTTAGGGTTAGATGTCCATGAATAGGGACAGCAAAATGGACATCGCCAATGAATTTGGAATGCTGGGGAATGCTTAGGAGGACACTAACTTTTTGATCCTGTCTTAACTACATTTACTAGTAAAATACATGGGAAAATCCCATTGGGGAAAAACCCACTTAGGGTTAGGGTTAGATCTCCATGAATAGGGACAGCAAAATGGACATCGCAAATGAATTCGGAATGCTGGGGAATGCTTAGCAGGGCACTTACTTTTTGATACTGTCTTAAATACATTTCCTGGTAAAATACATCGGAAAATACCATTGGGGAAAACTCACTTAGGGTTAGGGTTAGATCTCCATGAATTTGGATAGCAAAATGGACATCACCAATGAATTCGGAATGCTGGGGAATGCTTAGGAGGGTACTTAGTTTTTCATCCTGTCTTAAATACATTTCCTGGTAAAATGCATGGGAAAATTCCACTGGGAAAAAACCCACTTAGGGTTAGGGTTAGATCTCCATAAATTCGGACTGCAAAATGGACATCGCCAATGAATTCGGGATGCAAGGGAATGCTTAGAGGGGTACTGACTTTTTGATCCTGTCTTAACTACATTTCCAGATAAAATACATGGGAAAATCCCACAGGGAAAAACACATTGATGGTTAGGTTTGGGTCTCCATGAATTCGGACTGAAAAATGGACATTGCCAATGAATTAGGGGCACAGGGCTATGCTTAGGAGGACACTAACTTTTTGATCCTGTCTTAACTACATTTCCTAGTAAAATACATGGGAAAATCCCATTGGGGAAAAACCCACTTAGGGTTAGGGTTAGATCTCAATGAATAGGGACAGCAAAATGGACATTGCCAATAAATTCAGAATGATGGGGAATGCTTAGGAGGGTACTTACTTTTTGATACTGTCTTAACTACATTTCCTGGTAAAATACATGGGAAAATCCCATTGGGGAAAAACTCACTTAGGGTTAGGGTTAGATCTCCATGAATTCGGATAGCAAAATAGACATCACCAATGAATTCGGAATGCTGGGGAATGCTTAGGAGGATACTAACTTTTTGATCCTGTCTTAACTACATTTCCTAGTAAAATACATGGGAAAATCACATTGGGGAAAAACCCACTTAGCGTTAGGGTTAGATCTCCATGAATAGGGACAGCAAAATGGACATCGCCAATGAATTTGGAATGCTGGGAAATGCTTAGCAGGGTACTTACTTTTTGATCCTTTCTTAACTAAATTTCCTGGTAAAATACATGGGAAAATCCCATTGGGGAAAACCCACTGAGGGTTAGGGTCAGGTCTCTGTGACTTTGGACTGAAAAATGGACATTGCCAATAAATTTGTGGCACAGGAGAATGCTTAGGAGATACTAACTTTTTCATACTTTCTTAACTACACGGGAAAATCCCATTGGGGAAAAACCCACTTAGGGTTAGGGTTAAAGTTCCATGAATTCGGAGAGCAATATGGACATCACCAATGAATTTGGAATTCTGGGGTATGCTTAGCAGGGTACTTACCTTTTGATCCTCTCTTAACTACATTTCCTGGTAAAATACATGGGAAAATCCCATTGGCGAAAAACCCATTTAGGGTTAGGTCCCGATGAATTCAAACTGCAAAATTGTAATCAACATTGAAATTGGGGCGCAGCGGAATGCTAAGGAGGTTACTAACGTTTTCTCCCTACCTTATCTACATTTCCTCATAAAATACATGGTAAAATCCCATTGGGGAAAAACCCACTTAGAGTTTGGGTTAGGTCTCCATGAATTCAGACACCAAAATGGACATCGCCAATGAATTCGGAATGCTGGAGAATGCTTAGGAGGGCACTTACTTTTTGATACTGTCTTAACTACATTTCCTGGTAAAATACATAGGAAAATCTCATTGGGGAAAAACTCACTTAGGTTTAGGGTTAGATCTCCATGAATTCAGATAGCAAAATGGACATCACCAATGAATTCGGAATGCTGGGGAATGCTTAGGAGGACACTTACTTTTTGATACTGTCTTAACTACATTTCCTGGTAAAATACATGGGAAAATACCATTGGGGAAAAACTCACTTAGGGTTAGGGTTAGATCTCCATGAATAGGGACAGCAAAATGGACATCGCCAATGAATTTGGAATGCTGGGAAATGCTTAGCAGGGTACTTACTTTTTGATCCTTTCTTAACTACATTTCCTGGTAAAATACATGGGAAAATCCCATTGGGGAAAAACTCACTTAGGGTTAGGGTTAGATCTCCATGAATTCGGATAGCAAAATAGACATCACCAATGAATTCGGAATGCTGGGGAATGCTTAGGAGGATACTAACTTTTTGATCCTGTCTTAACTACATTTCCTAGTAAAATACATGGGAAAATCACATTGGGGAAAAACCCACTTAGCGTTACGGTTAGATCTCCATGAATAGAGACAGCAAAATGGACATCGCCAATGAATTTGGAATGCTGGGAAATGCTTAGCAGGGTACTTACTTTTTGATCCTTTCTTAACTAAATTTCCTGGTAAAATACATGGGAAAATCCCATTGGGGAAAAGCCACTGAGGGTTAGGGTCAGGTCTCTGTGACTTTGGACTGAAAAATGGACATTGCCAATAAATTTGTGGCACTAGAGAATCCTTAGGAGATACTAACTTTTTCATACTTTCTTAACTACATGGGAAAATCCCATTGGGGAAAAACCCACTTAGGGTTAGGGTTAAAGTTCCATGAATTCGGAGAGCAATATGGACATCACCAATGAATTTGGAATTCTGGGGTATGCTTAGCAGGGTACTTACCTTTTGATCCTGTCTTAACTACAATTCCTGGTAAAATACATGGGAAAATCCCATTGGGGAAAAACCCATTTAGGGTTAGGTCCCGATGAATTCAAACTGCAAAATTGTCATCAACATTGAAATTGGGGCGCAGCGGAATGCTAAGGAGCTTACCAACATTTTCTCCCTACCTTATCTACATTTCCTCATAAAATACATGGTAAAATCCCATTGGGGAAAAACCCACTTAGAGTTTGGGTTAGGTCTCTATGAATTCAGACACCAAAATGGACATCGCCAATGAATTCGGAATGCTGGAGAATGCTTAGGAGGGCACTTACTTTTTGATACTGTCTTAACTACATTTCCTGGTAAAATACATAGGAAAATCTCATTGGGGAAAAACTCACTTAGGGTTAGGGTTAGATCTCCATGAATTCAGATAGCAAAATGGACATCACCAATGAATTCGGAATACTGGGGAATGCTTAGGAGGACACTTACTTTTTGATCCTGTCTTAACTACATTTCCTGGTAAAATACATGGGAAAATACCATTGGGGAAAAACTCACTTAGGGTTAGGGTTAGATCTCTGTGAATTGGGATAGCAAAATGGACATCACCAATGAATTCGGAATGCTGGGGAATGCTTAGGAGGGTACTTAGTTTTTCATCCTGTCTTAAATACATTTCCTGGTAAAATAAATGGGAAAATACCATTGGGGAAAAACCCACTTAGGGTTAGGGTTAGATCTCCATGAATAGGGACAGCAAAATGGACATCGCAAATGAATTCGGAATGCTGGGGAATGCTTAGGAGGGCACTTACTTTTTGATACTGTCTTAAATACATTTCCTGGTAAAATACATCGGAAAATACCATTGGTGAAAACTCACTTAGGGTTAGGGTTAGATCTCCATGAATTTGGATAGCAAAATGGACATCACCAATGAATTCGGAATGCTGGGGAATGCTTAGGAGGGTACTTACTTTTTCATCCTGTCTTAACTACATTTCCTAGTAAAATACATGGGAAAATCCCATTGGGGAAAAACCCACTTAGGGTTAGGGTTAGATGTCCATGAATAGGGACAGCAAAATGGACATCGCCAATGAATTTGGAATGCTGGGGAATGCTTAGGAGGACACTAACTTTTTGATCCTGTCTTAACTACATTTACTAGTAAAATACATGGGAAAATCCCATTGGGGAAAAACCCACTTAGGGTTAGGGTTAGATCTCCATGAATAGCGACAGCAAAATGGACATCGCAAATGAATTCGGAATGCTGGGGAATGCTTAGCAGGGCACTTACTTTTTGATACTGTCTTAAATACATTTCCTGGTAAAATACATCGGAAAATACCATTGGGGAAAACTCACTTAGGGTTAGGGTTAGATCTCCATGAATTTGGATAGCAAAATGGACATCACCAATGAATTCGGAATGCTGGGGAATGCTTAGGAGGGTATTTACTTTTTCATCCTGGCTTCAATACATTTCCTGGTAAAATGCATGGGAAAATTCCACTGGGGAAAAACCCACTTAGGGTTAGGGTTAGATCTCCATAAATTCGGACTGCAAAATGGACATCGCCAATGAATTCGGGATGCAAGGGAATGCTTAGAGGGGTACTCACTTTTTAATCCTGTCTTAACTACATTTCCAGATAAAATACATGGGAAAATACCACAGGGAAAAATCCATTGATGGTTAGGTTTGGGTCTCCATGAATTTGGATTGAAAAATGGACATTGCCAATGAATTAGGGGCATAGGGCTATGCTTAGGCGGACACTTACTTTTGATTTTGGGATGTGAGTTTTTCGTAAGACATTACTGAACAAAAAAAAATGGATTAATTGTGTACTTAAAGGTGATGTAGTTATTTGTAAACAGGTTGTACTAAATATTATATAACATGTATGGCATTGTTTATATACGCCTGTCTTAACTACATTTCCTAGTAAAATACATGGGAAAATCCCATTGGGGAAAAACCCACTTAGGGTTAGGGTTAGATCTCCATGAATAGGGACAGCAAAATGGACATTGCCAATAAATTCAGAATGATGGGGAATGCTTAGGAGGGTACTTACTTTTTGATACTGTCTTAACTACATTTCCTGGTAAAATACATGGGAAAATACCATTGGGGAAAAACTCACTTAGGGTTAGGGTTAGATCTCCATGAATTCGGATAGCAAAATAGACATCACCAATGAATTCGGAATGCTGGGGAATGCTTAGGAGGATACTAACTTTTTGATCCTGTCTTAACTACATTTCCTAGTAAAATACATGGGAAAATCACATTGGGGAAAAATCCACTTAGCGTTAGGGTTACATCTCCATGAATAGGGACAGCAAAATGGACATCGCCAATGAATTTGGAATGCTGGGAAATGCTTAGCAGGGTACTTACTTTTTGATCCTTTCTTAACTAAATTTCCTGGTAAAATACATGGGAAAATCCCATTGGGGAAAAGCCACTGAGGGTTAGGGTCAGGTCTCTGTGACTTTGGACTGAAAAATGGACATTGCCAATAAATTTGTGGCACTAGAGAATCCTTAGGAGATACTA
The DNA here is from genome assembly GCF_016545835.1 of Crotalus tigris. Lineage (NCBI taxonomy): Eukaryota > Metazoa > Chordata > Lepidosauria > Squamata > Viperidae > Crotalus > Crotalus tigris. Next base: position 453,340 of record NW_024098363.1, read on the forward strand.
ACTTTTTCATACTTTCTTAACTACATGGGAAAATCCCATTGGGGAAAAACCCACTTAGGGTTAGGGTTAAAGTTCCATGAATTCGGAGAGCAATATGGACATCACCAATGAATTTGGAATTCTGGGGTATGCTTAGCAGGGTACTTACCTTTTGATCCTCTCTTAACTACATTTCCTGGTAAAATACATGGGAAAATCCCATTGGCGAAAAACCCATTTAGGGTTAGGTCCCGATGAATTCAAACTGCAAAATTGTAATCAACATTGAAATTGGGGCGCAGCGGAATGCTAAGGAGGTTACTAACGTTTTCCCCCTACCTTATCTACATTTCCTCATAAAATACATGGTAAAATCCCATTGGGGAAAAACCCACTTAGAGTTTGGGTTAGGTCTCCATGAATTCAGACACCAAAATGGACATCGCCAATGAATTCGGAATGCTGGAGAATGCTTAGGAGGGCACTTACTTTTTGATACTGTCTTAACTACATTTCCTGGTAAAATGCATGTGAAAATTCCACTGGGGAAAAACCCACTTAGGTTTAGGGTTAGACCTCCATAAATTCGGACTGCAAAATGGACATTGCCAATGAATTAGGGGCACAGGGCTATGTTTAGGAGGACACTAACTTTTTGATCCTGTCTTAACTACATTTCCTAGTAAAATACATGGGAAAATCTCATTAGGGAAAAACTCACTTAGGGTTAGGGTTAGATCTCCATGAATTCAGATAGCAAAATGGACATCACCAATGAATTCGAAATGCTGGGGAATGCTTAGGAAGGTACTTACTTTTTCATCCTGTCTTAAATACATTTCCTGGTAAAATACATGGGAAAATCCAATTGGGGAAAAACTCACTTAGGGTTAGGGTTAGGTCCCCATGAATTCAGACTGCAAAATGAACATCACCATTGAATTCGGAGGGCACTTACTTTTTGATCCTGTCTTAACTACATGGACATTGCCAATGAATTCGGGACACAGGGGTATGCTTAGGAGGGCACTTACTTTTTGATTCTGTCTTAACTACGTTTCTTGGTAAAATACATGGGAAAATCTCATTGGGGGAAAACAAACTTAGGGTTATGGTTAGATCTCCATGAATAGGGACAGCAAAATGGACATCATCAATGAATTCGGAATGCTGGGGTATGCTTAGGAGGGCACTGACCTTTTGATCCTGTCTTAAATACATTTGTTGGTAAAATACATGGGAAAATTCCACTGGAGAAAAACCCACTTAGGGTTAGGGTTAGATCTCCATAAATTCGGACTGCAAAATGGACATCGCCAATGAATTCGGGACGCAGGGGAATGCTTAGGAGGGTACTTACTTTTTGATACTGTCTTAACTACATTTCCTGGTAAAATACATGGGAAAATCTCATTGGGGAAAAACTCACTTAGGGTTAGGGTTAGATCTCCATGAATTCGAATAGCAAAATGGACATCACCAATGAATTCGGAATACTGGGGAATGCTTAGGAGGGTACTTAGTTTTTCATCCTGTCTTAAATACATTTCCTGGTAAAATACATGGGAAAATCCTATTGGGGAAAAACTCACTTAGGGTTAGGTTTAGATCTCCATGAATTCAGATAGCAAAATGGACATCACCAATAAATTCGGTATGCTGGGGAATGCTTAGGTGGACACTGACTTTTTGATCCTGTCTTAACTACATTTCCTAGTAAAATACATGGAAAAATCCCATTGGGGAAAAACTCACTTAGGGTTAGCGTTAGATCTCCGTGAATTCGGATAGCAAAATAGACATCACCAATGAATTCGGAATGCTGGGGAATGCTTAGGAGGGTACGTACTTTTTGATTCTGTCTTAACTACTTTTCTTGGTAAAATACATGGGAAAATCTCATTGGGGGAAAACCCACTTAGGGTTACGGTTAGATCTCCATGAATAGGGACAGCAAAATGGAAATCTAACCCTAAACCTAAGTGGATCCCTATTCATGGAGATCTAACCCTAACCCTAAGTGGGTTTTCCCCCAATGAGAGTTTCCTATGTATTTTACCAGGAAATGTAGTTAAGACTGTATCAAAAAGTAAGTGCCCTCCTAAGCATTCCCCAGCATTCCGAATTCATTGGCGATTTCCATTTTGCTGTCCCTATTCATGGAGATCTAACCCTAACCCTAAGTGGGTTTTTCCCCAATGGGATTTTCCCATTTATTTTACCAGGAAATGTATTTAAGATAGGATGAAAAACAAAGTACCCTCCTAAGCATTTCCCAGCATTCCAATTCATTGGTGATGTCTATTTTGCTATCCGAATTCATGGAGATCTAACCCTAACCCTAAGTGAGTTTTTCCCCAATGGGATTTTCCCATGTATTTTACCAGGAAATGTAGTTAAGACAGTATCAAAAAGTAAGTACCTTCCTAAGCATTCCCCAGCATTCCGAATTCATTGGCGATGTCCATTTTGCTGTCCCTATTCATGGAGATCTAACCCTAACCCTAAGTGGGTTTTTCCCGAATGGGATTTTCCCATGAATTTTCTTAGGAAATGTAAGTTAAGACAGGATCAAAAAGTTAGTGTCCTCCTAAGCATAGCCATGTGCCCCTACTTCATTGGCAATGTCCATTTTTCAGTCCGAATTCATGGAGACCCAAACCTAACCATCAATGGGTTTTTCCCTGTGGGATTTTCCCATGTATTTTATCTGGAAATGTAGTTAAGACACGATCAAAAAGTCTGTACCCCTCTAAGCATTCCCTTGAATCCCGAATTCATTGGCGATGTCCATTTTGCAGTCCGAATTTATGCAGATCTAACCCTAACCCTAAGTGGGTTTTTCCTCAGTGGAATTTTCCCATGCATTTTACTAGGAAATGTATTTAAGATAGGATGAAAAAGTAAGTACCCTCCTAAGCATTCCCCAGCATACCGAATTCATTGGTGATGTCCATTTTGCTATCTGAATTCATGGAGATCTAAACCTAACCATAAGTGAGTTTTTCCCCAAAGGGATTTTCCCATGTATTTTACCAGGAAATGTATTTAAGACAGGATGAAAAAGTAAGTACCCTCCTAGGCATTCCCCAGCATTCCGAATTCATTGGTGATGTTCATTTTGCTACGCAAATTCATGGAGATCTAACCCTAACCCGAAGTGAGTTTTTCTCCAATGGGATTTTCCCATGTATTTTATCAGGAAATGTAGTTAAGACAGTATCAAAAAGTAAGTGCCCTCCTAAGCATTCCCCAGCATTCTGAATTCATTGGCGATGTCCATTTTGCTGTCCCTATTCATGGAGATCTAACCCTAACCCTAAGTGGGTTTTTCCCCAATGGGATTTTCCCATGTATTTTACTAGGAAATGTAGTTAAGGCAGGATCAAAAAGTAAGTGTCCGCCTAAGCATAGCCCTATGCCCCTAATTCATTGGCAATGTCCATTTTTCAGTCCAAATTCATGGAGACCCAAACCTAACCATCAATGGATTTTTCCCTGTGGTATTTTCCCATGTATTTTATCTGGAAATGTAGTTAAGACAGGATTAAAAAGTCAGTACCCCTCTAAGCATTCCCTTGCATCCCGAATTCATTGGCGATGTCCATTTTGCAGTCCGAATTTATGGAGATCTAACCCTAACCCTAACTGGGTTTTTCCCCAATGGTGGATTTTACATATCATTTAGAGAGTGAGCCAGTGCGGCAGGGTAGGTATTTAGAGCCAATATGTGAAAAAGGAATACTCTCCTTAGCATCCCCCCATTCCGAATTCATTGTGATGTCCTTTTTGCTATCTTGAATTCATGAAATTCTAACCCTACTAAGTGAGTTTTTTCCCAATGAAGATTTTCCATGGATTTTTACAGAATTTATATTAGCACTGGTTATCAGATCAAAATGTGCGGGTGTGTCCCTGACCTAACGTCCCAAGCATATAGCCTGACTTGAATTGGGCGATAGGACCTTTTGCTGTCCCTATTCATGGAGATCTAACCCTAACCCTAAGTGGGTTTTTCCTCAATGGGATTTTCCCATGTATTTTACCAGGAAATGTATTTAAGACAGGATCAAAAAGTAAGTATCCTCCTAAGCATAGCCCTGTGCCTCTAATTCATTGGTAATGTCCATTTTTCAGTCCGAGTTCATGGAGACCCAAACCTAACCATCAATGGGTTTTTCCCTGTGGGATTTTCCCATGTATTTTATCTGGAAATGTAGTTAAGACAGGATCAAAAAGTCAGTACCCGTCTAAGCATTCCCTTGCATCCCGAATTCATTGGCGATGTCCATTTTGCAGTCGGAATTTATGGAGGTCTAACCCTAACCCTAAGTGGGTTTTTTCCCCAGTGGAATTTTCCCATGCATCTTACCAGGAAATGTATTTAAGACAGGATGAAAAAGTAAGTACCCTCCTAACCATTCCCCAGCATTCCGAATTCATTGGTGATTTCCTTTTTCTATCTGAATTCATGGAGATCTAACCCTAACCCTAAATGAGTTTTTCCCCAATGGGATTTTCCCATGTATTTTACCAGGAAATGTAGTTAAGACAGTATCAAAAAGTAAGTGCCCTCCTAAGCATTCCCCAGCATTCCGAATTCATTGGCGATGTCCATTTTGCTGTCCCTATTCATGGAGATCTAACCCTAACCCTAAGTGGGTTTTTCCCCAATGGGATTTTCCCATGTATTTTACTAGGAAATGTAGTTAAGGCAGGATCAAAAAGTAAGTGTCCGCCTAAGCATAGCCCTATGCCCCTAATTCATTGGCAATGTCCATTTTTCAATCCAAATTCATGGAGACCCAAACCTAACCATCAATGGATTTTTCCCTGTGGTATTTTCCCATGTATTTTATCTGGAAATGTAGTTAAGACAGGATTAAAAAGTGAGTACCCCTCTAAGCATTCCCTTGCATCCCGAATTCATTGGCGATGTCCATTTTGCAGTCCGAATTTATGGAGATCTAACCCTAACCCTAAGTGGGTTTTTCCCCAGTGGAATTTTCCCATGCATTTTACCAGGAAATGTATTGAAGCCAGGATGAAAAAGTAAATACCCTCCTAAGCATTCCCCAGCATTCCGAATTCATTGGTGATGTCCATTTTGCTATCTGAGTTCATGGAGATCTAACCCTAACCCTAAGTGAGTTTTTCCCCAATGAGATTTTCCCATGGATTTTACCAGGAAATGTAGTTAAGACAGTATCAAAATGCAAGTGCCCTCCTAAGCATTCCCCAGCATTCCGAATTGATTGGCGATGTCCATTTTGCTGTCCCTATTCGTGGAGATCTAACCCTAACCCTAAGTGGGTTTTTCCTCAATGGGATTTTCCCATGTATTTTACCAGGAAATGTATTTAAGACAGGATCAAAAAGTAAGTGTCCTCCTAAGCATAGCCCTGTGCCTCTAATTCATTGGTAATGTCCATTTTTCAGTCCGAGTTCATGGAGACCCAAACCTAACCATCAATGGGTTTTTCCCTGTGGGATTTTCCCATGTATTTTATCTGGAAATGTAGTTAAGACAGGATCAAAAAGTCAGTACCCCTTTAAGCATTCCCTTGCATCCCGAATTCATTGGCGATGTCCATTTTGCAGTCGGAATTTATGGAGGTCTAACCCTAACCCTAAGTGGGTTTTTTCCCCAGTGGAATTTTCCCATGCATTTTACCAGGAAATGTATTTAAGACAGGATGAAAAAGTAAGTACCCTCCTAACCATTCCCCAGCATACCGAATTCATTGGTGATGTCCATTTTGCTATCTGAATTCATGGAGATCTAACCCTAACCCTAAGTGAGTTTTTCCCCAAAGGGATTTTCCCATGTATTTTACCAGGAAATGTAGTTAAGACAGTATCAAAAAGTAAGTGCCCTCCTAAGCATTCCCCAGCATACCGAATTCATTGGCGATGTCCATTTTGCTGTCCCTATTCATGGAGATCTAACCCTAACCCTAAGTGGGTTTTTCCCCAATGGGATTTTCCCATGTATTTTACTAGGAAATGTAGTTAAGGCAGGATCAAAAACTAAGTGTCCGCCTAAGCATAGCCCTATGCCCCTAATTCATTGGCAATGTCCATTTTTCAGTCCAAATTAATGGAGACCCAAACCTAACCATCAATGGATTTTTCCCTGTGGTATTTTCCCATGTATTTTATCAGAAAATGTAGTTAAGACAGGATTAAAAAGTCAGTACCCCTCTAAGCATTCCCTTGCATCCCGAATTCATTGGCGATGTCCATTTTGCAGTCCGAATTTATGGAGATCTAACCCTAACCCTAACTGGGTTTTTCCCCAATGGAATTTTCCCATGCATTTTACCAGGAAATGTATTTAAGCCAGGATGAAAAAGTAAATACTCTCCTAAGCATTCCCCAGCATTCCGAATTCATTGGTGATGTCCATTTTGCTATCTGAATTCATGGAGATCTAACCCTAACCTAAGTGAGTTTTTCCCCAATGAGATTTTCCCATGGATTTTACCAGGAAATGTAGTTAAGACAGTATCAAAATGCAAGTGCCCCCCTAAGCATTCCCCAGCATTCCGAATTGATTGGCGATGTCCATTTTGCTGTCCCTATTCATGGAGATCTAAACCTAACCCTAAGTGGGTTTTTCCTCAATGGGATTTTCCCATGTATTTTACCAGGAAATGTATTTAAGACAGGAAGAAAAACTTAGTACCCTTCTAAGCATAGCCTATGCCACCCTCTATTCATTGGCATGTCCATTTTTCAGTCCGAGTTCATGGAGACCCAAACCTAACCATCACTGGGTTTTTCCCTGTGGGATTTTCCCATGTATTTTGTCTGGAAATGTAGTTAAGACACGATCAAAAAGTCAGTACCCCTCTAAGCATTCCCTTGCATCCCGAATTTATAGGCGATGTCCATTTTGCAGTCGGAATTTATGGAGATCTAACCCTAACCCTAAGTGGGATTTTCCCCAGTAGAATTTTCCCATGCATTTTACCAGGAAATGTATTGAAGCCAGGATGAAAAAGTAAATACCCTCCTAAGCATTTCCCAGCATTCCGAATTCATTGGTGATGTCCATTTTGCTATCTGAGTTCATGGAGATCTAACCCTAACCCTAAGTGAGTTTTTCCCCAATGAGATTTTCCCATGGATTTTACCAGGAAATGTAGTTAAGACAGTATCAAAATGCAAGTGCCCTCCTAAGCATTCCCCAGCATTCCGAATTGATTGGCGATGTCCATTTTGCTGTCCCTATACGTGGAGATCTAACCCTAACCCTAAGTGGGTTTTTCCTCAATGGGATTTTCCCATGTATTTTACCAGGAAATGTATTTAAGACAGGATCAAAAACTAAGTGTCCGCCTAAGCATAGCCCTATGCCCCTAATTCATTGGCAATGTCCATTTTTCAGTCCAAATTCATGGAGACCCAAACCTAACCATCAATGGATTTTTCCCTGTGGTATTTTCCCATGTATTTTATCTGGAAATGTAGTTAAGACAGGATTAAAAAGTCAGTACCCCTCTAAGCATTCCCTTGAATCCCGAATTCATTGGCGATGTCCATTTTGCAGTCCGAATTTATGGAGATCTAACCCTAACCCTAACTGGGTTTTTCCCCAATGGAATTTTCCCATGCATTTTACCAGGAAATGTATTTAAGCCAGGATGAAAAAGTAAATACTCTCCTAAGCATTCCCCAGCATTCCGAATTGATTGGTGATGTCCATTTTGCTGTCCCTATTCATGGAGATCTAACCCTAACCCTAAGTGGGTTTTTCCTCAATGGGATTTTCCCATGTATTTTACCAGGAAATGTAGTTAAGGCAGTATCAAAATGCAAGTGTCCTCCTAAGCATTCCCCAGCATTCCGAATTGATTGGCGATGTCCATTTTGCTGTCCCTATTCATGGAGATCTAACCCTAACCCTAAGTGAGTTTTTCCCCAGTGGAATTTTCCCATGCATTTTACCAGGAAATGTATTTAAGCCAGGATGAAAAAGTAAATACTCTCCTAAGCATTCCCCAGCATTCCGAATTGATTGGCGATGTCCATTTTGCTGTCCCTATACGTGGAGATCTAACCCTAACCCTAAGTGGGTTTTTCCTCAATGGGATTTTCCCATGTATTTTACCAGGAAATGTATTTAAGACAGGATCAAAAACTAAGTGTCCGCCTAAGCATAGCCCTATGCCCCTAATTCATTGGCAATGTCCATTTTTCAGTCCAAATTCATGGAGACCCAAACCTAACCATCAATGGATTTTTCCCTGTGGTATTTTCCCATGTATTTTACCAGGAAATGTATTTAAGACAGGAAGAAAAACTTAGTACCCTCCTAAGCATTCCCCAGCATTCCGAATTCATTGGTGATGTCTATTTTGCTATCCGAATGCATGAAGATCTAACCCTAACCCTAAGTGAGTTTTTCCCCAATGGGATTTTCCCATGCATTTTACCAAAAAATGTAGTTAAGACAGTATCAAAAAGTAAGTACCCTCCTAAGCATTCCCCAGCATTCCGAATTCATTGCTGATGTCTATTTCGCTGTCCCTATTCATGGAGATCTAACCCTAAACCCTAAGTGGGTTTTTCCCTAATGGGATTTTCCCATGTATTTTACCAGGAAATGTAGTTAAGGCAGTATCAAAATGCAAGTGTCCCTCCTAAGCATTCCCCAGCATTCCGAATTGATTGGCGATGTCCATTTTGCTGTCCCTATTCATGGAGATCTAACCCTAACCCTAAGTGAGTTTTTCCCCAGTGGAATTTTCCCATGCATTTTACCAGGAAATGTATTTAAGCCAGGATGAAAAAGTAAATACTCTCCTAAGCATTCCCCAGCATTCCGAATTGATTGGTGATGTCCATTTTGCTGTCCCTATTCATGGAGATCTAACCATAACCCTAAGTGGGTTTTTCCTCAATGGGATTTTCCCATGTATTTTACCAGGAAATGTATTTAAGACAGGAAGAAAAACTTAGTACCCTCCTAAGCATTCCCCAGCATTCCGAATTCATTGGTGATGTCTATTTTGCTATCCGAATGCATGAAGATCTAACCCTAACCCTAAGTGAGTTTTTCCCCAATGGGATTTTCCCATGCATTTTACCAAAAAATGTAGTTAAGACAGTATCAAAAAGTAAGTGCCCTCCTAAGCATTCCCCAGCATTCCGAATTCATTGGCGATTTCCATTTTGCTGTCCCTATTCATGGAGATCTAACCCTAACCCTAAGTGGGTTTTTCCCCAATGGGATTTTCCCATTTATTTTACCAGGAAATGTATTTAAGATAGGATGAAAAACAAAGTACCCTCCTAAGCATTTCCCAGCATTCCAATTCATTGGTGATGTCTATTTTGCTATCCGAATTCATGGAGATCTAACCCTAACCCTAAGTGAGTTTTTCCCCAATGGGATTTTCCCATGTATTTTACCAGGAAATGTAGTTAAGACAGTATCAAAAAGTAAGTACCTTCCTAAGCATTCCCCAGCATTCCGAATTCATTGGCGATGTCCATTTTGCTGTCCCTATTCATGGAGATCTAACCCTAACCCTAAGTGGGTTTTTCCCGAATGGGATTTTCCCATGAATTTTCTTAGGAAATGTAAGTTAAGACAGGATCAAAAAGTTAGTGTCCTCCTAAGCATAGCCATGTGCCCCTAATTCATTGGCAATGTCCATTTTTCAGTCCGAATTCATGGAGACCCAAACCTAACCATCAATGGGTTTTTCCCTGTGGGATTTTCCCATGTATTTTATCTGGAAATGTAGTTAAGACACGATCAAAAAGTCTGTACCCCTCTAAGCATTCCCTTGAATCCCGAATTCATTGGCGATGTCCATTTTGCAGTCCGAATTTATGCAGATCTAACCCTAACCCTAAGTGGGTTTTTCCCCAGTGGAATTTTCCCATGCATTTTACTAGGAAATGTATTTAAGATAGGATGAAAAAGTAAGTACCCTCCTAAGCATTCCCCAGCATACCGAATTCATTGGTGATGTCCATTTTGCTATCTGAATTCATGGAGATCTAAACCTAACCATAAGTGAGTTTTTCCCCAAAGGGATTTTCCCATGTATTTTACCAGGAAATGTATTTAAGACAGGATGAAAAAGTAAGTACCCTCCTAGGCATTCCCCAGCATTCCGAATTCATTGGTGATGTTCATTTTGCTACGCAAATTCATGGAGATCTAACCCTAACCCAAAGTGAGTTTTTCTCCAATGGGATTTTCCCATGTATTTTATCAGGAAATGTAGTTAAGACAGTATCAAAAAGTAAGTGCCCTCCTAAGCATTCCCCAGCATTCTGAATTCATTGGCGATGTCCATTTTGCTGTCCCTATTCATGGAGATCTAACCCTAACCCTAAGTGGGTTTTTCCCCAATGGGATTTTCCCATGTATTTTACTAGGAAATGTAGTTAAGGCAGGATCAAAAAGTAAGTGTCCGCCTAAGCATAGCCCTATGCCCCTAATTCATTGGCAATGTCCATTTTTCAGTCCAAATTCATGGAGACCCAAACCTAACCATCAATGGATTTTTCCCTGTGGTATTTTCCCATGTATTTTATCTGGAAATGTAGTTAAGACAGGATTAAAAAGTCAGTACCCCTCTAAGCATTCCCTTGCATCCCGAATTCATTGGCGATGTCCATTTTGCAGTCCGAATTTATGGAGATCTAACCCTAACCCTAACTGGGTTTTTCCCCAATGGAATTTTCCCATGCATTTTACCAGGAAATGTATTTAAGCCAGGATGAAAAAGTAAATACTCTCCTAAGCATTCCCCAGCATTCCGAATTCATTGGTGATGTCCATTTTGCTATCTGAATTCATGGAAATCTAACCCTAACCTAAGTGAGTTTTTCCCCAATGAGATTTTCCCATGGATTTTACCAGGAAATGTAGTTAAGACAGTATCAAAATGCAAGTGCCCTCCTAAGCATTCCCCAGCATTCCGAATTGATTGGCGATGTCCATTTTGCTGTCCCTATTCGTGGAGATCTAACCCTAACCCTAAGTGGGTTTTTCCTCAATGGGATTTTCCCATGTATTTTACCAGGAAATGTATTTAAGACAGGATCAAAAAGTAAGTGTCCTCCTAAGCATAGCCCTGTGCCTCTAATTCATTGGTAATGTCCATTTTTCAGTCCGAGTTCATGGAGACCCAAACCTAACCATCAATGGGTTTTTCCCTGTGGGATTTTCCCATGTATTTTATCTGGAAATGTAGTTAAGACAGGATCAAAAAGTCAGTACCCCTTTAAGCATTCCCTTGCATCCCGAATTCATTGGCGATGTCCATTTTGCAGTCGGAATTTATGGAGGTCTAACCCTAACCCTAAGTGGGTTTTTTCCCCAGTGGAATTTTCCCATGCATTTTACCAGGAAATGTATTTAAGACAGGATGAAAAAGTAAGTACCCTCCTAACCATTCCCCAGCATTCCGAATTCATTGGTGATTTCCTTTTGCTATCTGAATTCATGGAGATCTAACCCTAACCCTAAGTGAGTTTTTCCCCAATGGGATTTTCCCATGTATTTTACCAGGAAATGTAGTTAAGACAGTATCAAAAAGTAAGTGCCCTCCTAAGCATTCCCCAGCATTCCGAATTCATTGGCGATGTCCATTTTGCTGTCCCTATTCATGGAGATCTAACACTAACTCTAAGTGGGTTTTTCCCCAATGGGATTTTCCCATGTATTTTACTAGGAAATGTAGTTAAGGCAGGATCAAAAACTAAGTGTCCGCCTAAGCATAGCCCTATGCCCCTAATTCATTGGCAATGTCCATTTTTCAGTCCAAATTCATGGAGACCCAAACCTAACCATCAATGGATTTTTCCCTGTGGTATTTTCCCATGTATTTTATCTGGAAATGTAGTTAAGACAGGATTAAAAAGTCAGTACCCCTCTAAGCATTCCCTTGCATCCCGAATTCATTGGCGATGTCCATTTTGCAGTCCGAATTTATGGAGATCTAACCCTAACCCTAACTGGGTTTTTCCCCAATGGAATTTTCCCATGCATTTTACCAGGAAATGTATTTAAGCCAGGATGAAAAAGTAAATACTCTCCTAAGCATTCCCCAGCATTCCGAATTCATTGGTGATGTCCATTTTGCTATCTGAATTCATGGAGATCTAACCCTAACCCTAAGTGAGTTTTTCCCCAATGAGATTTTCCCATGGATTTTACCAGGAAATGTAGTTAAGACAGTATCAAAATGCAAGTGCCCCCTAAGCATTCCCCAGCATTCCGAATTGATTGGCGATGTCCATTTTGCTGTCCCTATTCATGGAGATCTAACCCTAACCCTAAGTGGGTTTTTCCTCAATGGGATTTTCCCATGTATTTTACCAGGAAATGTATTTAAGACAGGAAGAAAAACTTAGTACCCTTCTAAGCATTCCCCAGCATTCCGAATTCATTGGTGATGTCTATTTTGCTATCCGAATTCATGAAGATCTAATCCTAACCCTAAGTGAGTTTTTCCCCAATGGGATTTTCCCATGTATTTTACCAAGAAATGTAGTTAAGACAGTATCAAAAAGTAACTACCCTCCTAAGCATTCCCCAGCATTCCGAATTCATTGCTGATGTCTATTTTGCTGTCCCTATTCATGGAGACCTAACCCTAACCCTAAGTGGGTTTTTCCCCCAATGGGATTTTCCCATGTATTTTACTGGGAAATGTAGTTAAGACAGGATCAAAAAGTAAGTGTCCTCCTAAGCATAGCCCTGTGCCTGTAATTCATTGGTAATGTCCATTTTTCAATCCGAGTTCATGGAGACCCAAACCTAACCATCAATGGGTTTTTTCCTGTGGGATTTTCCCATGTATTTTATCTGGAAATGTAGTTAAGACAGGATCAAAAAGTCAGTACCCCTTTAAGCATTCCCTTGCATCCCGAATTCATTGGCGATGTCCATTTTGCAGTCGGAATTTATGGAGGTCTAACCCTAACCCTAAGTGGGTTTTTTCCCCAGTGGAATTTTCCCATGCATCTTACCAGGAAATGTATTTAAGACAGGATGAAAAAGTAAGTACCCTCCTAACCATTCCCCAGCATTCCGAATTCATTGGTGATTTCCTTTTGCTGTCTGAATTCATGGAGATCTAACCCTAACCCTAAGTGAGTTTTTCCCCAATGAGATTTTCCAATGTATTTTACCAGGAAATGTAGTTAAGACAGGATGAAAAACTAAATACCTTCCTAAGCATTCCCCAGCATTCTGAATTCATTGGTGATGTCCATTTTGCTATCCAAATTCATGGAGATCTAACCCTAACCCTAAATGAGTTTTTCCCCAATGGGATTTTCCCCTGTATTTTACCAGGAAATGTATTTAAGACAGGATGAAAAACTAAGTACCCTCCTAAGCATTCCCCAGCATTCCGAATTCATTGGTGATGTCTATTTTGCTATCCGAATTCACGGAGATCTAACCCTAACCCTAAGTGAGTTTTTCCCCAATGGGATTTTCCCATGTATTTTACTAGGAAATGTAGTTAAGACAGGATCAAAAAGTAAGTGTCCTCCTAAGCATAGCCCTGTGCCTGTAATTCATTGGTAATGTCCATTTTTCAGTCCGAGTTCATGGAGACCCAAACCTAACCATCAATGGGTTTTTCCCTGTGGGATTTTCCCATGTATTTTATCTGGAAATGTAGTTAAGACAGGATCAAAAAGTCAGTACCCCTTTAAGCATTCCCCAGTATTCCGAATCCATTGGTGATGTCCATTTTGCTATCCAAATTCATGGAGATCTAACCCTAACCCTAAGTGAGTTTTTCTCCAATGGGATTTTCCCATGTATTTTACCAGGAAATGTAGTTAAGGCAGTATCAAAATGCAAATGCCCTCCTAAGCATTCCCCAGCATTCCGAATTGATTGGCGGTGTCCATTTTGCTATCCAAATTCATGGAGATCTAACCCTAACCCTAAGTGGGTTTTTCCCCAATGGGATTTTCCCATGTATTTTACTAGGAAATGTAGTTAAGACAGGATCAAAAAGTTAGTGTCCTCCTAAGCATAGCCCTGTTCCCCTAATTCATTGGCAATGTCCATTTTTCAGTCCGAATTCATGGAGACCCAAACCTAACCATCAATGGGTTTTTCCCTGTGGGATTTTCCCATGTATTTTATCTGGAAATGTAGTTAAGACAGGATCAAAAAGTCAGTACCCCTCTAAGCATTCCCTTGCATCCCGAATTCATTGGCGATGTCCATTTTGCAGTCCGAATTTATGGAGATCTAACCCTAACCCTAAGTGGGTTTTTCCCCAGTGGAATTTTCCCATGCATTTTACCAGGAAATGTAGTTAAGACAGGATGAAAAAGTAAATACCTTCCTAAGCATTTCCCAGCATTCCAAATTCATTGGTGATGTCCATTTTGCTATCTGAATTCATGGAGATCTAACCCTACCCCTAAGTGAGTTTTTCCCCAATGAGATTTTCCCATGGATTATACCAGGAAATGTAGTTAAGACAGTATCAAAATTCAATTGCCCTCCTACGCATTCCCCAGCATTCCGAATTGATTGGTGATGTCCATTTTGCTGTCCCTATTCATGGAGATCTAACCCTAACCCTAAGTGGGTTTTTCCTCAATGGGATTTTCCCATGTATTTTACCAGGAAATGTATTTAAGACAGGAAGAAAAACTTAGTACCCTCCTAAGCATTCCCCAGCATTCCGAATTCATTGGTGATGTCTATTTTGCTATCCGAATGCATGAAGATCTAACCCTAACCCTACGTGAGTTTTTCCCCAATGGGATTTTCCCATGCATTTTACCAAAAAATGTAGTTAAGACAGTATCAAAAAGTAAGTACCCTCCTAAGCATTCCCCAGCATTCCGAATTCATTGCTGATGTCTATTTCGCTGTCCCTATTCATGGAGATCTAACCCTAACCCTAAGTGGGTTTTTCCCTAATGGGATTTTCCCATGTATTTTACCAGGAAATGTAGTTAAGGCAGTATCAAAATGCAAGTGTCCTCCTAAGCATTCCCCAGCATTCCGAATTGATTGGCGATGTCCATTTTGCTGTCCCTATTAATGGAGATCTAACCCTAACCCTAAGTGAGTTTTTCCCCAGTGGAATTTTCCCATGCATTTTACCAGGAAATGTATTTAAGACAGGATGAAAAAGTAAGTACCCTCCTAACCATTCCCCAGCATTCCGAATTCATTGGTGATTTCCATTTTGCTGTCCCTATTCATGGAGATCTAACCCTAACCCTAAGTGGGTTTTTCCCCAATGGGATTATCCCATTTATTTTACCAGGAAATGTATTTAAGATAGGATGAAAAACAAAGTACCCTCCTAAGCATTCCCCAGCATTCCGAATTAATCGGTGATGTCTATGCTTAGGAGGGCACTTACTTTTTGATCCTGTCTTAAATACATTTGTTGGTAAAATACATGGGAAAATCCCATTAGGGAAAAACCCACTTAGGGTTAGGGTTAGATCTCCATGAATTCAGATAGCAAAATGGACATCACCAATGAATTCGGAATGCTGGGGAATGCTTCGGAGGGTATTTACTTTTTCATCCTGGCTTAAATACATTTCCTGGTAAAATTCATGGGAAAATTCCACTGGGGAAAAACCCACTTAGGGTTAGGGTTAGATCTCCATAAATTTGGACTGCAAAATGGACATCGCCAATAAATTCGGGATGCAAGGGAATGCTTAGAAGGGTACTGACTTTTTGATCCTGTCTTAACTACATTTCCAGATAAAATACATGGGAAAATCCCACAGGGAAAAACCCATTGATGGTTAGGTTTGGGTCTCCATGAATTCGGACCGAAAAATGGACATTGCCAATGAATTCGGAATACTGGGGAATGCTTAGGAGGGTACTTAGTTTTTCATCCTGGCTTAAATACATTTCCTGGTAAAATACATGGGAAAATCCCATTGGGGAAAAACTCACTTACGGTTAGGGTTAGATCTCCATGAATAGGGACAGCAAAATGGACATCGCCAATCAATTCGGAATGCTGGGGAATGCTTAGGAGGGCACTTGCATTTTGATACTGCCTTAACTACATTTCCTGGTAAAATACATGGGAAAATCCCATTAGGGAAAAACTCACTTAGGGTTAGGGTTAGATCTCCATGAATTTGGATAGCAAAATGGACATCACCAATGAATTCGGAATGCTGGGCAATGCTTATGAGGGTACTTAGTTTTTCATCCTGTCTTAACTACATTTCCTGGTAAAATACATTGGAAAATCTCATTGGGGAAAAACTCCCTTAGGGTTACGGTTAGATCTCCATGAATTCAGATAGCAAAATGGACATCACGAATGAATTCAGAATGCTGGGGAATGCTTCGGAGGGTATTTACTTTTTCATCCTGGCTTAAATACATTTCCTGGTAAAATGCATGGGAAAATTCCACTGGGGAAAAACCCACTTAGGGTTAGGGTTAGATCTCCATAAATTCGGACTGCAAAATGGACATCGCCAATGAATTCGGGATGCAAGGGAATACTTAGGGGGGTACTGACTTTTTGATCCTGTCTTAACTACGTTTCCAGATAAAATACATGGGAAAATCCCACAGGTAAAAACCCATTGATGGTTAGGTTTGGGTCTCCATGAATTCGGACCGAAAAATGGACATTGCCAATGAATTAGGGGCACAGGGCTATGCTCAGGAGGACACTAACTTTTTGATCCTGTCTTAACTACATTTCCAGATAAAATACATGGGAAAATCCCATTGGGGAAAAACCCACTTAGGGTTAGGGTTAGATCTCCATGAATTTGGATAGCAAAATGGACATCACCAATGAATTCGGAATACTGGGGAATGCTTAGGAGGGTACTTAGTTTTTCATCCTGTCTTAAATACATTTCCTGGTAAAATACAGGGGAAAATCCCATTGGGGAAAAACTCACTTAGGGTTAGGGTTAGATCTCCATGAATTCAGATAGCAAAAGGAAATCACCAATGAATTCGGAATGCTGGGGAATGGTTAGGAGGGTACTTACTTTTTCATCCTGTCTTAAATACATTTCCTGGTAAAATGCATGGGAAAATTCCACTGGGGAAAAACCCACTTAGGGTTAGGGTTAGACCTCCATAAATTCGGACTGCAAAATGGACATCGCCAATGAATTCGGGAGGACACGGAATGCTTAAAGGGGTACTGACTTTTTGATCCTGTCTTAACTACATTTCCAGATAAAATACATGGGAAAATTCCACAGGGAAAAACGCATTGATGGTTAGGTTTGGGTCTCCATGAATTCGGACTGCAAAATGGACATTGCCAATGAATTAGGGGCATAGGGCTATGCTTAGGCGGACATTTACTTTTTGATCCTGCCTTAACTACATTTCCTAGTAAAATACATTGGAAAATCCCATTGGGGAAAAACCCACTTAGGGTTAGGGTTAGATCTCCATGAATTCGGACTGAAAAATGAACATTGCCAATGAATTCGGAATGATGGGGAATGCTTAGGAGGGTACTTACCTTTTGATACTGTCTTAACTACATTTCCTGGTAAAATACATGGGAAAATCCCATTGTTGAAAAACTCACTTAGGGTTAGGGTTAGATCTTCATGAATTCGGATAGCAAAATAGACATCACCAATGAATTCGGAATGCTGGGGAATGCTTAGGAGGGTACTAAGTTTTTCTTCCTGTCGTAAATACATTTCCTGGTAAAATACATGGGAAAATCCCATTGAGGAAAAACCCACTTAGGGTTAGGGTTAGATCTCCATGAATAGGGACAGCAAAATGGACATCGCCAATCAATTCGGAATGCTGGGGAATGCTTAGGAGGGCACTTGCATTTTGATACTGTCTTAACTACATTTCCTGGTAAAATCCATGGGAAAATCTCATTGGGGAAAAACTCACTTAGGGTTAGGGTTAGATCTCCATGAATTCAGATAGCAAAATGGACATCACCAATGAATTCGGAATGCTGGGGAATGCTTAGGAGGGTATTTACTTTTTCATCCTGGCTTAAATACATTTCCTGGTAAAATGCATGGGAAAATTCCACTGGGGAAAAACCCACTTAGGGTTAGGGTTAGATCTCCATAAATTCGGACTGCAAAATGGACATCGCCAATGAATTCGGGATACAAGGGAATGCTTAGAGGGGTACTGACTTTTTGATCCTGTCTTAACTACATTTCGAGATAAAATACATGGGAAAATCCCACAGGGAAAAACACATTGATGGTTAGGTTTGGGTCTCCATGAATTCGGACTGAAAAATGGACATTGCCAATGAATTAGGGGCACAGGGCTATTCTTAGGAGGACACTTACTTTTTGATCCTGCCTTAATTACATTTCCTAGTAAAATACATGGGAAAATCCCATTGGGGAAAAACCCACTTAGGGTTAGGGTTAGATCTCCATGAATAGGGACAGCAAAATGGACACCACCAATGAATTCGGAATGATGGGGAATGTTTAGGAGGGTACTTAGTTATTCATCCTGTCTTAACTACATTTCCTAGTAAAATACATGGGAAAATCCCATTGGGGAAAAAACCACTTAGGGTTAGGGTTAGATCTCCATGAATAGGGACAGCAAAATGGACATCGCCAATGAATTCGGAATGTTGGGGAATGCTTAGAGGGGTACTGACTTTTTGATCCTATCTTAACTACATTTCCAGATAAAATACATGGGAAAAACCCACAGGAAAAAACCCATTGATGGTTAGTTTTGGGTCTCCATGAATTCGGAACGAAAAATGGACATTGCCAATGAATTAGGGGCACAGGGCTATGCTTAGGAGGACACTAACTTTTTGATCCTGTCTTAACTACATTTCCTAGTAAAATACATGGGAAAATCCCATTGGGGAAAAACCCACTTAGGGTTAGGGTTAGATCTCCATGAATAGGGACAGCAAAATGGACATCGCCAATCAATTCGGAATGCTGGGGAATGCTTAGGAGGGCACTTACTTTTTGATACTGTCTTAACTACATTTCCTGGTAAAATACATGGGAAAATCCCATTGGGGAAAAACTCACTTTGGGTTAGGGTTAGATCTCCATGAATTTGGATAGCAAAATGGACATCACCAATGAATTCGGAATACTGGGGAATGCTTAGGAGGGTACTTACTTTTTCATCCTTTCTTAAATACATTTCCTAGTAAAATGCATGGGAAAATTCCACTGGGGAAAAACCCACTTAGGGTTAGGGTTAGATCTCCATAAATTCGTACTGCAAAATGGACATCGCCTATAAATTCGGGATGCAAGGGAATGCTTAGAGGGGTACTGACTTTTTGATCGTGTCTTAACTACATTTCCAGATAAAGTACATGGGAAAATCCCTCAGGGAAAAACCCATTGATGGTTAGGTTTGGGTCTCCATGAATTCGGACTGAAAAATGGACATTGCCAATGAATTAGGGGCACAGGGCTATGCTTAGGAGGACACTAACTTTTTGATACTGTCTTAACTACATTTCCTGGTAAAATACATGGGAAAATCCCATTGTTGAAAAACTCACTTAGGGTTAGGGTTAGGTCTTCATGAATTCGGATAGCAAAATAGACATCACCAATGAATTCGGAATGCTGGGGAATGCTTAGGAGGGTACTTACTTTTTGATACTGTCTTAACTACTTTTCTTGGTAAAATAAATGGGAAAATCTCATTTGGGGAATATCCACTTAGGGTTAGATCTCCATGAATTCAGATAGCAAAATGGACATCACCAATGAATTTGGAATGCTGGGGAATGGTTAGGAGGGTACTTACTTTTTCATCCTGTCTTAAATACATTTCCTGGTAAAATGCATGAGAAAATTCCACTGGGGAAAAACCCACTTAGGGTTAGGGTTAGATCTCCATAAATTCGGACTGCAAAATAGACATCGCCAATGAATTCGGGATGCAAGGGAATGCTTAGAGGGGTACTGACTTTTTGATCGTGTCTTAACTACATTTCCAGATAAAATACATGGGAAAATCCCATTGGGAAAAACCCACTTAGGGTTAGGGTTAGATCTCCATGAATAGGGACCCACTTAGGGTTAGGGTTAGATTTCCATTTTGCTGTCCCTATTCATGGAGATCTAACCGTAACCCTAAGTGGGTTTTCCCCCAATGAGATTTTCCCATGTATTTTACCAAGAAAAGTAGTTAAGACAGAATCAAAAAGTACGTGCCCTCCTAAGCATACCCCTGTGTCCCGAATTCATTGGCAATGTCCATGTAGTTAAGACAGGATCAAAAAGTAAGTGCCCTCCGAATTCATTGGCGATGTCCATTTTGCTGTCCTAACCCTAACCCTAAGTGGGTTTTCCCCCAATGAGAGTTTCCCATGTATTTTACCAGGAAATGTAGTTAAGACTGTATCAAAAAGTAAGTGCCCTCCTAAGCATTCCCCAGCATTCCGAATTCATTGGCGATTTCCATTTTGCTGTCCCTATTCATGGAGATCTAACCCTAACCCTAAGTGGGTTTTTCCCCAATGGGATTTTCCCATTTATTTTACCAGGAAATGTATTTAAGATAGGATGAAAAACAAAGTACCCTCCTAAGCATTCCCCAGCATTCCGAATTAATTGGTGATGTCTATGCTTAGGAGGGCACTTACTTTTTGATCCTGTCTTAAATACATTTGTTGGTAAAATACATGGGAAAATTCCATTAGGGAAAAACCCACTTAGGGTTAGGGTTAGATCTCCATGAATAGGGACAGCAAAATGGACATCACCAATCAATTCGGAATGCTGGGGAATTCTTAGGAGGGCACTTACATTTTGATACTGTCTTAACTACATTTCCTGATAAAATACATGGGAAAATCTCATTGGGGGAAAAACTCCCTTAGGGTTACGGTTAGATCTCCATGAATTCAGATAGCAAAATGGACATCACCAATGACTTCGGAATGCTGGGGAATGCTTCGGAGGGTATTTACTTTTTCATCCTGGCTTAAATACATTTCCTGGTAAAATGCATGGGAAAATTCCACTGGGGAAAAACCCACTTAGTGTTAGGGTTAGATCTGCATGAATAGGGACAGCAAAATGGACATCGCCAATCAATTCGGAATGCTGGGGAATGCTTAGGAGGGCACTTGCATTTTGATACTGCCTTAACTAAATTTCCTGGTAAAATACATGGGAAAATCCCATTGGGGAAAAACTCACTTAGGGTTAGGGTTAGATCTCCATGAATTCAGATAGCAAAATGGACATCACCAATAAATTCGGTATGCTGGGGAATGTTTAGGAGGGTATTTACTTTTTCATCCTGTCTTAAATACATTTCCTGGTAAAATGCATGGGAAAATTCCACTGGGGAAAAAACCCACTTAGGGTTAGGGTTAGATCTCCATAAATTCGGACTGCAAAATGGACATCCGCAATGAATTCGGGATGCAAGGGAATGCTTAGAAGGGTACTGACATTTTGATCCTGTCTTAACTACATTTCCAGATAAAATACATGGGAAAATCCCATAGGGAAAAACCCATTGATGGTTAGGTTTGGGTCTCCATGAATTCGGACTGAAAAATGGTCATTGCCAATGAATTCGGAATACTGGGGAATGCTTAGGAGGGTACTTAGTTTTTCATCCTGTCTTAAATACATTTCCTGGTAAAATACATGGGAAAATCCCATTGGGGAAAAACTCACTTAAGGTTAGGGTTAGATCTCCATGAATTCGGATAGCAAAATAGACATCACCAATGAATTCGGAATGCTGGGGAATGCTTAGGAGGGTATTTACTTTTTCATCCTGGCTTAAATACATTTCCTGGTAAAATGCATGGGAAAATTCCACTGGGGAAAAACCCACTTAGGGTTAGGGTTAGATCTCCATAAATTCGGACTGCAAAATGGACATCGCCAATGAATTCGGGATGCAAGGGAATGCTTAGAAGGGTACTGACATTTTGATCCTGTCTTAACTACATTTCCAGATAAAATACATGGGAAAATCCCATAGGGAAAAACCCATTGATGGTTAGGTTTGGGTCTCCATGAATTCGGACTGAAAAATGGACATTGCCAATGAATTCGGAATACTGGGGAATGCTTAGGAGGACACTAACTTTTTGATCCTGTCTTAACTTACATTTCCTAAGAAAAGTCATTGGAAAATCCCATTGGGGAAAAACCCACTTAGGATTAGGGTTAGATCTCGATGAATAGGGACAGCAAAATGGACATCGCCAATGAATTCGGAATGCTGGGGAATGCTTAGGAAGGTACTTACTTTTTGATACTGTCTTAACTACGTTTCCTGGTAAAATACATGGGAAAATCCCATTGGGGAAAAACTCACTTAAGGTTAGGGTTAGATCTCCATGAATTCGGATAGCAAAATAGACATCACCAATGAATTCGGAATGCTGGGAAATGCTTAGGAGGGTACTTACTTTTTGATACTGTCTTAACTACATTTCCTGGTAAAATACATGGGAAAATCCCATTGGGGAAAAACTCACTTAAGGTTAGGGTTAGATCTCCATGAATTCGGATAGCAAAATAGACATCACCAATGAATTCGGAATGCTGGGAAATGCTTAGGAGGGTACTTACTTTTTGATACTGTCTTAACTACATTTCCTGGTAAAATACATGGGAAAATCCCATTGGGGAAAAACCCACTTAGGGTTAGGGTTAGATCTCCATGAATAGGGACAGCAAAATGGAAATCGCCAATGAATTCGGAATGCTGGGGAACGCTTAGGAGGGTACTTACTTTTTGATACAGTCTTAACTACATTTCCTGGTAAAATACATGGGAAACTCTCATTGGGGGAAAACCCACTTAGGGTTAGGGTTAGATCTCCATGAATAGGGACCCACTTAGGGTTAGGGTTAGATTTCCATTTTGCTGTCCCTATTCATGGAGATCTAACCGTAACCCTAAGTGGGTTTTCCCCCAATGAGATTTTCCCATGTATTTTACCAAGAAAAGTAGTTAAGACAGAATCAAAAAGTACGTGCCCTCCTAAGCATACCCCTGTGTCCCGAATTCATTGGCAATGTCCATGTAGTTAAGACAGGATCAAAAAGTAAGTGCCCTCCGAATTCATTGGCGATGTCCATTTTGCTGTCCTAACCCTAACCCTAAGTGGGTTTTCCCCCAATGAGAGTTTCCCATGTATTTTATCTGGAAATGTAGTTAAGACAGGATCAAAATGTCAGTACCCTTCTAAGCATTCCCTTGCATCCCGAATTCATTGGCGATGTCCATTTTGCAGTCCGAATTTATGGAGATCTAACCCTAACCCTAAGTGGGTTTTTCCCCAATGGGATTTTCCCATTTATTTTACCAGGAAATGTATTTAAGATAGGATGAAAAACAAAGTACCCTCCTAAGCATTCCCCAGCATTCCGAATTAATTGGTGATGTCTATGCTTAGGAGGACACTTACTTTTTGATCCTGTCTTAAATACATTTGTTGGTAAAATACATGGGAAAATCCCATTAGGGAAAAACCCACTTAGGGTTAGGGTTAGATCTCCATGAATACGGACAGCAAAATGGACATCGCCAATCAATTCGGAATGCTGGGGAATGCTTAGGAGGGCACTTACATTTTGATACTGTCTTAACTACATTTCCTGGTAAAATACATGGGAAAATCTCATTGGGGAAAAACTCCCTTAGGGTTACGGTTAGATCTCCATGAATTCAGATAGCAAAATGGATATCACCAATGAATTCGGAATGCTGGGGAATGCTTCGGAGGGTATTTACTTTTTCATCCTGGCTTAAATACATTTCCTGGTAAAATGCATGGGAAAATTCAACTGGGGAAAAACCCACTTAGGGTTAGGGTTAGATCTCC